>NC_142444.1:54828863-55131893 GCF_059453495.1 Arachis ipaensis
AAGGATAGCTAATATACATATGGAAGAACAGTTTAAGCAAACAAAGCAGCAGCTATCAAAGCAAATAGCAGAAGAATGCCAAGCAGTTCAATTAAGAAGTGGGAAAACATTAAATACCCCACCTCAAGGCATCAAAAATTCAAGAAATAAGCAACCCACCAAAGATTCCCCTGAGGACAGTAAGAGCCCAGGGAAAAATAATTCTGGCACTAAAACGCCAGAAAATGGGTGGAAGGCTGGCGCTGAACGCCCAGACCATGCCCAAAACTGGCGTTCAGCGCCAGAAACAAGGCAGGATTGGCGTTCAACGCCAGAAATGGGCAAGAATCTGGCGTTGAACGCCCAACAGGGGCACATTTCTGGCGTTCAGGCGCCAGGAACAGACAGTGAGTTGGCGTCTAACGTCACTCCAGCTTCTAACTCTGGTACGCAATTGCCAGTGAGGGATCAGACACACATAAGTGCTGATAACAACCCCTCTAAAAAGGCTTCTTTAACCACTAAGGTTGAGGAATATAAAGCCAAGATACCTTATCCTCAAAAACTCCGGAAAGAGGAGCAGGATAAGCAATTTGCTCGCTTTGCAGATTATCTAAGGACTCTTGAAATAAAGATTCCATTTGCAGAGGCACTTGAGCAAATACCTTCTTATGCCAAGTTCATGAAAGAGATCTTGAGTCATAAAAAGGAGTGGAGAGAAACAGAAAGAGTTCTCCTCACTGAAGAATGCAGTGCAGTCATTCTGAAAAGCTTTCCTGAAAAGCTTAAAGACCCTGGGAGTTTTCTGATACCATGCATATTAGAAGGTGATTGCACCAAGACAGCTTTATGCGATCTTGGGGCAAGCATCAACCTGATACCTGCATCCACTATCAGGAAGCTTGGCTTAACTGAAGAAGTTAAACCAACCCGGATATGTCTCCAACTTGCTGATGGTTCCACTAAATACCCATCAGGCGTGATTGAGGACATGATTGTCAGAGTTGGGCCATTCGCCTTTCCCACTGACTTTGTTGTGCTGGAAATGGAGGAGCACAAGAGTGCTACTCTCATTCTAGGAAGACCCTTCCTAGCAACTGGACGATCCCTCATTGACGTCCAGCAGGGGGAAATAACCCTGAGAGTCAACGATGACGAGTTCAAGTTGAACGCTGTCAAAGCCATGCAGCATCCAGACACATCAACAGACTGCATGAAAGTTGACCTTATTGACTCTTTGGTAGAAGAGATCAACATGGCTGAGAGTCTCGAATCAGAGTTGGAAAACATCTTTAAAGATGTTCAGCCTGATTTGGAGGATTCAGGGGACATGAAAGAGCCTCTGAACTTTCTTCTGAAAGAGGAAAAACCTCCTAAACCAGAGCTCAAGCCACTGCCACCATCCTTGAAATATGTATTTCTAGGAGAAGGTGACACTTTTCCAGTGATCATAAGCTCTGCCTTAAATTCACAGGAAGAGGAAGCGCTTATTCAAGTGCTAAGGACACACAAGACAGCTCTTGGGTGGTCCATAGGTGACCTTAAGGGCATAAGCCCAGCTAGATGCATGCACAAAATCCTATTGGAGGATAATGCCAAACCAGTGGTTCAACCACAGAGGCGGCTAAATCCAGCCATGAAGGAAGTGGTGCAGAAAGAGATCACCAAATTACTAGAGGCTGGGATTATTTATCCCATTTCTGATAGCCCCTGGGTGAGCCCTATTCAAGTCGTCCCAAAAAAGGGAGGCATGACAGTGATTCATAATGAAAAAAATGAACTGGTTCCTACAAGAACAGTTACAGGGTGGCGCATGTGTATTGACTACAGAAGGCTCAATACAGCCACCAGAAAGGATCATTTTCCTTTACCATTCATAGACCAGATGCTAGAGAGACTAGCAGGTCATGATTATTACTGCTTTTTGGATGGCTACTCAGGCTATAACCAGATTGCAGTAGATCCCCAGGATCAAGAGAAAACAGCATTCACATGTCCATCCGGAGTGTTTGCTTATAGAAGGATGCCCTTTGGGCTATGCAATGCACCTGCAACCTTCCAGAGATGCATGCTCTCTATTTTCTCTGACATGGTGGAAAAATTTCTGGAAGTCTTCATGGATGACTTCTCAGTATATGGAGACTCATTCAGCTCCTGTCTTGATCACCTGAAACTTGTTCTGAAAAGATGCCAAGAAACCAACCTAGTTTTAAACTGGGAAAAGTGTCACTTCATGGTGACTGAAGGAATTGTTCTTGGGCATAAAATCTCAAACAAGGGAATAGAGGTAGATCAAGCGAAAATAGAGGTAATTGAAAAATTACCACCACCTGCCAATGTTAAGGCAATCAGAAGCTTTCTGGGGCATGCAGGATTCTATAGGAGGTTTATAAAGGATTTTTCAAAAATCGCAAAACCCCTAAGCAATCTGCTAGCTGCTGACACGCCATTTGTGTTTGACACAGCATGCCTACAGGCGTTTGAAACGCTGAAAGCTAAGCTGGTCACAGCACCAGTCATTTCTGCACCAGACTGGACATTGCCATTTGAGTTAATGTGTGATGCCAGTGATCATGCCATTGGTGCAGTATTGGGACAGAGGCATGACAAGCTTCTGCATGTCATTTATTATGCCAGTCGCGTTCTAAATGATGCCCAGAAAAATTACACAACCACAGAAAAAGAACTACTTGCAGTGGTTTACGCCATTGACAAGTTCAGATCATACTTAGTAGGATCAAAAGTGATTGTGTATACTGACCATGCTGCTCTTAAATATCTACTCACAAAGCAGGATTCAAAACCCAGGCTCATCAGATGGGTATTGCTTCTGCAAGAATTTGATATAGAAATAAGAGACAGAAAAGGGACAGAGAACTAAGTGGCTGATCATCTGTCCCGGATAGAGCCAGTGGAAGGGACGTCCCTCCCCTTCCTTGAGATCTCTGAGACGTTCCCTGATGAGCATCTATTTGCCATTCAGGAAGCACCATGGTTTACCGATATTGCAAACTATAAAGCTGCAAGGTTCATACCCAAGGAGTACAATAGAATACAAAAAAAAAGAAACTAATTACTGATGCAAAGTACTACTTGTGGGATGAGCCCTATCTCTTTAAGAGATGTGCAGACGGAATTATCCGTAGGTGTGTCCCCAGAGAGGAAGCACAGAGAATCCTATGGCATTGCCATGGATCTCAATATGGAGGCCATTTCGGAGGTGAGCGAACAGCCACCAAGGTTCTCCAATGTGGCTTCTATTGGCCCACACTCTATAAAGATTCCCGAGAGTTTGTACGTAATTGTGACAGTTGCCAAAGAGCTGGTAATCTGCCTCATGGTTACGCCATGCCTCAACAAGGAATCTTGGAAATAGAGTTGTTTGATGTATGGGGAATTGACTTCATGGGACCTTTCCCACCATCATACTCAAACACTTATATTCTGGTGGCAGTTGACTATGTATCAAAATGGGTTGAGGCTATTGCCACACCCACCAATGATACTAAAACAGTGCTGAAGTTCCTCCAGAAACATATCTTTAGCAGGTTTGGTGTCCCTAGAGTGTTAATCAGTGATGGGGGCACTCACTTCTGCAATAAACAGCTTTACTCTGCTATGGTTCGGTATGGAATTCGCCACAAAGTGGCCACTCCATATCATCCACAAACCAACGGGCAAGCTGAAGTCTCTAACAGAGAATTAAAGAGAATCCTAGAACGGACAGTAAATACCCGTAGAAAGGATTGGGCAAGGAGCTTGGATGATGCTCTGTGGGCTTACAGAACAGCATTCAAGACCCCTATAGGGACCTCTCCATACCAACTTGTGTATGGTAAGGCATGTCACCAGCCCGTGGAACTGGAACATAAAGCTTATTGGGCAACCAGATTCTTAAATTTAGATGCCAAATTAGCAGGAGAAAAACGATTGCACCAGCTAAATGAGCTAGAGGAATTCAGATTCACAGCTTTCGAAAATGCCAAACTTTATAAAGAAAAATAAAAAAAATGGCATGACAGAAAGCTGTCATCTAGAATCTTTGAACCAGGACAGAAGGTCCTGTTGTTTAACTCTAGACTCAGGCTATTCCCCGGGAAACTGAAATCCCGGTGGAGGGGACCATACGTGATTACAAGTGTGTCACCATATGGTTATGTGGAGCTTCAAGATATTGATTCTGATAAGAAGTTCATTGTCAATGGACAGAGAATCAAGCATTATCTTGAAGGCAACACTGAGCAGGAATGCTCAAGGCTGCAGCTAGATTAAAAGCTCAGCAAGGTCCAGCTAAAGACAATAAAGAAGCGCTTGCTGGGAGGCAACCCAGCCATGGGGGAACAATCCTCTAAGCATTTTGCCCTATTTGTTTATATAAAGATCACTGACACTAAGGTAAAGAATCATTTGCATAAGTTTACAGGGTTACAGAAGGAATCTACACACAAAACAGAGATAGGGAGCTTACTGGTAAGAAAACGCCAGTGAAGGCCATTTTGGGCGTTCAGCGCCCAAAATGGGCATCTAGTGGGCGCTGAACGCCAGTAAGGATAGCTATCTGGCGTTCAACGCCAAAAAAGGGCAACAACTGGGCGTTGAACGCCCAGGAGAGCAGTGTTTGGGCGTTCAAACGCCAGGATGGTGGGGAGGAGCTCTCCTTCTACCCATCTCCTTCTTTTTCTTTTGCTTGAGGACAAGCAAAGCTCTAAGTTTGGTGTGCTTATCCGTGATCACTAAGATCATGGCCCCTAAAGGAAAACAACCCACTCCAAGAGGAGCAAGGGCGTGATTTAAAGGAACTGAAGCGCCAGAAATTCTCTCTTGAAGGACCAAGCACCTCACAGATTAGAGGAACATCCACTTCCCAAACCTCAAGGTTGTTGAGTTCTAATCTTAGCCTTAACTCTGTGATAACTGTTCTTATTTTAATTTTACCTTAGGAGTCATATAGTAGTAATTAGTATCTATTTTGATTTTATCTCCAATTAAGCTATAGTTTATTTTTCTCATCATCATTAAACATGAATAAAATAGTAGATCTTTTGAATAAGAAGCAATAAAATCTCGAGTTTAAATAAAACAAATTCTAATTGGTTAAATGTGGTGGCAATGCTTTCTGTCTTCTGAATGAATGCTTGAACAGTGCATATGTCTTTTGAATTTGTTGTTTAAGACTGTTAAATATGTTGGCTCTTGAAAGAATGATGAACATGAGACATGTTATTGAGAATCTGAAAAATCATAAAAATGATTCTTGAAGCAAGAAAAAGCAGCAAAGAACAAAGCTTGCAGAAAAAAAAAAAGAGAGAAAGAAAAAAGAGAAAGCAAGCAGAAAAAGCCAAAGCCCTTAAAACCAAAAGGCAAGGGTAATAAAAAGGATCCCAAGGCTTTGAGCATCAGTGGATAGGAGGGCCAAAAAGGAATAAAATCCTGGCCTAAGCGGCTAAATCAAGCTGTCCCTAACCATGTGCTTGTGGCGTGAAGGTGTCAAGTGAAAACTTGAGACTGAGCGGTTAAAGTCAAGGTCCAAAGCAAAAAGAAGAGTGTGCTTAAGAACTCTGGACACCTCTAATTGGGGACTTTAGCAAAGCTGAGTCACAATCTAAAAGGTTCACCCAATTATGTGTCTGTGGCATTTATGTATCCGGTAGTAATATTGGAAAACAAAGTGCTTAGGGCCACGGCCAAGACTCATAAAGAAGCTGTGTTCAAGAATCATCACACTGAACTAAGAGAATCAATAACACTATCTGAATTCTGAGTTCCTATAGATGCCAATCACTCTGAGCTTCAATGGATAAAGTGAGATGCCAAAACTGTTCAGAAGCAAAAAGCTACTAGTCCCGCTCATCTAATTAGAATCTGAGCTTCAATCAAAAACTCTAAAATATTATTGCTTCTCAACCTATTAGTCTTCTATTTTATTTGTCTAGTTGCTTGAGGACAAGCAACAGTTTAAGTTTGGTGTTGTGATGAGCGGATATTTTATACGCTTTTTGGGGATAATTTCATATAGTTTTGAGTATGTTTTAGTTAGTTTTTAGTCTATTTCCAGTAGTTTTTAGGAAAAATTCATATTTCTGGACTTTACTATGAGTTGTGTGTTTTTCTGTAATTTCAGGTATTTTTCTGGCTGAAATTGAAGGAGCTGAGCAAAAATCTGATTCAGGCTGAAAAAGGACTGCTGATGTTGTTGGATTCTGACCTCCCTGCACTCAAAGTGGATTTTCTGGAGCTACAGAACTCGAAATGGCATGCTTCCAATTGCGTTGGAAAGTAGACATGCAGGGCTTTCCAGCAATATATAATAGTCCATACTTTGCACAAGGATAGACGACGTAAACTGGCGTTCAACGCCAGTTCTCTGTCCAATTCTGGCGTCCAGCGCCAGAAAAGGATCAAAAACTGGAGTTGAACGCCCAAACTGGCATAAAAACTGGCGTTCAACTCCACAAATGGCCTCTGCACGAAATCTCAGCCCCAGCACACACCAAGTGGGCCCCAGCACACCAAGTAGGCCCCAGAAGTGGATCTCTGCATCATCCATCATAGTCCACTCATATTTTGTAACCCTAGGCTACTGGTTTAGTATTTAAACAACTTTTAGAGACTTATTTTGTATCTCATGACATTTCAGATCTAAACTTTGTATTCTCTGACGGCATGAGTCTCTAAACCCCATTGTTGGGGGTGAGGAGCTCTGCTGTGTCTCAATGAATTAATGCAAGTATTTCTGTTTTCCATTTAAACACGCTTGTTCCCATCTAAGATGTTCATTCGCGCTTAACTGTGATGAAGGTGATGATCTGTGACATTCATCACCTTCCTCAAACCATGAACGTGTGCCTGACAACCACCTCCGTTCTATATCCGATTGAATGAGTATCTCTTAGATTCTTTAATCAGAATCTCCGTGGTATAAGCTAGAACTGATGGCAGCATTCATGAGAATCTGGAAAGTCTAAACCTTGTCTGTGGTATTCCGAGTAGGATTCAAGGATTGAATGACTGTGACGAGCTTCAAACTCCTGAAGGCTGGGCGTTAGTGACGGATGCAAAAGGATAGTAAATCCTATTCCAACCGGATCGAGAACCAACCGGTGATTAGCCGTGCTGTGACAGAGCGCGTGAGCGTAGTTTTCACTGGAAGGATGGAAGGTAGCCATTGACAACGGTGATCCACCAACACACAGCTTGCCATAGGAGGACGTGCGTGCGTGAATCAGAAGACAGAGGAAAGCAGAGATTCAGAAGACAAAGCATCTCTAAAACTCCAACATATTCTCCATTACTACACAACAAGTAACCTTTAATTTATGCTCTACTGGTTATTCATAATTCAACTGATAAACATAATTGATTTCCTGACTAAGATTTACAAGATAACCATAGATTGCTTCAAACCAACAATCTCTGTGGGATTCGACCCTTACTCACGTAAGGTATTACTTGGACGACCCAGTGCACTTGCTGGTCAGTGGCACGCGTTGTGAAAAGTGTGATTCGTGATTTGTTCTACCAGAGACCCAAGCCGACTTCTTTTTTACCACACCGGGCTTAGTCAAGACAAACAGATAGAAAAAGAGAGATTGAGAAGCAGGAATACCAAAACCATTGCACAGCAATTGGAAAATCTTAATAAAACCCCAGGAATTGGGGTGAAGTTGAGAATGGGCAACATTACAAGACCATAACAGGTCGGTTTCAAATTTGGTAAAAGGAAGGGTGATACCCAGCTGACCAAAGAAAAAATCATAAGCATAAAAGAAAGGTCGACCATCAACAACCCGAGTTGAAAAGCAGACTCTCTCGTCAGAAGAGGGAGGGACAAGTTCATAGTTCTTCTCATCACCAGAATTACTACAGACACTATGAAACTGCCTAAGCTGAGCACAAAATTTTCAGAATCAACTAGCGAGACACACATGAGAACTATGGAGTCCACCCAATCGGCCATACCCGCGGGAACCTGGGAAAGCATCTCTACAACGTTATTTCGGGAAGACTGACGTTGGGATTTTTGCCAGTAAAAAATGTCATAAAAATAGTCGCGTTGTAGATATAGTCTCTAAACCGACAAAAATCCCTTCGTACAAATGTTTTGATTGTCACAAGTAACAAACCCCTTTATAATTGATAACCGAGTATTTAAACCTCGGGTCGTCTTCTCAAGGAATTGCAGGGAGGTGTTCTTATTATTGGTTATGACTCTTGTAAACTGGGGTTTTGAAAGTGAGGATGTAGTATGTTAAATGATAAGAAAAATAAAATAAATAGATAAAATAAACTCTTGGCAAGGTATTAGAACTGGAAGTCCTATCCTTATCAATTGTGATGAAAATTAGATTTTAATCTCACTTTGTCAACTTCTAACTATGAAGGTAAATCAAGTGGATTAATTAGCTTAATCCTCAGGTCCTAGTCAATTCCTTATGAAAAGACTAGAGTTATTTGAGCAACTCCCAATTTCAACCACTATATTAATTGATAACTCAAGTACTACCAACCACTTGACCAAAGCCAAAAGGGAGAAAAATATCTAAATTAAATTAAAAGCATCAATATAAGCAAAGCAATCTTAAATATGAAAATACCTCGAATTGCATTAATAAAAGAAATTAAATCTGGCATAGATGTTCATAAATTAAATTGAGAAAATAAATAAAAATAAAGAACCTGGGATTGAGAGTCACTCTAAAACTAAGAGAAATCCTAAATCCTAATCCTAAGAGAGAGGAGAGAACCTCTCTCTCTAAAAAACTACATCTATTCCTAAAATTGTGAATTATCAGAGCTCCCTTATGAATGGATGCATTCCCCCACTTTATAGCCTCTAATCTGTAATTTCTGGGCCGCAAACTGGGTCAGAAACAGTCCAGAATTCGCTGGTTTCGAATTTTGCCACGCTGGATTTCTGTCACTGCGACGCGGCCGCATGGATCACGTGGTCGCGTCATCTAGCGTCAGGGGAACTATAACATTATATATCAAATTGAAGCCCCGAACGTTAGCTTTCCAACGCAATTGGAACCGCGTCGTTTGGACCTCTATAGCTAAAGTTATAGCCGTTTGAGTGCAGAGAGGTCAGGCTGGACAGCTTAGTAATTTCTCCAACTTCTTGCATTCCTTCCACTTTTGCATGCTTTCTTCCCATCCTCCAAGCCATTCCTGCCTTATAATATCTGAAACACTTAACACACATATCAAGGCATCTAATGGTAATAAGAAAGGATTAATAATAAGCAAATATAAGATCAAAGAAGCATGTTTTCAATCAAAGCACATAATTAGGAAGGCAAATGTAAAACCATGCAAATAGTATGAATAAGTGGGTAAAGAGTTAATAAAAACCACTCAATTGAGTATAAGATAAACCATAAAATAGTGGTTTATCAACCTCCCCACACTTAAACATTAGCATGTCCTCATGCTAAGCTCAAGAGAAGCTATAAAGAAATGAAGAGGAATAGTAGAATGTATGAAATGCAACCTATGAATGCAACTACATGCAAAATGTTTCTACCTACTTAGTTAAAAGTAAACAAATCCTTCAAGAAGAAATATAAACTGGATTTCACTAATTTAAATTATGAAAATGAAGTACAAATACACTTGCAAGAAGAAAATAGCTCATGAAAGCAGGGAACAAGGAATTGAGCATCGAACCCTCACTGGTAGTGTATACACTCTAATCACTCAAGTGTTTAAGGTTCGATTCTCTCAATTCTCTACTAACCTTGCTTTCTAAGGCTTGCTCTTCATCTAACAATCAACATAAATTTAATGCATAAATACACAAATCAAGAGGTCTTTTAAGGGTTGTAATGGGGTTAGGGTCAAGGTAGGATTGTATTTGGTCAAGTGGACTAAAATCTGAATCCTTAATTAACTTAAACTTTTCCCACCTAACTTAAACAATCCATGTAATCATAATACAACATCTAACCATCCATTAACCATGTTTTCCACATATTCATGCATTCTAATTTCAAGTACAACTCATATGCATTACTTTCACCACTTACTTTGGGGCATTTTGTCCCCTTTTACTTATTTGCTCTTTCTCTTTTTCTTTTTTTTTCTCTTTTTTTTTCTTTTATTTTTCTCAATGCATATGATTAAATTATTGGATGCATGAATCATGTCCTAAACATTTTTTTTTTCACATTTTCAGAAAATTCTAACATACTCAATTCTCAAACCAATTGTTTCCAAATTCGCTTCCTCACACTTAATTTATGAGCACTCTCACTAGTCTAAGCTAACTAAGGATTCAAATTAAGGACATTATTGTTTTCCGCTTAGAGTTAATGATGTGCTAAAATAAGGAACAAAGGGGTATAATAGGCTCAAATTGGTTTGCAGAGGATAATGAAAGGTAAGGCCATATGGGTATATAAGCTCAGTGAAATAAAGGCCTCAATCATGTAAGTGCATGCATACATCAAACCATGGAAATATAGAATTAAGCAAGACAAAGATCACAATTTTAGAGAGAAAAATACACACTAAAACAAAATTTTTGGTTGATAAAATACAACCAATTCAAATAGGCTAAAAAATCTCACAGGTTTTGTGTGTTCGAGTTCTAAACCATGTTCCAGTATAATATCTCTTCAAACAAGTGTAACATTAAATTTTTTTCAAATTAGTGAAATGCTCTAAAAAAGTTTCTTGAAAAAGAAAATATTAATTCAACCAAGTGGTAAAATATGCAAAAAAATCAAACAAATATGCAATCAAACATGCAAATGCAACAATGAACAAACAAATAAAAAAAAAAATTTGGTGTTGAGTCAAGAAATAACTAACCCATGGAGATCGGTATCGACCTCCCCACACTTAAAGATTGCACCGTCCTCGGTGCATGCTAAGATGTGCAAGTGGATGGGGGTTGTAGTTCCTCAGCTGGGGCTCTTTTTGTTCCTTTCCTTGCTGTTGATTTGGGAATGGCTTTCTCTTTTCCTTTCTTGGTGGCCATCCTGAAAAAGGGAAGAGAAAGTAAATTAAATTCAAAGAGATATATATAGCAAGGAAGATAACGGAAAAGGTGGTGATGGATGCACATTTAGATATAACTGACATTATCACATGCTCGCGAGTACATGTGAAAAGCCAACAATGGGAAATAGCTAGTGCATGTAAAGACAAGTGAATGCAAGGTGTTTATTGGCATGTCGGCAAAGGGCATGAGTAGCATAGACCAAGCAATACTTTGTAACAAACCATCACGTTTGTATTGACAATTAATTTCAATTAATACAATAGTAAAGGGAGTTTATGAAAAGCAAGCATTCATAGTAGTAGGATAAAAGATACTGAAAAGCAGTGCATAATGCCATACGGGCGTTTTCACAAACACATAGCATGCATGTTAAATAATCTAATGAAAATAAAAAATTGAACATGCAAGCAACCCTTTAAAAATAAATATATATAATTGTCAAATAATTCCTCTAATAATCCACAAGTAAAATATAGAAATAATGACCCAAATAAATTTCTAACACCAATGAAAATAATGCAATGAATGAAAGTATGTAAATAAACTAAAATAAAATAAAAAGAAAAATAAGAGAGATGAGAAGGGAAAGAAGATAAGAAAGGAAGAAGAAAGAAATAAGAAAAGATAAGAAAAATAAGGATTAGAGAAGAAAAGATAAGAAATTTGGCTGATCTGGATAATCTGTGCGCCGCTTGTGACGCGGACGCGTGAGTGACGCGGTCGCGTGGTGCGCAAGAAGGTCAGGTGACGCGGACGCGTGGGTCACGCGATCGTGTGGCCTGTTTTGTGCGATTGGCGCGAGTGCAGCCTCGTGGTCGCGCAACTCTCTGTTCGAAACTCTTTTGCCAAAATTCTGGGTGACGCGATCGCGTGGGGCATGCGATTGCGTGAGTGGCCATCATGGGGATATGACGCGGACGCGTGAGGCACGCGTTCGCGTGGTGAGGCTTGGGCTACCAGCACGAGTCCAGCCCAACTCCAGCTCAACTTTCGGCCAAGCACCCTTTTTACGTCGAATTTCAGGGCGCGCGGCCGCGTGGGTAACGCGGTCGCGTGGGAGGCCATTATTCCCATATGACGCGGTCGCATCAGCGACGCAGTCGCGTGGGGTGATTTGTGCCATTGGCACGCCTCCAGTGCTGCTCCTGCGTAACTTTCTGTTCATTTTTATTTTTCTCCCCTCTCCTTACGACGCGGACGCGTCGCTGATGCGGTCGCGTCGCGTGCTCGCTTTTTTTTTGTAATCTGAAAAATGCAGAATGTAGTGTTAATATGAATGTGATGTAAAACTCCAGGTTCAATATAACAAAATAAAATAAAATTTCAAAAACAAATAAAACTAAATAAAAATAAAAAAGGACGATCATACCATGGTGGGTTGTCTCCCACCTAGCACTTTTAGTTAAAGTCCTTAAGTTGGACATTTGGTGAATTTCCTGTTATGGTGGCTTATGCTTGAACTCATCCAGGAATCTCCACCAATGTTTGTATCTCCAGTAACCTCCGAGGTCCCAAACTAGGCACAGAAAGCCTTCAAGTAAGTTAAAGCAAGTGATCAGGCCCCAAGAGTGGTGATTGATAGAATGGATTCCGGGGTCCCAGACCTTGCCCTTGCACCCATCTTTTGGTTGAGCAATATTGTTCCATCCGGGTGGCAAGCAGTCTGAATTCTCACTAAAGCGGCCAAACAACTTCCTAGACCCATTCAGTTGAGCTTTACACCAACCTTTGCATTTAAACTTTGAGCACACAACCATGTTGAACCTTGCTTGACATTTTTTATCACTGGCTATCTTCCTCTTACTCTTAATGCCACAAAGAGCTCTAAGTTGACCATCCGTCTCGAGTAGCCCATATTCAAGTGGGATTAGAAAGCTATGGGATATGAATTTTACCCACTTGAATGTTGTGAAGGATGATGGCAACTTAGGGGGAGGTATTTTTAATGAAATTGCAAGCTCCACTCCCTTGTGCTCTTCTCTGATAATTACCACCTCTTTGCAAGCTTCTTCAATTTCAACCTCTTCCTCTTGGTAGCTTTTTTCCAATTCAATCTTCTCTTCATTGCTTTCCAAGGGCATGGGAGGTTGTGCTTCTTCTTCTTGAATCTCCATCTCTTGATCAACCTCTTCCAAGTCTTCAACTATGATATGCTTTGGAGGTTGTACACCCTCCTCAGCATCAATTACAACCGTCTTGGAAGGAGGCTCTATGTCTTGACTTTCCCATGGAGGTTCTGCATCTCCTAAGTCTTCAACCACGTCTTCGTCTTCTTGAACAATGACAGTTTCTTCTACTTGTTCAAGTACGAATTCATTCTCTGTCTTGTCCACTGGGGTTTTTGGTATCTCCTTCATGCTATGCTCTTCACTAGACTGTCCACATGGGGCTGTGGCTGATCCTTGTGTATTTAAGCGTCTAGAAGCCCATTGAATTAATACTTGCCCCAGTTGTTGAACGGTTGCCTGAAATTTAATTACTGTTTCCCTTAGGCGATCCTCTGCTTCTCGGGTTGCCGGACTTGGACATGATACAAAAGAAAGTGGTGGTGGTTGGGAGTGACTGGATTGGAATTGGGGTGGTTCTATATATGGTTCATATGGCTCATAAGGTGGTTGGTATGGTGGTTGAGGGTTAGGGTCATATGGAGGTGAATGGCGGAAAGGGGCTTGTGAGTTTGGTGGTCCAAAGTTATGTTGAGGAAAGGGTCATAGGCATATGGTGGTGGTTGTTGATAGTCCATTGGAGGTGGTTGTTGCCATGAGGGTTGATCAAATCCTTGTGGCTCCTCCCATCTTTGATTGTTCCAACCTTGATGCCTGTTCTCATTGTAATTTCTTCTTCCTGCAACATTATTGTAACCAGACTCATAGTCAAAGGGGTGAGAGTTCATAGTAGCAAATAAAAAAAATTAAAAACAAAAATAAAAATAAATTTAAATTAAAAGGTTATTTAAATTTTGAATTTGAAAATTAAATTTTGAAATTTGAATTTTTGAAATTTTGAAATTTGAATTTTGAATTTTGAAAATTTTTGAATTTGAATTGAAAAAATTTTTAAATTTAAATTTTTGAAATTTGATTTTTGAAATAAGATAAGATAAAATAAAAATTTTAAAAATAAAAATATGAAATTTTTTTTTCGAAAAAATTAATAAAAAATATTTTAAAACAATAAAATGACACCAAATTTCAAATTTTTAGATCAAAACGAAGAAAACAACTAAGAATAGCTTGACGGTCAAGATGAACGTGAAGAACAAATTGAAGATCAAGATGAACACTAAGAACAAATTTTTGAAATTTTTTTTTAATAACTAAATAAAAACCAATAACCTCTTAAATTATGAAAAAGCAAAAATAAAAACAAAAATAAAAACAAATAAACAAGCAAAAATAAAAAAATATTTACAATAACCAATAATAAGGCACACATTTGCAATTCCCCGGTAACGGCGCCATTTTGACGTTGGGATTTTTGCCAGTAAAGAATGTCATAAAAACAGTCGCGTTGTAGATATAGTCTCTAAACCGACAAAAATCCCTTCGTACAAACGTTTTGGTTGTCACAAGTAACAAAGCCCTTTATAATTGATAACCGAGTATTTAAACCTCGGGTCGTCTTCTCAAGGAATTGCAGGGAGGTGTTCTTATTATTGGTTATGAGTCTTGTAAACTGGGGTTTTGAAAGTGAGGAGGTAGTATGTTAAATGATAAGAAAAATAAAATAAATAGATAAAATAAACTCTTGGCAAGGTATTAGAACTGGAAGTCCTATCCTTATCAATTGTGATAAAAATTGGATTTTAATCTCACTTTGTCAACCTCTAACTATGAAGGTAAATCAAGTGGATTAATTAGCTTAATCCTCAGGTCCTAGTCAATTCCTTATGGAAAGACTAGAGTTATTGGAGCAACTCCCAATTTTAACCACTGTTTTAATTGATAACTCAAGTACTACCAACCACTTGACCAAAGCCAAAAGGGAGAAAAATATCTAAATTAAATTAAAAGCATCAATATAAGCAAAGCAATCTTAAATCTGAAAATACTTTGAATTGCATTAACAAAAAAAATTAAATCTGGCATAAATGTTCATAAATTAAATTGAGAAAATAAATAAAAATAAAGAACCTGGGATTGAGAGTCACTCTAAAACTAAGAGAAATCCTAAATCCTAATCCTAAGAGAGAGGAGAGAACCTCTCTCTCTAAAAAACTACATCTACTCCTAAAATTGTGAATTATTAGAGCCTCTTATGAATGGATGCATTCCCCCACTTTATAGCCTCTAATCTGTGTTTTCTGGGCCGCAAATTGAGTCAGAAACAGTCCAGAATTCGCTGGTTTCGAATTTTGCCACGCTGGATTTCCGTCACTGCGACGTGGCCGTATGGATCATGCAGTCGTGTCGCCTAGCGTCAGAGGAACTATAACATATTATATATCAAATCGAAACCCCGGACGTTAGCTTTCCAACGCAACTGAAACCGCATCGTTTGGACCTCTGTAGCTAAAGTTATAGCCGTTTGAGTGCAGAGAGGTCAGGCTGGACAGCTTAGCAATTTCTCCAACTTCTTGCATTTCTTCCACTTTTGCATGCTTTCTTCCCATCCTCCAAGCCATTCCTGCCTTATAATATCTGAAACACTTAACACACATATCAAGGCATCTAATGGTAATAAGAAAGGATTAATAATAAGCAAATATAAGATCAAAGAAGCATGTTTTCAATCAAAGCACATAATTAGGAAGGCAAATGTAAAACCATGCAAATAGTATGAATAAGTGGGTAAAGAGTTAATAAAAACCACTCAATTGAGTACAAGATAAACCATAAAATAGTGGTTTATCAAAGACATGAGGTCAACTAAATCCTACAAAAAGAAAAGAAGAATGGATTACTTAAAAACATCTCGGACAGAGGGCAACACATCTCGACAAGCGGATAAACAAAAAGGGAAAACCCCAAGACTCAAGACAAAGGTCTTGGGGCATCCCTTGGAGGCAGTAAACAAAGCAAGGTTTTTAAGTTATTTCTGCAACCCACATCCCGGCACTCATCAAAATAAAATCCAGGAAGAAAACAAAGGAAGCAAAAAATGCAAAAGGTCCACCCTCCTACAGTTTTCCAGCGGAAAGCACTATTTCCACAGTTTATCAGAAATTCCAAAAAGGGTCAAGCGAAAAAACAGCAAAGGCACAAATTTTTCGAAATCAAGCAAAAAATCATCAGCAAAGAGCAAGCACTAACATCGAACACGCCAAGTAGAAATCATCAAAGGTGCAAACTTTGTCAGAATCAAAAAGAAATCTCCAAACAAAGCGAGGAACAGATGCAGATTCTCTATCGATATCAGACAGGAAACAACCAGAAACAACAACAAAACCCTAGAAAGCCTCGACGGAAATGCCAAGAGAATGCGTAAAAGAAAGTCAGGAAAAACACATTACAGTGACAAGCAAATACAGGACCACGAAAAAGATTCAAACTTTCAAACATGCAAAATCAAAGCTTCACTAAAAAACTGAAGACGAAGCTATGAAAGAAGTAACAAAGCTAGTACCAACCTGGAAAAAGTAGCAAGCTTCAAGGAAATTGAGGATGGAAAATGAAATCTGGAATTACCCTCTCACGAGCAAAAAAGCACGAACAAAAGCAGTATCACAGAGAGAAACGTAAAACTACAAAACTCCAGGCGAAAACAGAAGCTTCAGAAAATCACCAAGCGACGTCGCAAGAAAAGTTGAAATGTGGGTGAAAGGCAGAAAATGAATAAGTGCGAAGAAGTTACGAAAAGGGCGAAGGAGAGAAACCGTTTCTTGAATGCAAAATTCAAAAATAGAGAAGTTAGGGGAAACGAGGCAATTAAATGCCAATTAAATGCGGATATTAAAACCGCTTGCATTTCCAAAAAAGCGCTAATACAAAAGCGCGCGCTTATAGAGGAAAACGTTCTACATTCAAAAGCTGCTACAAAAAGGAATCGACAAGATGCTTGAGTTCGGCTTCGCTACAAGAAGGACCGAAGTCAAGGACTCGACCTCAACAAAGAAGACCGAGCTAAAGCAGGGGCACTGTTCATACCCTGGGTCGAGATATCCGACCCGGGGTGATCGACGATAAAGCGACCGACCTCTTTAGGTCAAACGGACCGACTTCTTTACGAAGAACTCGGCCAAATCGACAGGAAAGCCCAAAAAGGGCCCAATTCAAGGAATACGACCCTAATCCAAAGGTCGTTCAGGCCTACAGAGAGAAGGGCGGTTCCGTTGAAGATACGCTGACCTCAACCCAAAAGATAAAGATAAGATAAGATAACTAACTTATCTTATCCAAAGGTCACATCTCACCATTATAAATACACTGAGCACCCAGGTATAACTCATACTCTGATTCTACATAACACCTGTTTAATACCCATGCTAACTTAAGCATCGGAGTCTCTTGCAGGTCCCCCCCACCCTCCGGTGACGAAGGATCAGCAGTACAACCAGTCCAACAAGTCGGACACGACAGCTCCGGTCGTCTCCTACCAGCCGGACACGTCGGTACCGATCCGTACAGAGGATCTCAACCGAGATCGACTTCCAGTTTCAGGTAACCCTCGGAACAATAAGGTAAAGAGAATGGGTAAGATCAGAAATGGGGGATTCATTAGGCTTGGGAGATGTTGCATTCTCCGGATCAAGTTTATTCTCATCTCTTCCTCAATCAATGCATTCATTAATCTCCTTGGCAATCTTAAGTGATTGGATCCCAATTCCTTGGCAACCCAATCTCTCTAAACTTGAACAATTGTCCAATTCCTTGATTTAATTGCTCATGGGAAGAGATGAAGTATGGTCATTGATTATACCACATGTATTTCCAAATCAAAGTGTTGGTAGGATTACATGTCACTATATCCATCCAAACCCCAATTTGGTCCAACATGAGAAAGCAATTCTAGCATGATCTCCTCATCCCTTTTCCAAGGCTCAGAGGAGATCCAATTATAAAGAGTTTCTTTTCTAAGACAACTAACCAATTGGTTTAAGATCGAAAGCTTTCTAGTAAATCAAGAGAAAAGAAAGAAGAAGAAGAATAAAAACTATAATTCATCCATCAAATTACAACAGAGCTCCCTAACCTAATGAAAAGGGGTTTATTTGTTCATAGCTCTAGAAATGAAAGATGATAGAGAAGAGTGCATTCTGAAATTAAACTAGAAGTTGCAGAGAAAGTAAAAATATACAAAGTGTAGTTCTCCAAAATTACCGATCTCTTTTCAATTCAAAACTATCCCTATATATACTACTCTTCTGATCTTCTAGTTAGCTCTTCAAGTCTTGGATATGGGCCCTTGATCTTTAGTTGAAGCAGTTACAGTCTTCAGTGGGCTCAGCTTTGCTTGCAGAAAGAATGTGAGTCAGGCATGGTAGGACGTTTAGTTAGGATGTTAGTGGTGTTAATGTTAAGTGTAAACTTGGGTTCGAAAGCATTAGTGACGATAACTTTGTCACTAACGTTCCAAACCAGTTGATCCATGTTAACTTCAATGTTAGTGGTACTAACGTAGCCTCTTAGCCCTTCACAAGCGTTATTGACACTTACTTTTACCAATAACGCTGCTCCTTGTCCCTCTTTCCCATGTTAATGATCCACGTTAGTGTAACTAACTTGGCCCTTAATGTGGGCATGCCAAAGCTCGAGGGCATTAGTGACACTTACCTTTGTCACTAACGCTTCAAAACGCCCCTTCCTTCCACATTAGTGCTTCACGTTAATTGCATTAACATGACCACTAGCGTGGGTGTGCTTGCCATCTCCAACGTTAGTGACAAAGGTTAGTGTCACTAACGTTGGCATATCATCCCTTGCTCCACGTTACCATTCACGTTAGTGGTCTTAACGTGACCACTAACATAGGCAATCTTGGCCTGATCCAGCGTTAGTGACAAAGGTAAGTGTCACTAACGTTGGCGATCTCTTCTTATTCCACGTTAGAGTTCACGTTAATTGGATTAACGTGACTCTTAACGTGGCTATGTGTGGCCTTTTGGAACGTTAGTGGTGTTTACTTTTACCACTAGCGTTGGAGCTCCTCTTTCCTTCCACGTTAGTTCCCACATTAATGTAACTAACGTAGCAACTAACGTGGGTTAGATGGCTTTCAAAGGCGTTATTGGTGGTAACTTTACCACTAACGTTGCAAGCTTGCTCCCATTCCATGTTAGTGGTCACGTTAGTGAGACTAACGTGGCTGCTAACGTGGCTCTTCTTTGCTTTCTTTGTCCTGAAATCAAACAAACAAGGTGCATCAAAGCTTTGTTTCAAGTCATGAGATCATGCATCATTCATTTTATCATTCAATTCATGCATAATTCTCATGAAATCATGTAAAGTTCACAATGTTTGCTTGAATCAAGATGTAAGTGTATATTCACCCAAAACTTGCTTATTTACTAAGAAAATGCATGAAACTACCCTAAAATAGTAAAGAAAAGGTCAGTGAAACTGGCCAAGATGTCCTGGCATCAGATATCTCTTGTTTGGGCCTCAGTTCAGGCATGCCAGTATCCTGGTCTTCCACATTACCTTCTTCTGTCTCACTTAACTTCAACAATCTCTTTGCCTTCTTCATTGGGGTTGGAGTTCTCCTAACACAGGATTTGGGTCTATGGTTAATTGGGGTCCTAGTAACAGTTAAAATCTTAACATCTGGTTCCAGAGCATTGTTTTCTTCTACAAAATCAGGAAAGTTAACTGGATGCTCAGTGAACAGCTCAACTCTCCTCCCATTAGCAATGGCTACTTCGTACATGGTCACAACATCCATGTCAAGTTTCAGTAGCTTTAACCCACCATCCAACTCCTTTCCAGGTTCTAGCCAGTGTACCATAACCATGCATCCAAAACCGAGAAATAGATAACAGAGGGATGATAGGTTACTACTTACCTATAGATGACACCACGCACTTCCAAGAGGTAAGACGCTCTACACCAACAAGCACTCTCTCTTCAGTAACAATGATTATCGTCTGCAGCTAACCCACATAGAAATGGAATGGGATGTAATGTTTGAGTGAAGAAGAAGAACAGTTTGCCTCTCTAGGGCTTTGACCTCTGTTTTGTGAAATGCGCGAATAGGTATAGTATTGCTAACTCTTGATTTCTAATTTCTATTTTTTAAATAAATTTCTAACTACCATTTATATTTTAAAACAAAATAATTTCTAATATCCACGTATGAAGACCCCCAGGCCACATAACGACGTAATGTGCCACATTGGGAGCGTCATTAACAGAGTCAATGCTGGAATAATGATTGGTTAGTTTTGTCCCACGGATCTCATTATTGATGGGTACACTTGGTAATTTCTTTCTTCAGCGTTTTCAACTTTCAGGGTAGAAATGGTAGTTTACTCATTTTGGAATTATGCTAAAATGAATTTTTCCTTTTCAATAGAAAAATAATAGGATTTAGTATCATTTTATATTTTGTCGGTTTCTTAATTTATTTTTTTTGTTAGAAAAAAATATTCAAACATTGAATAATTATTATAAATTTTAATATTTATTTTGCTAACTATAATTCTTTTTTTTTACATATTTTAAATCTTAATTGTTGTATTTTTCTACTATTGAATAGAAGCATTTTTTTTAAAATAACTCATCCAAATTTTTTATATATTTATTTAAATAGTATTCCAAAATTTTAATAGATGCAAATGATTAGATGGATTCTTTTTTATTAAAATTTAAAATTTGGAATTAAATCTTAATTTGGTCCCTGAATTTTGGTTCGATACTTGTAACACCCTACCACAGAGAGCTTTATACCTAGGATGTAAAACAAAGGTGGCGAGGCGCTACGACCTCTAAAAATAAAAATTATATACATAATATAGTGAAAAAGGTTTATAACTGGGAGCCTTTGAAGAAAGGGATATAGCAAAAATCGTTAAATTGAAAAGCGTAACGCTCACAAAGCGATAAAGCAGACATCGCAAGATAGAACAAGCTAAGGAGTTAATATACCAAGAGTTCTAAAATATATATAACAACACTCAAGACTCGGCTCGTGAAGATAAACCGGCCCGAGCGAATAAGTGTATATACATATATAGATATATATATAGGAAAACCCCAAAGAAAACCTAAAGTACAGAGTTACGAAACCTAAGTCTGCAAAATCACCTCTAAGAGGGATTAATACAACATATATATATATAAAATAAGTGGAGATAATAAGTATCTAAGCAAATACAATTAACCAAAATAAACCCAAAAGATAAAGATCTTCATAACATCAGAAGCTTCCAGCATGCCTCAGCGAGGAGCCGCCTGTCCTGCATCTGAAAACCACAAAACCCGCATGGGTGAGAACCGGAGGTTCTCAGCATGGTAACAGTGCCCAAATATCTAACATATAATATCCTGGGAAAGCCGAAGGCATTCCTAGAACTTCCAACAGATAATTAAAGCTTAAAACATAACTAAACCATGAAATTAAAAATAGGCAACCAGTTAAGGGTCTTCAGAGCTATCTAAAACTCCCCGTTCTAACTCCTCTGAACCACCCAACCACCAGCGGAACCAAATGCAACAAACACAGTTATTACAGATAGAGAAATTACAAATAGGATTCAAATATAGCAGATAATCAAGTAGCACTTAATTATGCAATCACTTAGGCAATCCAAACAAATCACATATAATGCATATGATGCATGCCTGTCCTAGTGGCTGATGAGTCTCATATGTCGGTTATAGAGCCAACTCGACAAGTCCTGGTAGGTAACCATTGGACGGTCCCTTTGTCGTGCATCCCCAACTCGAGTAATTCTCAATCATAACATATTCATAATCATAATCATAATTCATAATCATACAACACCAACTCTTGGTGTTCATCACGGGGGTGAGCTCATCCGGACCATTCACAGTATCCGGCAACAGTTACGACATAGGGTCAGCAGAGTATCGAGTCTCAACCTGGAGCACGTGGTGGTTAGTCACTGCTTTCATCCAGGGAAACTCGTATCTCAGATAATCATTTCACATCCATCCATGCACATTCCATAATCATTCCTTATAACCATATCATCACTCTTCATGACCCGGGACAAGTGGGACAAAACCACAATCATTGCGTCCACCTGGGGAGCCTCTATACTAACCAACCTAGAGCAAGTGAGGGCGAAACCACAATCCTTGCATCTACCCAGGAGGTACGTTCTCATATGCCCAGGAGGAACCAAGGAGGGGATCCTAACCTCCCACCATCTCGCTGGAGGCGATTTTACAATAGCAGGTGGAACCAAGGAAGGGGATCCCCACCTTCCACCATCTTTCTAGGGTCGCACTTTCGAAAAAGAGGACTCAAGATAAAACAATCATTCACATTTTTATTTCCAGCCATAAATTACAATTTATCATAGCCATCCGGCTTAAAATCACAATTCATAATCAGCCGTAAACCATCATCCACATAGCCATTCGGCTCATATCACACACAGCCATCCGGCTCATGTCATATACACCGTCATTCGGCTCATATCTTATACACAGCCATTCGGCTCATTTCATATACACAACACTCCACCATCCTCCTCAACAACTCATAACCTCATCATTAATCATAACTCCTCATTATATCCCCTTTCTTCATCCACAGGTTACCCTCTTCCCTAGCTTCCTCTCAATCACTGGGCATTCTACATTAATTTAAGATTTAAAAGATGAAATTGGGGGTTTATAAGTGTGAAATAACATCTCGGAAAGTTACAAGCTTGTTGGGAATGTGAAAGACTTGAAACCAAAAGCTTTAGAAAAGGACTGGGTCGCGTGCGTACGCACAGGGGTGTGTGTGTGCACGCCCAGAAGCATTTTTGAAGTGTGTGTAGCAAAATCTTCAGGGTTGAGTGCGCACACAAGGTGTGCTAGTGCCACCAATAGCCTGCCATTCCCAATGTGTGCGTGCACACAGATCTGTGCGTACGCATAGCTTGCAAGACTTCCCTTGCCATGTGAACGCACAGAGCATGTTAGCGCTCCCAGCAGCAGTCCCATTTCCACGTGTTCGTACGCATGCGTACAGGCTCAAAATTCTGCGGGGTGTGCGTGCGCACACAAACCAGAAATCACAAATTCTGTAGAATTTACAGAATTCAAATTTTTGGCCCAAACTTCCAATGATCATATCTCCTTCCACAAAATTCAGATTTCAAACAAATTTAAACCATTTTAAAGCTTGTGAAATTACCTTTCAAAAAAAGCATCAAATTCTAAAAACAATAGCTTGAGGTATGATCCGTTGAAGTTCTATAAAATTTTATTTTACCAACTTCATAAACCTCCAAATTTCCAAAACATACACTTTCAAATTTCATTCAAAAATCAACCAAGACCTAACCATTCCAGCATCAATCATGTCCAAACCTCATTCAATCCTCAACCCACTAATTATCCACTTTTAACCAAATCTCAATTCAATAAATTCAATTTATAATCAACATTTCATAGCTCAATTTTCCAAGCACATTCAATTTAATCAATCACCAGGAAGATACACATCTTTATCACACCAATTCATGCTCATCAACAAGAGCCTCAATCTTACCAACTCTTAGGCACATCAACCCACATTACTTATAACCTTACATGCTCATTAACAAATATAAACATTTCCAACCAAACAATCATCGTTCACACATATTCAACTTTATACATATCAATATTCCAAAAATCCACTAATGACATTTACCACAACACAATTTATTCCAACCAATCAACCACATGAATAGTTCAACTCCTATCTTAGGGCCTCTAGCCTAAGTTTTCACACCACATTACATTTTAGATACAGGAAACCAAAACTATACCTTGGCCGATTCCTGTTCCACCCGGAACACTCTCAAATTTAACTTCCTAGGTTTCCAAACTCCACCAACAGATTTCCAAGCTTGGTGCTCCACTCCAAAACTTTCTAAAATCACCAATCAAGCTCCAATACACATATATACCATGCCTAAGCCACAACTTCACACCCAAACACAATAACTCAAAAACCAAAACCATAAATTCAGAATTTTTCACTAGGGTTTGAGGTACTTACCAGCCCAAGGATCAAAAGAGGTAAGAAGAAGCTTCTCTCTCAAGTTAGTTTGAGCCTATAACACAAAGGAGCTCACAATCTCAACATTTTTGCCTAAAATTTTTGAAACTAAGAGCTGGGATTTGAAGAAAAAACTGTGGCTTACGTCAAGAATAATTGTGTGAGTTTTGTAGAGCTCGACTCCGCAGTCACGTGGCTGCAAATGGTGTGTCAATCGGAGCTCCAGATCAAAAGTTATGTGGATTTGAAGATCAAGTTAGGTTTATGGCTTTGGAAGAGTGTTCTACCTTTCTTGCTGCACTTGCAGCGTGTTTGATGATCAAGAGAGGAGAGAGGGTGTTCTTTAAGTGTTTTAGGCTAAGTTGGGTTGGGCCTTGGGCCCATTTTGGGCCCGATTCAACCGATTCGGCCCGTTTGGCCCAATCTTGGGCCAAATTCTTTAAAATTGGTGTCAAAATTTTCGTTTTAATTTTCTCTATCATATTAAACCATAAAAATAACATTTTTAATTTTCTAGAATAAATTTTAATTTTTGAGTTAATTATTTATTATATAACCGGGTTTTACATTCTACCCACCTCAATAGGAATTTTGCCCTCAAAATTCAAATTCAGTT
The DNA here is from genome assembly GCF_059453495.1 of Arachis ipaensis. NCBI lineage: Eukaryota > Viridiplantae > Streptophyta > Magnoliopsida > Fabales > Fabaceae > Arachis > Arachis ipaensis. The sequence continues at coordinate 54,853,565 of NC_142444.1, forward strand.
GCCTGAAAATAGGTGCAGGTAGTCTGTCCCCATTTCTAATTCGAGTTCTTCGGTGCGCTTCTCTATTCTAACTTAATTTTGCAAGTCACCTTTCTAATAAGATTTCTTTTCCTCAGAGTTCCTTACGTTTACGTCATCAATCCTGATTGGGGTCACTAGAAACTTGATATCCTTTCATATCCTTTTTGAATTGAACTTGTTAAAATTGTTCTAGCACTTCAGATGGCCCTTCATCCTCGAAATAAACTCCCTTAGGTCGATTACCTTTCTCTTACCAGTCGCCGAAGTAGTCTCCAAGAATACACAACTTTCTCTTTTAAACTTTCTAGGCTCACTCCGTTAGTCTGCATAACTTTTAGGTTGGCTTGCGCAGTCAGAACCTCAACTCGATTTTTGTTTAACCTTTCCTCATCGTTTTTAGTTATTAGTTCAAAACCCAAGACACCTGATCTCCTCGTTCAATATGCTTCAACATTCTTAGTAACTCTTTATCCTCTTACTGCACTTCTCAAACTCTCGTCCTTATGACTCCTTAAAATTCGTAACCGATTCAGTCTAATACCTCTAGCTGCTGCCTCGACATCCAGCTTTAGACTACAACCTTACTTAACGTTTTCTTCTTCTTAATCATTCTCTAACAACACTCAGAGTCTTCTTACTAAGGACGCTTGTTACCAATCTACGATGTTGCCTCCACGTGCATCGAAAACCCCTTTGATATTGTACCGCAACAGTTTTAAATGATTTATTAGGTTCAAGTGTCGTGAGTATTGGTACCGAGATTAATCTTCCTCTCAAGATTCAAAAGGTTCCTTTGCCTTCAGGCCTTCACACACATGGTGCACCCTAGCGTGTTAATGTAACTTCAGGCAATACGGTAGGGAAGAATTAAGGCTCCAAAATTCCCCTTGATATCACACACATACACGCTTCATCTTCCACGTTCAGGAGTCTTGCTCTAAGGGACCAATATCCTGACGGCTACAACTAGAGGTTATACATGATACTAGTTTAGACATCGAATCGATTCTCAAATAGATGTTAAGCTCGAAAGATGAACGATCAATATGAACGGTATTTGTGAGAAGTCAGAAAGATGTTTCGTATAGTAATTAAACAAAAGTGGCAGGTGAATAACGAAATGCACAAGCAGAAGAATTCAAGGTGGATCTCGAGGAAAGGGTTCAAATTAAAACTGTGACAGGGAGAACAAGGCATATCAAATTAAGCAAATCTCAGCTACTGTCAAAGAGAACGCAAGTTTTCCAAAAAGGAGAAACTCCATTCGTAGCACGTCTCCAAGATTCAAGGATTTAGATGATTATACCAAGATAAGTCCAGGCTCATTCTGGAAAAACGAGACTCATACAAGTAAAAGGTAGCATTGGAAGGAGGATCAATTCATTAAGAATGCCAAGAAGCTTGTGAAATATTTGCAATAATCCATAGATGTTTTGTATGACCAATTGATTAAGAAGTGATGAAGTTGGGAATTGCGGTGATAGCGAGTATGTTTGATTATGACAAGATTGATTCTAGTTGGTTTGATGGCATTAAAAGGGTAGAATTTTTGATTGATTACGATGAAATTCGACTGCATGTGAGTTGAGAACAAGTACACGATTGTATCTCTACGTGAGCATTTTGCTGGAGATTTTAGTTACCTCAGATGAAACGCACATGGGGTATTTTACAAATAACGGCTACGATTGTATTTAAAATGTGTGGCTAAAATGTGCAGTTAAGGCATAGAGGTGTCGAGTAAATTGAAAGAATAATTAATTCTAAAAGCTAAAAGAGCTTTCATAAGTGGATGAAAATGTGAACTAAGAATTAGGAATGAGAGTGATACCGAATACTCAACTATGGTATTAAAATGAGCTTGAGCAATGATCATGGGAGCATTTGGACTACTAAGTTGGGTCGTGAAGAAACGTTGACACAACCCTTCACGTATGAAGCCTTCTGCTGTTCTCTTCCTTCTTCACTGGCATAACCGGTTCTCCCCACAGGAAAACACTTAGTCGAACAGTTTTCTCTTCTAATACTCCCTTCAACTCGATCTTAGATTCTACCGATTATAATGGTGTCCTCAGTTGTGGTACAATCAAAACTGATCTGGCTTCTGGCACTAAGTCTATCGCAAACTCACTTTCTCTCCAAGATGGGGATTCTGGTGCACCTTCAGGATTGTCTCAGAAACTCTCTTGCAATAGCGACTGGGTCTCATCTCCACTCGCCTCTCAAATGTTTAGCAACTAAGGGTTGAATCCGTTCCATTCCTCATCTTAGTAGTGCGCTGCCACTGGGTTCCAAACAATAACTCCGTACAGTCCTCAATTCTCCCGATCCTTTTTATATAATCCAACCCGCTTCCGTTGCGTCACTCTGATTTCTTATCCTTTAAGGTCCTGGCCACTCCTCTAAGCTACCTAAATATCACTCCGTCTCAACAAGTAATAGTCTTCGACTAATCACCAACTTGGACTTCACGATTTTTAAAACTTGTCATGCATCACGAATGAATGTTACATATCAATGTTATGCAAGGTAGTTAAAGATTCAACTGCTAATTTGCAATTACCTTGGGTCTGAGAATCCGATTCGGCTACCTTCCGGCATTCCCTGTATGGACAATTCCAAGACATATGCTTAGGGCGACCGCACTTGTAACACACATCTAGTCTGGCCCTGCATGGTCTATTTGGATGATACTTTTTGCATCTCTGACACTTTAAGTCTTCCGGTTGAGTACTGATCTGCCCTTCTGAATTCGGACCCTGACGGTTGTCGTTCCTTCGGTCATTATTCTGGCGCTGAGAACGTGAAGTGGCATAACAGCCCCTCTTGAAACTTTGGCCCCTTGGTGTAATATTTGTCTTCTTTCCCTCTTTCTTGGTGAAAGATTTCCAGCGGTCACTCCTAGCCATCTCAGTCCTTCTTGAGCTTTCGCCCGCTGTTTGACCCGTGTTAGTTAACTCTGGGTAACTCACTATTTGCACTGGTGCCACTGTACTCGGGACATCATTTCCACCTTCACTTCCATCACCACGGTCGTTGCCAACTCTAACTCGTTGTCCCGTCCTACCCCTTGCTTGGCTAGTTGCAGCAGCCACAACGCCAATGGCCGCAATAGCACTTGCCATCGCGGTCATGAGATCAGTCAAGGTACCTACCGGTATGGTCATGTCATTACCTCTCTGTCCTTGACCCCGATTACGCCCCCGACCGCGTCCACGAGGCGCCATTTGGTTCTTGTTCACACCAAACAAGTGATATCAAAGTGACCAGTCTCAATATCGCAAGTCTAGTGCTTCAAAGTTTCAAATGCATGCTCATGAACTTTATGCTATGTATATCAGGCAGATATCCTAAATAGCAAGAAACACGACTCAGAGTAGGCTCAGAAGCATAGTCAGTCTGTCCCTCAAGCTCTACAAGAACGAACTGCTCTGATACTATAATGTAACACCCTACCACACAGAGCTTTACACCTAGGATGTAAAACAGAGGTGGCGAGGCGCTATGACCTCTAAAAATAAAAATTATATACATAATATAGTGAAAAAGGTTTATAACTGGGAGCCTTTGAAGAAAAGGATAAAGCAAAAATCGTTAAATTGAAAAGCGTAACGCTCACGAAGCAATAAACCAGACAGCACAAGATAGAACAAGCTAAGGAGTTAATATAACAAGAGTTCCAAAATATATATAACAAAACTCAAGACTCGGCTCGCAAAGATAAACCGGCCCGAGCGAATAAGTGTATATACATATATAGGAAAACCCCAAAGAAAACCCAAAGTACAGAGTTACGAAACCTGAGTCTCCAAAATCACCTCTAAGAGGGATAAATACATCATATATATATAAAATAAGTATCTAAGCAAATACAATTAACCAAAATAAACCCAAAAGATAAAGATCGTTGTATCATTAGAAGCTTCCAGCATGCCTCAGCGAGGAGCCACTTGTCCTGCATCTGAAAATCACAAAACCCGCATGGGTGAGAACTGGAGGTTCTCAGCATGGTAACAATGCCCAAATATCTAACATGTAATGTCTTGGGAAAGCCGAAGGCAATCCTAGAACTTCCAACAGATAATTAAAGCTTAAAACATAACTAAACCATGAAATTAAAAATAGGCAACTAGTTAAGGGTCTTCAGAGCTATCTAAAACTTCCCGTTCCAACTCCTCCGAACCTCCCAACCACTAGCGGAACCGAATGTAACAAACACAGTTATTACAAACAGAGAAATTACAAATAGGATTCAAATATAGCAGATAATTAAGTAGCACTTAATTATGCAATCACTTAGGTAATCCAAACAAATCACATATAATGCATATGATGTATGCCTGTCCTAGTGGCTGATGAGTCTCGTCTGTCGGTTATAGAGCCAACTTGACAACTCCTGGTAGCTAACCATTGGACGGTCCCTTTGTCGTGCATCCCCAACTCAAGTAATTCTCAATCATAACATATTCATAATCATAATCATAAATCATAATCATACAACACCCACTCTTGGTGTTCATCACGGGGGCGAGCTCATCCGGACCTTTCACAGTGTCCGGCCACACTTACGGCATAGGGTCAGCAGAGTATCGAGTCTCAACCTGGAGCACGTGGTGGCTAGTCACTGCTTTCATTCAGGGAAACTCGTATCTCAGATAATCATTTCACATCTATCCATTCACATTCCATAATCATTCCTTATAACCATATCATCACTCATAATGACCCAGGGCAAGTGGGACGAAACCACAATCCTTGCGTCTATTCGGGGAGCCTCTATATTAACTAACCTGGAGCAAATGGGGCAAAACCACAACCCTTGCATCTACCCAGTAGGTACGTTCTCATATGCCCAGGAGGAACCAAGGAGGGGATCCTAACCTCCCACCATATCACTGGGGGCAATTTTACAATACCAGGAGGAACCAAGGAAGGGGATCCTCACCTTCCACCATCTCTCTGGGGTCGCACTTTCGAGAAAGAGGACTCAAGGTAAAACAATCATTCACATTTTTATTTCCAGCCATAAATCACAATTTATCATAGCCATCCGGTTTAAGATCACGATTCATAATCAGCCGTAAACCATCATCCACACAGCCATTCGACTCATATCACACACAGTCATCCGGCTCATGTCATATACACCGCCATTCGGCTCATATCTTATACACAGCCATTTGGCTCATTTCATATACACAGCACTCCACCATCCTCCTTAACAACTCATAACATCATCATTAATCATAACTCCTCATTATATCCCCTTTCTTCATCCATAGGTTACCCCCTTCCCTAGCTTCCTCTCAATCACTAGGCATTCTACATTAGTTTAAGATTTAAAAGATGAAATTGGAGCTTTATAAGTGTGAAATAGCATCTCGAGAGGTTACAAGCTTGTTGAGAATGTGAAAGACTTGAAAACAAAAGCTTTAGAAAAGGACTGGGTCGCGTGCGTACGTACAGGGGTGTGCGACGCCCAGAAGCATTTTTAAAAGTGTGCGTACGCACAGGTCTGTGCGTATGCACAGGAAGCAAAATCTCTAGGGTTGAGTGCACGCACAAGGTGTTCTAGTGCCACCAACAGCCTGCCATTCCCAACGTGTGCGTGCACACAGATCTGTGCATACGCACAGCAGTCAAGACTTCCCTAGCCATGTGCGCGCACAGAGCGTGCTAGCGCTTTTAGCAGCAGCTCCATTCCCACTTGTGTGTACGTACAAGGTTGTGCGTGTGCACAGGCTCAGAATTCCGCAGGGTGTGCGTGCGCACACAAACCAGAAATCACAAATTCTGCAGAATTTGCATAATTCATATTTTTGGCCCAAACTTCTAACGATCATATCTCCTTCCACAAAATTTAGATTTCATCCAAATTTAAACCATTTTAAAGCTTGTGAAATTATATTTCTTTTGATATAAAAAGCATCAAATTCTAAAAACCATAGCTTGAGATATGATCCGTTGAAGTTCACTAAAATTTCAGTTTTACCAACTTCATAAACCTCCAATTTTCCAAAACATACACTTCACAATTTCATTCAAAAATCAACCAAGACCCAACCATTCCAACATCAATCATTTCCAAACCTTATTCAATCCCCAACCCACCAATTATCCACTTTTAACCAAATTTCAATTCAATAAATTCAATTTATAATCAACATTTCATAGCTCAATTTTTCAAGCACATTCAATTTAATCAATCACCAGGAAGATACACATCTTTATCACACCAATTCATGCTCATCAACAAGAGCCTCAATCTTACCAACTCTTAGGCACATCAACCCACATTACTCAGAACCTTATATGCTCATTAACAAATATCAACATTTCCAACCAAACAATCATCGTTGACATATATTCAACTTTATACATATCAATATTCCAAAAATCCACTAATCATATTCACCACAACAAAATTTATTCCAACAATCAACCACATGAATAGTTCAACTTCTATCTTAGGGCCTTTAGCCTAAGTTTTCACACCACATTACATTTTAGATACAGGAAACCGAAATCATACCTTGGCTGATTCTCGTTCCACCTGGAACACTCTCAAATTCAACTTCCAAGGTTTCCAAACTTCACCAACAGATTTCCATGCTTGGTGCTCCACTCCAAAGCTTTCCAAAATCACCAATCAAACTCCAATGCACATATATACCATGCCTAAGCCACAACATCACACCCAAACATAATAACTCAAAATCCAACACCATAAATTCAGAATTTTTCACTAGGGTTTGAGGTACTTACCAGACCAAGGATCAAAAGAGACAAGAAGAAGCTTCTCCCTCATGTTAGTTTGAGCCTATAACACAAATGAGCTCATAATCTCAATATTTTTGTTCAAAATTTTTGAAACTAAGAGCTGGGATTTGAAGAAGAAACTGTGGCTTACCTTAAGAATAATTGTATAGGTTTTATAGAACTCGACGCCGCAGTCACGTGGCCGCAAACGGTGCGTCAATCGGAGCTCTGGATCAAAAGTTATGTGGATTTGAAGATTAAGCTAGGGTTATGGCTTTGGAAGAGTGTTCTTCCTTTCTTGCTGAGCGTGTTTGATGATCAAGAGAGGAGAGAGGGTGTTCTTTAAGTGTTGTAGGCTGAGTTGGGTTGGGCCTTGGGCCCATTTTGGACCCGGTTCAACCGGTTCGGCCCCTTTAGCCCAATCTTAGGCCAAATTCTTTAAAATTGGTGTCAAAATTTTTGTGTTAGTTTTCTCTATTATATTAAACCATAAAAGTCACATTTTTTATATTCTAGGATAAATTTTAATTTTTGAATTAATTATTTATTAAATAACCGGGTTTTACAATGCTCAAAATAACCCCCTACAATTTTGTTGGCCCCAATTAGAACCCCCAAATTGGCAATCTTGGCTCCGGGTCTCTTACGATCACCTCTGTCACCAAAATGCTGATCTGGCACATTTACATGACACATTGGACGCAACCAAAATGAGACCATGTCACTTTTGCGCTCAATACCTATGAAAGTGATGTTGTTTCAGTTTGTTTGGGGTTAAAAGTCTCCATCTTCATACTAAGATGATCATAAGTTCAAAATACCAACAAAACCTTGACCCTTCCTCTTCTTTTTTCTCAAATGCACTGTTGTGAAACCCCATTGCTCTCCCAATGCTCTCCTAAAGGATTGCACACGTATACTTTGAACATGGAGTGTCTGAACCAGAATTTGATGATGACTGTCCAGAGTTGTGTCAGATTTCTCTTAGCCCCATTCCCACCCCCAAACCCAAATAAGAATGACAAGAAGGCCTCACCTGTAATGACCTAACTTTTAGCATGTCATGATCATACTAGAAGCTAAGTGTTACTAACTTGCTTTCCTTAAGTTTAATTATTATTTATTATATGAGCCTGATTTGTTGTTAGAACGTTGTTATTTTGCAGCGTAATTTTTTGAAAAATGTTTGGTTTGATAAGCCAAAATATTTATAGATAAAATTATAGATAATAACAGATAAAGCAGTTTAAAACTATAACACATGTATACATCGTATGTTGGTTAACAACACCTAGTTATGACACCCTTAGAAGTAGCTAGTTATTAACTATTTACATACATATACATATCACCTTCTAGGCCTTAACCTATCTAAGAAGTTCGTAAGTTGGCACCCGGGCTAGCCTAAACTCTATACTTCCCTACTTCATCTAGGCCACAAAAGTGGGAGAAGAACACTCTAAGTCTTCAAGACTTGGGCCAAGCTGAAGATAATCAAAAGGCAAAATATCATCCACTACTCCTCTGCACGATCATATGTCATCATTAAACTGTCGGTTCTCCATCTGAAAGGGAGAATTGTGGGTAAGAACTCGGGGTTCTTAGTAAGGTCGGAGTTGTTAGTTAATTTTATTAATGCTTTGTTGTTTACCAGACAAGTAATGTATATACAAAGAAAATAAAAAACAATAAAGTACAGAAAATAATAGACAAATTAAAACTACAGAAGCATCACATAGAAGGCAATACAGAAAACACACATACATTTATACAAAATACATAACCAAAAAGGATGCACATACAAGTATGATGCATGTCTAGTCCTTGTGTAAGTCATGAGCTCATGTGTCGGTTTCTACCCGTTCCCGACGTAACCCAGCGCACCTTGCCGGATATGGCATTTCCAGAGCAAAACCGAATTAAGCATGTTATAGCAGTACCTTTATAAGCAACCTTGCCTTACAAGAACAACACTCTGGTTGAGTATGTCTGGAAAGCGAATCAACCCACGGGTGTCTCGTCTTTTATATCCGGGTCAATGGTCCAAATCATCAATCACTATTTGGCCCAAGGCCCAATCAATATTCATCAGTCTCTGTAACAGTTTTTAGCTTACAGATTCCACTTTTCTCAGGTTTTTAGGGCTAGACCACTTTTATCAATCTCATGTCTCTTTTCTTTCTTATTAATATTTTTCTCAATATTCTCAGTTCTTCTTTAATGCTAAACCTCTTCTCAAACCTCTTGCTAGGTGTTTTATGAAGAAATCCCTAGATTCTAGGCTTTTGAATTATCTTTCTACGTTTTTCTATTATAATTACAGTTATATTCCTAAACTTTTATGTTACTTACCTCATCTTTCAGTTAAACTCTTTTTATATCTTTAAACCTTAAAATATTACACTAGACTTCAAGATTTTGGATATTTATAGCTTAGTCCCTAAGCTTTAATTAATTATGTTTTAACCCCTGAGCTTTTAACTAATTATATTTTGCCTCTGTATTTCTACTAAGATACACTTTTCCCCTAATTATTTTAGAAACACAATTTTTTTGTGCTCATACATCATCACAGCATGGTGCTTAGCACCCACAACCAGCGCTCAATGCCTTCGAAGCATGAAATTTGTAGCAAAACGTAGGCGCCTAGCGCCCAACAATTGGCGCCCAGTGCCTACGGACTTAAATCACAAAGTGCCTAGCGCCCGTGAAGTTACATGGTTAGGCACTCGGTGCCCATATAGTTTCATAGGAAGGGCACCCCACATCCAAAGTTTTCAAGAAGTAGGTGCCCAACGCCCATAAAAGTTTCACAGGGAGGGCACCTAACACCCAATATTTAGCCCATCAAGATACATCAAAACGTTAAGTAAGCACTTAGTTTCAAGTATCAAACAATCAAGCATTTAGAAACACAATCAATTCATGATTAATTTATCGAATCTTTGAAAGAGGATTATTGTCGGTTAGGAATTTCCATAAATAATCTCATCGAAGTATAGTTCCCAACCAACACACAATCCTCAATCAACGTTTAATTTTTGGTTGTCACAAGTCCAACCCAATAAAGATAACCGAGAATATTAGTCACTGGTCATTCTCCCTAAGAATCACAATCGAGTGCTCAATTATTGGTTATGAGTTTCACGGTTGGGTTGATAAAAGTGCAATAAATTAAAATGGCAAGAAAATAAATAAAAGAACTAAGGAAAGCAATTACTAAAAAGAGGCATTCATGGCAAGGATTGAGAATCTAGACTTTCTATCCTAGTCATTAATAATCACACAATAGTTAACAAGAGCTAATCCTATTTTGTCATCTCCAACATAGGAAGAAGGTATAATGTTATATTCACATTGAGAGAAAGTCAAATAAGACTAGTTAATCTCAATCCAAAAGTCCTAATCAACTCACTAATTGAATTAGCAAGAGATTAGAGTCAATGGAAATAATATTAACTAACAACTCTAGATCACCAACATGAGTTGGGTATTAATGACTCAAGATTGCCTAATTTCTCTTTCCAAGCCAAGAATGCTCAAAAAGCTACTCTAACATCCAACCAAGCATTTTGTCAAACACATGGAAGGCATAAAAGAAAAGCATCATAAAAGTGCAAGAATAATAAAATCTACCACTACCTAAAGCAAGAAAATAACAATAACAACTAAGAAAAGCACATTAAACATGAAATACCTCAAAATTGCATTAAAGAGAATGAAAATTAACATGAGTGCATGAATATAAAAGTAACCAAAATGAGAATTAACAAGTAAAACTAAGAGAATAAAGAAGTAGGAACAAGAAATTGCAAAGAAAACTAGATGAAAACAGGAATTAAACCCTAGATATAAGAGAAATTAACCTAATCTACCCTAATTCTAGAGAGAAGAGATAGCTTTTCTCTCTAGAAAACTACTTAAAGCATGATCCTAAGCTAATCTAATTGCTCCCCCTTTATCCAATCTTGAATTTTGCATCAAATAACTTCAGAAATGAGTTGGATTTGGGCCTGGAAAGCTCAGAAATTGCCCCAGCGTATTCACTTTAATGAGGTCACGTGATCAGCGTCACGCGTGCGCGTTGCTAGCAAATTTCCTCCTCGTGCGTACGCGTGGGTGATGCGTGCGCATGGCCTTGAAACCTCCAAATGCTCATTTCTTCATGAATTCTCCACTTTGCATGCTTTTCTCTTCACTTCTTCCATCCAATGCTTGTCTTATAAGCCTGAAATCACTCAACAAACATATCAAGGCATCAAATGGGATTAAAGTGAATTAAAATTAGTAATTTAAAGGCCTAAAAAGCATGTTTTTACTCTTAAGCATAAATTAGGGAGAATTACAAAAGCATGCTATTTCATTGAATAAACGTGAGATAAGTTGATAAAATCCCCTAAATTCAACACAATATAAACCATAAAATTGGTGTTTATCAATCTTACCTCTTTGTTTTAGCTTACAAAAACTGATTTTCTCTCGGTAATTTCTAGCTTGTTTCCTTCCTTTCTCAAGAAAAATTTGATGGATTCTTGCTCCTAAAGATGTCTAAGCAAGAATATCAAAGATATCAAGTTCTTCCATGATTTTAACATGACCAAACCATCAAGAGGAGCTAACAACCAAATTTTGTTACACTCTACCCTAATGTATGAAGCACAAGAAGTCCGTTACTAAAAATTTGGATTGTTACACTCTACCCTCCTTAAAGAAAAATTTGTCTTCAAAATTTGATGCACAAGTAAGAATTTACAATGATATCCAACTCATCAAATTCTTAGCATAGTGCTTACCTTGGGTGCGAGAATCGGGCCTAGCAGTGTTGTTAGCAAACTTATTTGTTATCAGCCTTCGATAGTCTCTTGCCTTAAGTCCAACTTTATTGCAATAATAGCATGCAGCCGTACCGAAACGACAGGGTTGACTACCATGATTTCTCCTACACTTTGAGCACTTAGCAACGTCCTGAGTCTCTTGCTAATTTCGGCTTTGAAGCTGAATGATGGCTTTAAAGTTTCTAATCTAAGGAGCCAAGTCCTGACTAAAGTTTCTTTGTGGAGTCTCATCATGATCATCTAGTGTCGAAACCCACTTCATGGCAACTTGGCTTTTGTTAACTAGCTTAGAAAAATTTATTATCTTTTATGGGTTAACAAAGTTGAATATCTCCTTCTTAAACCTCTTTTCATACTAGACAGATGCCCACTCTTCGAAATATCCTGGGGTCATTGATATATCAAGTGATACTAAGACTGACAGTGAAAAATTTGAAAGAAGGAAAAGGAATCATAAGTTGAAACATGCCCCTGGGTCTGCTTGGAACAAGGAAAAACAAAAAATGCTATTGAAAGAAGAAATGCTAGTGGTTAACTCTGATAAGGAGATTGACTTGGCACAAGTGTTAGGCAAGAGCACTACAAGATAGGTTAGAGAATATGGTGCATATGACCCTTATTTTGAAGATTCTAATGGAAATAACTCATGGCACTCCGAGAAAATGAAACCTTCCCAAAATTTTGATGATGTGTTCCCACAATTCAATGATGGTGCTAAGTTTGGGGAGTGTAACCTTCAAGTTGGAATGAAGTTTAACATTAAACAAGACTTCATTGAAGCGATAAGGGAATTAACTATACAAGAGGGGAGGGAGTTCAAATGGAGAAGAAATGAGAGCTACAAGGCTAGAACAGTCTGAAGGTGGAAGAAAGAGGGATGTAAGTGGGTGACTTATGCAAGTAGGGATCGTGAGAAGACATGCTGGCAAATGAAGATATTTTACATTGACCACACAAACTTGATGTCCTGAAAACTGTCTCTCAACAATTTTCTACCAACAAGTGCACCGGATTGTCGTCAAGTAAAAACTCACTCTAGAGTGAGGTCGAATCCAACAGGGATTGGTTGGTTGATCAATATTAATTGGAGAATTGTTCTAGTTAAGCGAAATTAGAATTGAATTGGTGTTGTAGAATGTAAATTGGCGAGAAACTTAAAGAGCAAGAAATTAAAGGAACAGAAATTAAATTGCAGGTAATTAAAGGGCAGAAACTTAAATTGTAAGATATTAAATGGGAATGGGGATTAAGCATGAAATTAAAAAGCAAAATGTAATGAGAATGGGTAAGATCAGAGTAGGGAATTCATTGGGTTTCAGGAGATATTGAACTCTCCGGATCAAATCATTTTCATCTCTTCCTCAATCAATGCATTCATTGACATTGCTTGGCAATCTTAGATGATTGGATCCCAATGTCTTGGCTCGCCAATCTCTCTAAGCATGAACAATTGCCCAATATCTTGATTTAATTGCTCATGGGAAGAGTTAAAGTTCGGTCACTGATTATACCACACAAATTCATATATCAAAGTATTGGTAGGATTAAATGTCACAATATCCATCCAACCCCCAATCTAATCCAATGTGAGAAAGCAATTCTAGCATGAATTCTTCATCCCTTTCTCAAGGATCAGAAGAATTTCAATTATGGATAGCTTCTCTATCAAGACAACTATCCAATTGAATTAAGATCGAAAGCTTTCTAACAAAAATAAGAGAAAAGAAAGAAGAAGATGAAAACTATTATTAATCCATTGAATTACAATAGAGCTTCCTAACCCAATGAAACAGGTTTAGTTGTTCATAGCTCTCAAAAATAGAAATTGAATCTGGAAAATACATTGCAGAATTAAAAAGTTGCAGAAAGAGGAAAATTGGGCAGAGTTTCAATACTTTCTCCAAGCCCCCCAAACTAACTTAAATTCTAGCTATTTATACACTTCTTCAGTTGATCTTCAAATCATCTCAATTGGGCTTTTGGCCTTGTTGAAGTTGATCCAATTGGCTCCCATGCTTGTTGAGAAGAAATCTGCTTGAATTGCAATGTTCTGATGCTCACGTTGGAGTCCACGTTTGAGGGCCAACGTTGAGTCAAACGTCCTTCAGAGAAATTGAGTTTTGGACGTTTTGAGCAATGTTTGACTCAACGTTGGAGTGCCAACATTTTCTTGTCCACGCGTGCGCGTGATATACGCGTGCGTGTAGATGTAAATTACCAGTTCACGCGTATGCGCTGCCTATGCGTGTGCGCGTTTGGGGCAAAAATGCTCATCCACGCGTGCGCGTGACATATGCGTGCGCGTGGATGCAAATTCCTAAACTTCAATTTTTAAAACATTTTGAAGACGTTGGCATCAGTGTTGGACCAACAATGCCCCCTCCAACGTTGATTGATCCGCACGTGCGCGTCATACACGCGTGCGCGTCGATGCGCTTTTTCAAAATCATGGTTTTGGAGCTCAGATCGTGCACATTGGCCTCAACGTTGGACTGACAACGTTCCCTCCAACGTTGGCCTCTCCACGCATGCACGTTACCTATGCGTGCGCGTGGATTGTCAAAAATTCACAATCCATGCGTGCGCGTATAGCATGCGTACGCGTCACCACAGTTTTTCTCTTTTTCCAGAAAGCACTTTGTGTCCAGCGTTGTAGGTAACTTTGGCTCACCAACGTTACCTTCAACGTGAGTTTCAGATAATTATACAGAAGCTACCCTGTTTCATTCCTCTCAACGTTTGAGGCAACATTGGTGGTCCAACTTGGCCACCAACGTTGCTTCCTCTTCATCCTTTCTATGGCCATTCTTCAACCTTCTTCCATGCATTTCTTCACCTGTCATCAACCAATATATGCATCAAAGCCTTGCTAACATCATGAGAGATTGCATCATGCTTAGCACACAAGTAATTATGGCCAAAATCTCATAAAATTGCATTAAAATAACCATGGCTGAATGAATCTAGGCATACATGAATTTCTAACCCAAATGATTACTTATAGCTCAAGAAAGTGCATAAAACCTAATGAAATCAAAAGAAAAAGGCTAGTGGAACTAGCCTAAGATGCCTTGGCATCACAACACCAAACTTAAATCTTGCTTGTCCCCAAGCAAGCACTGAATTATGAGAAGAATGAATGAAACAGAAAGTAATACATATCCATATCAGCAAGTGATTGAATTTTTATGCAGAGAATGTTACAGCTCACTTTTATTTGATTCTTGGGTGAGAAATGTCTCTTTTAAGCATTAACTAACATACTGCTATGACCTCTTATTATTCACTCATCCTTGGTTATTGCCCTTTTTTGTTTTTCTTTTTCTGTGAACTTATTTCTCACTTGTAGCTTAGTGTCATATGTTGTAGCAGCTTTTTAGCTTATTTTCACTCAACATATATTCACTACAGACACTTGGCTCACAATTCTTCTTAAGACATTGGTGCCCAGCACCTCTTTGTGTTACTAAATGCCTTGTAACTAGGTTGCTCTTGATAATGGACTTTTGGTTGATAATCTCGGATTAGTTAACACAAGTTATCAAGTGTTAAGACACTCCATAGAACCTAATCATCCAAGCAGATCCTAGTACAAGGACACCACAGGCATATGTCTTAAGGTCCAAGCTATTGGTGTCTAGCCTTGTTCTTTGTTTCTTCTATTTTTGTTGCCACTTTTGGCTTTTCTTTTCTTTCTTTTTATTTGTTTTCTTTCTTCCAAGGATTTCTAATTGCTAAGATTCATAGACAGCATCTAGTTTACACTAAAGAGGGATATTATACCTTTTATTCATTATTAGTGAGCTAGCTACACCATCAGACATACATACCACCACTCAATCTTTATTTTATTCCTTACCAAATGGAACAATTTTCACTTCTGTTCAAACCTTTCTTTTATTTAATTAAAATAAGGGAACAAGCATACATTCAAGCAAGTGAAATTCACCCAGACACTTAGACTAAACACTTTTTTGGAATTTAAAGGAAATTAACCAAACAGAATTTAGACATAAGTATACTATTCAGCAGGGATATATTCAAAGTTCCAATATCAGCAATTCAAAGTACAAGCAATTAAGCGACAATACAACCTTTTGGCATCTTCTTTGTTGTTCATCACCCTTCCTAGCCTTGGTTTTCCCTTTCTCCCTGGATGATGGTGCATAGCTTTCCCAAAGGTTTGATTGTCTTCCTGCAAAACTATTGGAAGTTGTTTGTTTCCCAAGCACTTGAGAAATGGTAAGTCTATATGTATGCTTGTGATTTTCAGAACTTAAGTTGGTGTGTGAATACCAAACTTAATTCCTTTCTTACTTCTAAATGTAGCAAGGTGAACATACATGTAAAACTGCAAGTGCTTTTATTAAAAAGTTAAACTATAGCTGAAAATCCAAAAATTTGTCAAGTAGTTTCTCTGATTGCTTGGAGCTTCTAACCAGTTATGATGAAAAATGCAATGTGCTTTTTAAGGAAGTCCATGGTGAAACACCAAACTTAGAATTGCACATTCATCTCTGAATTTCTTTGGTGTGCAACACCAAACGTAACTCCTTACAATGCAGAGAAGTCTTCTTGACTCTTTTATTGACTAGCTATGAAAGAAAAATTACCTTTGGTTGGGTTGCCTCCCAACAAGTGCTCTTTTAACGTCACTAGCTTGACGTTCTCTGTCATGGTAGACTGTAGTGCCTCATGTCCTCTCCACGCATAGTGAAGCTTTCTCCACTTGATTCCTTGATGATTTCTACATGTTCCAAGGAAAGGACCTTTCTGATTGTGAACACATGAGGTAATTGAGATGAAAGGGTTGGAAGATGGGGTGGGATTGATAGATGGTGAATTGATATCACCATGTCTCCAGGGGAAAAACCTTCTGTAGGAATCTTCTTATATCTCCATCCCCTTAGCAATTTTTTTCCAACTCTTTTCTCTTCTTCCAATAGTGCTCCAGTGACTCTTGTGTTAGGGAGTTCCTAGTTAGTTGCTCTTCCTGATTCTTGTGGCTTCAGCTCTTCATTTTCCCTCTTGGATTTTTCTCAGTGTCACTTGGGAAACTATCAGTAGACTTCAAAATCTGCTGTGAGAGGTGTCCTACTTGAGATTCAAGGTTCTTAATAATCTCTCCTCAACTTTTCATACTATCTCTCACTTCTTCCTTGAAATTCCTGTTGTCTTGGACTTCCTTGCAAAGGTTGGTGAGCATAGCTTCGATCCTGGATAGTTTGTCCTCTGATGGTGGAGTTGGAATTGGATGTTGAGGCTGATTGGCTTGGACTTAATAAGGTGGCTGAGAAGAATTGTTATATGGATGCTGATATGATCTTGGATTGGATTGTTGGTAGGTGTACTGGTTGGGATTATGAGGTTTGTGGTCTTGGCCTTGGTTTTGTTGGTTTCCCCACCCGAAGTTTGGGTGGTTCTTCCAACCAGGGTTATAAGTTTTGGAATATGGATCATGAACTTGCCTAGATGAATTTCCAAGGTAATTGGCTTCCTCCCAGTTAACTCCTTCCTCTGTGTCTAAATCTCCTTAAGGTGATGGTTGAGTGTAGATGGCTGTAGCCTGATTCTTCTCCATTTGCTTGGTCAAATCAGCTAGTTGCTTAGTCATCATCTTATTTTGGGCCAGGATTACATCCATATGGTTTAGTTCCATGACTCCCCTGTTGTTGCTTCTGTCTGAGGCGTAAAAATACTCATTGTCAGCCACTGTTTCTATGACATCAATGGCTTCTTTAATGGTCTTTTTCTTGTTAAGGGAGCCTCTAGATGAATGGTCTACATCTTTCTTTGATTCATAGGAAAGCCCCTCATAAAAGATATGCAATTTCACCCACTCATTAAACATATCAGGGGGGCATTTCCTTGTCAAATCTTTGAATCTCTCCCAGGCTTTATATAAGGTTTCACCATCCTGCTGTCTGAATGTCTGCACTTCAGTTTTTAGTCTATTTACTTTTTATGGAGGGTAGAACTTTGCTAAGAATCTATTCACCACATCCTCCCAGGTTGTTAAGCTTTCTTTGGAAAATGATTCTAACCATTTAGATGCTTTGTCCCTCAAAGAAAATGGAAACAGTAGCAATCTATAGGTGTCAGAATGAACACCATTAGATTTAACCGTATCACAGATCCTTAAGAATGTAGTGAGATGCTGATTAGGGTCTTCTGGGCACTTCCTCCGAAAGAACAATTGTTTTGTACGAGAGTGATGAGTTGAGGCTTTAATTCGAAATTATTAGCTTGGATGGTTGACTTTTGAATGCTGCTACCACAGTTTCCTAGGTTTGGATTGATGTAGGAGCCTAGAACTCTCCTCTCTTGTTCAGCAGGGTTGGCTGCACCTCCTCTGGCATGATTATTCACCTCTCCTTCATGATGGTTTTCCATATCATCCTCCATGTTTATATCCAATTCTTCCTCCTATTTTTCTGCACCAATAGCCTTCTTTCCTCTTGCTTCCCTCCTTAATCTCAGGAAGGTTCTCTCCGGTTCAATGTCAAAAGAGGTTGAGACCTCTTTTCTACCTGTCATACAAGTACCAAAACAAGCAGCAACCAGCAAGTGAAGATTTCACAGTTAATGAAAAAGTGTGGTTAGAGCAATTGAGGCAATTAATCAAACAGTTAATGAGTTAGTGGATTAGTTTTGCTGGAAGGTAAGGGAATAACAAAAAATAAATAGAAACAACTAAAATTGCAGAAGGTAAATGTAACAGCAAAAATTGAAATTCAATTAACAAAAGAAAAGAAAAATGCTCAATCTAGTTATCCTCCAATTTAGTAATTGTCAACACAAAACCAATCCCCGGCAACGGTGCCATAAATTTGATATCCTGAAAACTGTCTCTCAAAAATTTTTTACTGGCAAGTGCACCAGATTGTCGTCAAGTAAAACTCACTGTAGAGTGAGGTCGAATCCCACAGGTATTGGTTGGTTGATCAATGTTAATTGGAGAATTGTTCTAGTTGACCGAAATCAGAATTGAATTGGTGTTGCAAAATGTAAATTGGCGGGAAACTTAAAGAGCAAGAAATTAAAGGAACATAAATTAAATTGTAGGTAATTAAAGGGAAGAAACTTAAATTTTAAGAAATTAAATGGGAATGGGGATTAAGTATGAAATTAAAAAGCAGAATGTAATGAGAATGGGTAAGATCAGAGTAGGGGATTAATTGGGTTTTAGGAGATATTGAACTATCCGGATCAAATCATTTTCACCTCTTCCTCAATCAATGCATTCATTGACATTGCTTGGCAATCTTAGATGAATGGATCCCAATGTCTTGGCTCACCAATCTCTCTAAGCATGAACAATTGCCCAATGTCTTGATTTAATTGCTCATGGAAAGAGTTGAAGTTCGGTCACTGACTATACCACACAAATTCATAGATCAAAGTATTGGTAGGAGTAAATGTCACAATATCCATCCAACCCCCAATCTAATCCAATGTGAAAAAAAAATTCTAGCATGAATTCTTCATCCCTTTCTCAAGGATCAGAAGAATTCCAATTATGGATAGCTTCTCTGTCAAGACAACTATCCAATTGAATTAAGATCGAAAGCTTTCTAACAAAAATTAAGAGAAAAGAAAGAAGAAGAAGATGAAAACTATTATTGATCCATTGAATTACAATAGAGCTCCCTAACCCAATGAAACAGGTTTAGTTGTTCATAGCTCTCAAAATGGAAATTGAATCTGGAAAATACATTGTAGAATTGAAAAGTTACAGAAAGAGGAAAATTGGGCAGAGTTTCAATACATTCTCCAAGCCCCCCCAACTAACTTAAATTCTAGCTATTTATACACTTCTTCAGTTGATCCTCAATTCATTTCAATTGGGCTTTTGGCCTTGTTGAAGTTGATCCAATCGGCTCCCATGCTTGTTGAGAAGAAATCTGCTTGAATTGCAATGTTCTGATGCTCACGTTGGAGTCCACGTTTAAGGGCCAATGTTGAGTCAAACATCCTTCTGAGAAATTGAGTTTTGGATGTTTTGAGCAATGTTTGACTCAACGTTGGAGTGCCAACGTTTTCTTGTCCATGCGTGTGCGTGAATGGTGCAAATTACCAGTTCCCGCGTATGCGCTGCTTATGCGTGTGCGCGTTTGGGGAAAAAATGCTCATCCACGCGTGCGCGTGACATATGCGTGCACATGGATTCAAATTCCCAAACCTCAACTTTTAAAATGTTTCGAAGACATTGGCATCAGCGTTGGACCAACAACGCTCCCTTCAACGTTGATTCATCCGTGCGTGTGCGTCATACACGCGTGCGCGTCGATGCACTTTTTCAAAATCATGGTTTTGGAGCTCAGATCGTGCACGTTGGCCTCAACGTTGGATTGGCAACGTTCCTTCCAACGTTGGCCTATCCACGCGTGCGCGTATAGCACGCGTACGCGTTGCCACAGTTTTTCTAATTTTCTAGAAAGCACTTTGTGTCCAGCGTTGGAGGTAACGTTGGCTTACCAACGTTCCCTCCAACGTGAGTATCAGATAATTATGCAGAAGCTACCCTGTTTCATTCCTCTCAATGTTTGAGGCAACATTGGTGGTCCAACTTGGCCACCAACGTTGCTTCCTCTTCATCCTTTCTATGGCCATCCTTCAACCTTCTTCCATACATTTCTTCACCTGTCATCAACCAATATATGCATCAAAGCCTTGCTAACATCATGAGAGATTGCATCATTCTTAGCACACAAGTAATTATGGCCAAAGTCTCATGAAATTGCATCAAAATAACCATGGTTGAATGAATCTAGGCATACATGAATTTCTAACCCAAATGATTACTTATAGCTCAAGAAAGTGCATAAAACCTAATGAAATCAAAATAAAAAGGCTAGTAAAACTAGCCTAAGATGCCTTGGCATCACACACATGTCCTAGAAAAAGCAAAAGTAGAGCTACAAACAAGAAGTGGCTTGCTTGGAAATTAGTTAAAAAAAAACTAAGGGAATATACAAGTCTGAAGCATGGTGAGACAGCATCATATTTTAGGAGAAAATGTAACTTGGACCTCAACAAGTTATCACTAACCAGAGCCCTTACAGATCTACGAAATGTACTGTATGGTGATGTAGTTGTGCAATATCTAAGATTGAAAGATTATGCAGAGACTTTGCTTAAGAGCAATCCTAGGCCTACTGTTAAGATTGGTGTTACTCCATAACTCAATTCAGATCCAATTTTTGAAAAAATTTATGTTTGCCTTGATGGATGCAAAAAGAGGGTTCAAGGCTGGGTCGACTTCTAATTGGCCTAGATGGAGCATTCTTGAAGACACAATTTGGGAGCAGATGCTGTCTGCTATTGGTCAGGATGCCAACAACCATGTATACATTATTGCTTGGGCGATAGTAGAAGCGGAGAATAAAGAGAATTGGAGGTGTTTCTAGAGCTTCTAGTAGATGATCTTGGTGAACATCATCAATACAGGTGGTGCATAATGTCTAACATGCAAAAGATAATAAAATGCATCTTATTGTAACTAACCTGAGCTAGATTAAGGTATTGTTTGATTTCATTAATTAATATTCAGGGTCAATTTGAATTTATTAATAATATTTGAGGAGTCAATTTAATGCATGACTATTAAATTTTATTGGTTCATGCAGGGGTGATAAACCACTATTTTATGGTTTATCTTGTGCTCAATTAAGTAGTTTTTATCAAGTCCTTACCCACTTATTCATATGATTTGCATGATTTTTCAATCCCTTCCTAATTTTGTTCTATGGTTGAAAACTTGCTTTCTAGAGATCTTTAATTTTTGTATTTTAATTCTCCTTTATACCATTCGATGCCGTGATCCGTGTGTTAAGTGTTTTAGGCTTTATAGGGCAGGTGGTGCACGAAATTGTGATTACACTTTTCACAATACGCAAAACTAACAAGCAAGTACACTGGGTCGTCCAAGTAATACCTTACGTGAGTAAGGGTCGATCCCACGGAGATTGTCGGCTTGAAGCAAGCTATGGTTGTTTTGTAAATCTTAGTCAGGAGATTGATGATAAGAGTGATTATATTTATAAAAAATAAATAACATAAAATAAATAGTACTTGTGATTCAGTAATGAGAAACAGGCTGAGGTTCCGGAGATGCTTTGTCATCTGAATCTCTGCTTTCCTAATGTCTTCTTCTTCAAACACGCATGGCTTCCTTCAATGGCAAGCTGTATGATCCTCTCGGATGAAGAATACCAGGTACGATCTCTGCACGGCTAATCAACTGTCAGATTGCTCGTCTCGGATGAAAAATACCATGTACAGCTACCGCACAGCTAATCATCTGTCAGTTCCCACTAGCGTCGGAATAGGACCCTTGTCCTTTTGCACACTGTCACTGCGCCCAACATTCGCGGGTTTGAAGCTCGTCACAGTCATCCCTTCCCAGATCCTACTCGGAATACCACAGACAAGGTTTAGACTTTCCGGATCCCAGGAATGCTGCCAATTAGTTCTAGCTTATACCACGAAGGTTCTAACCTCCGGACTCGGTCTGTAGATTAGAAACCCAAGAGATACACACTCAAGCTGTCACCCAATGACTACGTTGAGCTCAGATAGAACGGGAGTGGTTGTCTGACACACGTTCATAGAATTGAGAATAATGATGAGTGTCACAGATCATCATCTTCTCTAGATTGAAGTACGAGTGAGTATCTTAGAATAGAATCAAGCGTGATTGAATATAAAACAGTAGTAATTGCATTAATCCATTGAAACACAGCAGAGCTCCTCACCCCCACCTATGGGGTTTAGAGACTCATGCCGTCAAAATTACAATATAAAGTGTAAAAAATGCCATGAGGTTCAAAATGAATCTCTAAAAGTAGTTTTTATACTAGACTCGTAACTTAGGTTTACAGAAAATGAGTAACTAAGTGCAGATAGTGCAGAAATCCACTTCCGGGACCCACTTGGTGCGTGCCTGGGCTGAGCTTTCAAAATTTCACGTTCATATGCCCAAAGCTGGCGTTAAACGCCACCCTGGGTGCCAGAATGGGCGTTTAACGCTGAAAAAGGTGCCAGTTCTGGCGTTTTACGCCAGAAAGTTTTAGGCTGACTTTGAACGCCAGTTTAGGCCATCAAATCTCGGGCAAAATATGGACTATTATATATTGTTGGAAAGTCCAATATTTCTACTTTCCAACGCAGTTATGAGCGTGCCAATTGGGCTTCTATAGCTCCAGAAAATCCACTTCGAGAGCAGGAGGGTCAGAATCCAACAGCATCTGCAGTCCTTTTTCAACCTCTGAATCAAATTTTTGCTCAGGTCCCTCAATTTCAGCCAGAAAATACCTAAAATTATAAAAAAAATACACAAACTCATAGTAAAGTCCAGAAATGTGATTTTGAATAAAAACTAATAAAAATATAATAAAAAGTGACTAAAACATACTAAAAACTATGTAAAAATAATGCCAAAAAGGGTATAAATTATCTGCTCATCACAACACCAAACTTAAATTGTTGCTTGTCCCCAAGCAACCAAAAACTAAATAGGATAGAAAAAAGAGAAAATACAGTGAGTTCCAAATATCAATGAAGCTCAATTCCAATTAGATGAGTGGGACTAGTGGCTTTCTGCTTCTGAACAGTTTTGGCATCTCACTTTATCCTTTGAAGTTTAGAATGATTGGCATCTATAGGAACTCAGAATTCATATAGTATTATTGATTCTCCTATTTCAGTATGTTGATTCTTGAACACAGCTACTTTATGAGTCTTGGCCGTGACCCTAAGCACTTTGTTTTCCAGTATTACCACCAGATACATAAATGCCACAAACACATAACTGGGTGAACCTTTTCAGATTGTGACTCAGCTTTGCTAAAGTCCCCAGTTAGAGGTGCCTAGAGCTCTTAAGCACACTCTTTTTGCTTTGGACCACGACTTTAACCGCTCAGTCTCAAGCTTTTCACTTGACACCTTCATGCCACAAGCACATGGTTAGGGACAGCTTGGTTTAGCCGCTTAGTCCAGGATTTTATTCCTTTGGGCCCTCCTATCCATTAATGCTCAAAGGCTTGGATCCTTTTTATCTCACCCTTGCCTTTTGGTTTAAAGGGCTATTGGCTTTTTCTTCTTGCCTTTTCTTCTTTTTTTTTTTCGCCAATTGTTTTTCCTGCAAGCTTTTCATTGCTTTTTCTTGCTTCAAGAATCAATTTTATGATTTTTCAAATTATCAAAAATATTTCTCCTTTTTCATCATTCTTTCAAGAGCCAACAATTTTAACATTCATAAACAATAATATCAAAAATATGCAATGTTCAAGCATTCATTTAGAAAACAAAAAGTATTGCCACCACATCAAAATAATTAGATTATTTTCAAGATGTAATTTGAAATTCATGTACTTCTTTTTTTTTTCTTTTTCAGAAAACATTTTTTATTTAAGGAAGGTGAAGGATTCATAGGACATTCATAGCTTTAAGACATAGATTCTAAATTTTATTGATCATAAAATAAAAATAAGACATAAAATAAACATAAAAGCAGACAAATAATAATAAAAAAAGGAAATTAAAGACATAAAAATAAATGACTCTAATACTAATGCTTATGTGACTCTTAAAATAGGTTTCTAATAATAAAAGTTATCACAGAGTTAGGACTCAACAACCTTGATTTTGAGGGGTAGGTGCTCCTTCAATTTGTGGGACATCCAACTCTTCAAGGGATAGCTTCTGGCGCTTTAGTTCCTGTAGCTCACGCACTTGCTTCTCTTGTTCTCTGAGCAGTTTGCAGAGCATGCTGTTCTGATTCTGCTGCTCTTCTTTGAGTTGATCCATAGATTCTTGCAGCTTGTTGATAGATGCTTCTAAGCGGGCCCAATAGTCAAATTAAGGAATTTCTGGGAGGAGCTCATGCGCCCTCCTCTTGATGAGGTTGTCTTGAACTTGAGGTCCATCCATTACTCTTTTGGTGATTGGGTGTTCAACTGGGATATACTCATCCACACCTATCTGTACTCCCGCATCTTTACATAACAGACTGATTAAGCTTAGGTAAGCCAATTTGGCCTCATTGGATTCCTTGTTTGCAAATAAGTAAATTTCACAAGGAATTAATTGGTGAACCTCCACTTCTTTTCCCAGCATAATGCAGTGGATCATCATTGCTCTTTTGATAGTGACTTCAGAGCGGTTACTGGTGGGAAGTTTAGACCGCCCAATGAAATCCAGCCAGTCCCTAGCAACTGGCTTGAGGTCTCCTCTCTTCAATTGGTTTGGGATACCTTTTGAATTGGTTATCCACTTGGTTCCAGGGAGGCATATATCCTCTAGAACTTAATCCAACTTTTTATCTTTAGCCAGTCTCCTATTAAAGGATTCTGGATCATCCTGTAGTTGAGGAAGTTAGAGGACTTCTCTCACTTTGTCAAGATGGAAGTAGATAATCTTCCCTCTGACCATGGTTCAAAAAGTATGGAAGGCAGTTCCCTCCATTCTTTGCTTATCTGTTAGCCACAGATTTGCATAGAATTCCTGGTTCATGTTTCTTCCCACATTTATCTCAGGATTAGCCAGGATTTCCCAGCCTCTATTTCGAATCTGCTCTTGGATCTCCGGATATTCGTCTTCTTTCATATCGAACTTGACTTCCGGGATCACTGATCTTCTACACACAATTTTAAAGTAATGATCTGCATGTTCTTTGGTGCAGAACCTCTCATGCATCCATTGTGGCTTTGGATTGTTTTCTTTCTTGCCTCTTGGAGTGATTTGTTTTCCTTTAGGGGCAATGATCTTGGTCAGTGATCATGGAAAATCACACCAAACTTAGAGGTTTGCTTGTCCTCAAGCAAAAGTAGAGAAAGAAGAGGAATAGATGGAGAGAAGGATTCGAATGATGGAGGAAGGGGGATGTCGAATTTATAAATAGAGGGGAGGGAGGGAGTGGTTTCGAAATTTTAGAAAAAGATATGATTGAAAGATATGATTGATAAAAGATAAGCATGATATGAAAAAGATGAGATTTTTTTCAAAAATTTAAAAGATTGGAAAAGATATGAAAAAGTTAAATCTGAATTTTTGTTTATGCATTTAAGAAATAAAAGATGATATGAATGAGTTAAAAAGATTTGAAAAGAAATTGGAAATATGAATGAGGTTTTGAAAAGGAATTGAAAAGAATTGACAGAGAATCAAGAAAAATTTATAAGTTTATAGATTTTTGTGAATGGACATTAAAAAATGAATGTTTGTAATGTTTGGATGCAGAAAATTTTGATTTAAAAGATGAAAATTCGAAAAAATTTGAATTGAAATGAAATTACCTCTCCCCTAGCTGTTCTGGCATTAAACGCTCAGAATGATCGCCATTCTGGCGTTTAACGCCCATCTGGTGGCCATTTTGGGCGTTTAACACCCAGCCAGATACCCTGGCTGGCGTTAAACGCCAGAAATCCTTTCCCACTAGGTGTTTTTCTGAACGCCCAGGAAGCTGCTATTTCTGGCGTTAAACGCCCAGAATGGTAGCCATTCTGGCGTTTAACGCCCAATTTGCCTCCTTACTGGCGTTTTGATGCCAGTGAGCTCTTTTTCTCTGTGATTCTTCTATTTTATGTTCTGAACCTTCATTTCTTAACTTTTTCACTGATAAGCATTAACAAATATAATTAACAAAATTAAATAAACTTATATAACTGTTATAAACATCTCAATTGATTTGATAATGGCTGGGTTGCCTCCTAGTAAGCGCTTCTTTACTATCTTTAGCTGGACTTTACTGAGCTTTTTAATTTAGTCTCAGCTTTGAGCATTCTTGCTCAACATTGCCTTCAAGATAATGTTTGATTCTCTGTCCATTAACAATGAACTTTTTGTCAGAATCAATATCTTGAAGCTCTACATAACCATATGGTGACACACTTGTGATCACATATGGTCCCCTCCACCGGGATTTTAACTTCCTAGGGAACAATCTGAGCCTAGAGTTAAATAGTAGGACCTTCTGTCCTTCCTCAAAGAATCTAGAAGACAACCTTTTGCCATGCCATCTTTTTGCTTTCTCTTTATAAATTTTAGCATTTTCGAAAGCATTGAGTCTGAACTGGAGTAATCTTTTCTCTCCAGCTATCTTAGCATCAAGGTTTAGAAATCAAGTTGCCCAGTAGGCCTTGTGTTCCAGTTCTACTGGCAGATGACAGGCTTTTCCATACACAAGTTGGTATGGAGAGGTCCCTATAGGAGTCTTGAATGCTGTTCTGTATGCCCACAGAGCATCATCCAAACTACTTGCCCAATCCCTTCTACGGGTACTTACAGTCCGTTCCAGGATTTGTTTTAGTTCTCTATTCGAGACTTCAGCCTGCCCATTTGTCTGTGGATGATATGGAGTTGCTACTTTATGGTTAATTCCATATTGGACCAGAGTAGAGTCAAGCTGTTTGTTGCATAAATGAGTGCCTCCATCACTGATCAGTATCCTAGGGACACCGAACCTGCTGAAGATATGCTTCTGGAGGAACTTCATCACTGTTTTAGTATCATTAGTGGGTGTTATAATTGCCTCTACCCATTTAGATACGTAGTCTACTGCCACCAGAATATAAGTGTTTGAGTATGATGGTGGGAAAGGCCCCATGAAGTCAATACCCCATACATCAAACAACTCAATCTCTAAGATCCCTTGTTGAGGCATGGCATAACCATGAGGCAGATTACCGGCTCTCTGGCAACTGTCACAGTTACGTACAAACTCTCGGGGGTCTCTATAGAGAGTAGGCCAGTAGAAACCACATTGGAGAACTTTTGTGGCTGTTGTTCACCTCCAAAGTGTCTTCCATACTATGATCTATGGCAGTGCCATAGGATCTTCTGTGCCTCTTCTCTAGGCACACATCTACGGATTACTCTGTCTGCACACCTCTTAAAGAGATATGGATCATCCCACAAGTAGTATTTTGCATCAGAAATCAACTTTTTCATTTGTTGTTTACTGTACTCTTTGGGTATGAACCTCACAGCTTTATAGTTTGCAATGTCTACAAACCATGGTAATTCCTGAATGGCAAAGAGTTGCTCATCTTGAAAGGTTTCATAGATCTCAGTAGGAGGGAGGGATGCCCCTGCTACTGGTTCTATCCGGGACAGGTGATCTGCTACCTGGTTCTTTGTCCCTTTTCTGTCTCTTATTTCTATATCAAACTCTTGCAGAAGCAACACCCATCTGATGAGTCTGGGTTTTGAATCCTGCTTTGTGAGGAGATATTTTAGAGCAGCATGATTAGTGTACACAATCACTTTTGATCCCACTAAATAAGATCTAAACTTGTCAATGGCATAAACCACTACAAGCAACTCCTTTTCTGTGGTTGTGTAATTTTTTTGTGCGTCATTCAGAACACAGCTAGCATAGTAAATAACGTGCAGAAGCTTGTTATGCCTCTGTCCCAATACTGCACCATTGGCGTGGTCACTGGCATCACACATTAGTTCAAATGGTAATGTCCAGTCTGGTGCAGAAATGACTGGTGCTGTGACCAGCTTAGCTTTCAGAGTTTCAAACGCTTGCATACACTCTGTGTCAAACACAAATGGCGTGTCAGCAGCTAGCATATTTTTTAGAGGTTTTGCAATTTTTGAAAAATCCTTTATGAACCTCCTATAGAATCTTGCATGCCCTAGAAAGCTTCTGATTGCCTTAACATTGGCAGGTAGTGGTAATTTTTCAATTACCTCTACCTTAGCTTGATCCACCTCTATTCCCTTGTTTAAAATTTTGTGCCCAAGGACAATTCCTTCAGTCACCATAAAGTGACATTTTTCCCAGTTTAAGACCAGGTTAGTCTCTTGGCACCTTTTTAGAACAAGTGCTAGATGGTCAAGACAGGAGCTGAATGAGTCTCCAAATACTGAGAAGTCATCCATGAAGACTTCCAGAAATTTCTCTACCATATCAGAGAAGATAGAGAGCATGCACCTCTAAAAGATTGCAGGTGCATTGCACAGACCAAATGGCATTCTTCTGTAGGCAAATACTCCAGAAGGACATATGAATGCTGTTTTCTCTTGGTCCTGAGGATCTACTGCAATTTGGTTGTAACCTGAATAGCCATCCAAAAAGTAGTAGTATTCATGACCTGCTAGTCTCTCTAGCATATGGTCTATGAATGGTAAAGGAAAATGATCCTTTCTGGTGGCTGTATTGAGTCTTCTGTAGTCAATACACATATGCCACCCTGTAACTGTTCTTGTAGGAACTAGTTCATTTTTTTCATTATGAACCACTGTCATGCCTCCCTTTTTGGGGACAACTTGGACAGGGCTCACCCAAGGGCTATCAGAAATAGGATAAATAATCTCAGCCTCTAGTAACTTAGTGACCTCTTTCTGCACCACCTCCTTCATGGCTGGATTCAGCCGCCTCTGTGGTTGAACCACTGGCTTGGCATCATCCTCCAATAGGATCTTGTGCATGCATCTGGCTGGGCTAATGCCCTTAAGATCACTTATAGACCATTCAAGAGCTGTCTTGTGTGTCCTGAGCACCTGAATTAGTGCTTTCTCTTCCTGTGGTTCTAAAGTAGAACTTATGATCATAGGAAAAGCGTCATCTTCCCCCAGAAATGCATATTTCAGGGATATTGGTAGTGGTTTGAGCTCGGGTTTAGGAGGCTTCTCCTCTTCCTTAGGAGTTTTCAGAGGTTCTTCTGTTTTCTCTGGTTCCTCCAGATCAGGCTGAACATCTTTAAAAATGTCCTCTAGCTCTGATTCGAGACTCTCAGTCATATTGACCTCTTCTACCAGAGAGTCAATGATGTCAGCGCTCAGGCAGTCTTTTGGTGTGTCTGGATGCTACATAGCTTTGACAGCATTCAACTTGAACTCATCATCATTGACTCTCAAGGTTATCTCCCTTTTTTGGACATCAATGAGGGTTCGTCCAGTTGCTAGGAAGGGTCTTCCTAGAATGAGAGTTGTACTCTTGTGCTCCTCCATTTCTAGCACTACAAAGTTAGTGGGAAAGGCAAACGGCCCAACCTTGACAATCATGTCCTCAATTACGCCTGATGGGATCTTAATGGAGCCATCAGCAAGTTGGAGGCATATCCGGGTTGGTTTAACATCATCAGTCAAACCAAGCTTTTTGATAGTGGATGCAGGTATTAGATTGATACTTGCCCCAAGATCACATAAAGCTGTCTTGGTATAAGCACCCTCTAATGTGCATGGTATCATAAAGTTTCCGGGGTCTTTAAGCTTTTCTGGCAAGCTTTTCAGAATGACTGCACTGCATTCTTCAGTGAGGTAAACTTTTTCAGTTTCTCTCCAATCCTTCTTATGACTTAAGATCTCTTTCATGAACTTAGCATAAGAGGGTGTTTGCTCAAGTGCCTCTGCAAACGGAATCTTTATTTCAAGAGTCCTGAGATAGCCTGCAAAGCGGGCAAATTATTTATCCTGTTCTGCTTGGCAGAGTTTCTGAGGATAAGGCATCTTAGCTTTGTATTCTTCAACCTTAGTTGCTGCAGGTTTATTTCCTATAGAAGTGGTTGGGAAAGCCTGCTTAAGGGGATTGTTATCAGCACTTGCAGGTGTCTGATCCCTTATTGGCATTTGTACCCCTGAATTGGGTGCTGCATGGGCGTTTAACGCGAAATTGCCACCCTTTTCTGGCATTTGGATGCCAGAACTGGCCATCCCTTGGGCATTTAACGCCAGTTTCTTACCCTTTTCTGGCGTTTGAACGCTATAATCACTCCTCTCTGGGCTCTTACTGTCCTCAGAGGGATTTTAGGGAGTGGGTTGGTCATTCTCTGTTATTTGTTCCTTTCTTGGCTTTCTGTTGCCTTGAATTGAGACATTCAATGTCTTCCCACTCCTTAATTGAATAGCTTGGTATTCTTCTGTTATCTGTTTAGATAGCTGCTGTTTTGTCTGATCCAATTGTGCTTCCATATTCTGGTTAGCATTTTTAGTATCTTGGAGCATCTCTTTAAGTTTTCCAAACTGTTTTGTTATAATAAGCAATTGCTAATTGAGTTCAGCAACTTGTTCTTGAGGACTAAGTTCAGTGGATGCTGCTTTTGTTTCTTCTTTCATGGAGGCCCCACTACTTAAGTATAGATATTGATTTCTAGCAACTGTATCAATGAGCTCTTAAGCCTCTTCAATTGTCTTTCTCATGTGTATAGATCCACCAGCTGAGTGGTCTAGATATATTTGGTCCTTTTCTGTAAGACCATAGTAAAAGATATCCAACTGCACCCATTCTGAAAATATTTCAGAGGGGCATTTCCTTAGCATCCCTCTGTACCTCTCCCAGGCATTATAAAGGGATTCATTATCCTCTTGTTTAAAGCCTTGGATGTCTAGCCTTAGCTATGTCATCCTTTTTGGAGGGAAATATTGATTCAGGAATTTGTCTGATAATTGTTTCCATGTTTTTATGCTTGCTGTGGGTTGGTTATTTAACCACCTCTTAGCTTGATCTTTTACAGAAAATGGAAACAATAATAATCTGTAGACATCCTGATCTACTTCCTTATCACGTACTGTGTCAGCACTTTGTAAGAACTGTGCCAGAAACTCAGTAGGTTCTTCCTGAGGAAGAACGGAATATTGGTAATTTTGCTGCACCATGATAATGAGCTGAGGATTTAGTTCAAAACTGCTTGCTCTGATGGGAGGTATACAGATACTACTCCCGTATGCAGCAGTAATGGGGATAGCATATGACCCCAGAGTCCTTCTGGACTGTTCATTTCTACTTAGGTCCATGATGGAGAGAATAGAATATTTTTGTTTTTATTTTATTTAATCAAGGATAACCGAATTAAAAAGGGAATAAGATAAAATAAGATAATTGAAAAATAAAAAATAAGTTTCAAAAACTAAAAAAATTAAAAATAAAATAGAAATTCAAATACTAAAATGACTAATTTATTAAAAAGATTTAAAAAATTTTGGATATGATTTTTGAAAAATATTTTGAATTTTGAAATTTTCAAAACTAAGATAAGATAAAATAAAAATTTTAAAATAAAAATCTGAATTTTTAAATGAAATTTTCGAAAATTCAATTAAATGAAGAGAAAATATATTTTTGAATTTAATGAGGAAAGAGAAAAACAATAAAATGACACAAAACTTCGAATTTTTTAGATCAAAACAGAGAAAACATACAAGAAAATTTTGAATGTCAAGATGAACACCAACAACACTTTGAAGATTAAGATGAACACCAAGAACAAATTTTAAATTTTTTTTTTAAGAAAATAGAAACACAAAGGACACCAAACAAGAAATTTTAAGGACCAAATAAGGAAAATTATCAAGAACAATTTGAAGATCAATAAAGAACTAAGAACATATAACTCGAAAAATTGAAAGAAAAATAAAATCATGCAATTGACACCAAACTTAAAATGTGAAACTAAACTCAAACAGAAGACTAAATTATGAAGTTATTGGTTTTAAAAAAATTTCAAAAATAATTTAGAAAAATAAAAAAAGAATTTAAAATTTTAACCAAAAACAATAATAGAAGACTTAATTTTCGTGACTCTAAACCCAAAAGATAAATTTTTCCTAATCTAAGCAACAAAATAAACCGTGAGTTGTCCAAACTCAAACAATCCCCAGCAACGGCGCCAAAAACTTGGTGCACAAAATTGTGATTACACTTTTCACACCTCCGCACAACTAACCAGCAAGTGCACTGGGTCGTCCAAGTAATACCTTACGTGAGTAAGGGTCGATCCCACGGAGATTGTCGGCTTGAAGCAAGCTATGGTTGTTTTGTATATCTTAGTCAGGAGATTGATGATAAGAGTGATTATATTTATAAAAAATAAATAACATAAAATAAATAGTACTTGTGATTCAGTAATGAGAAACAGGCTGAGGTTCCGGAGATGCTTTGTCATCTGAATCTCTACTTTCGTACTGTCTTCTTCTTCAAACACGCATGGCTTCCTTCAATGGCAAGCTGTATGATCCTCTCGGATGAAGAATACCAGGTACGATCTCTGCACGGCTAATCAACTATCGGATTGCTCATCTCGGATGAAAAATACCATGTACAGCTACCGCACGGCTAATCATCTGTCGGTTCCCACTAGTGTCAGAATAGGACCCTTGTCCTTTTGCACACTGTCACTGCGCCCAACATTCGCGGGTTTGAAGCACGTCATAGTCATCCCTTCCCAGATCCTACTCAGAATACCACAGACAAGGTTTATACTTTCCGAATCCCAGGAATGATGCCAATTGGTTTTAGCTTATACCACGAAGGTTCTAACCTCCGGACTCGGTCCATAGATTAGAAACCCAAGAGATATGCACTCAAGCTATCGCCTAATGACTACGTTGAGCTCAGATAGAACGGGAGTGGTTGTTAGGTACACGTTCATAGAATTAAGAATAATGATGAGTGTCACGGATCATCATCTTCTCCAGATTGAAGTACGAGTGAGTATCTTAGAATAGAATCAAGCGTGATTGAATAGAAAATAGTAGTAATTGAATTAATCCATTGAAACACAGCAGAGCTCCTCACCATCACCTATGGGGTTTAGAGACTCATGCCGTCAAAGTTACAATAAGTGTAAAAAATGTCATGAGGTTCAAAATGAATCTCTAAAAGTAGTTTTTATACTAGACTCGTAACTTAGGTTTATAGAAAATGAGAAACTAAGTGCAGATAGTGCAAAAATCCACTTCCGGGACCCACTTGGAGTGTGTCTGGGCTGAGCTTTCTAGCTTTCACGTTCATATGCCCAAAGCTGGCGTTAAACGCCACCGTGGGTGCCAGAATGGGCGTTTAACGCCGAAAAAGGTGTCAGTTCTGGCGTTTTACGCCAGAAAGTTTTAAGCTGACTTTGAACGCCAGTTTGGGCCATCAAATCTCGGGTAAAGTATGGACTATTATATATTTCTGGCCATCAATTGGACTTCTGTACCTCCAGAAAATCCACTTCGAGTGCAGGAAGGTCAGAATCCAACAGCATCTGTAGTCCTTTTTTAGCCTCTGAATTAGATTTTTGCTCAGGTCCCTCAATTTCAGCCAGAAAATACCTGAAATTACAGAAAAACACACAAACTTGTAGTAAAGTCCAGAAATGTATTTTTGAATAAAAACTAATAAAAATATAATAAAAAGTAACTAAAACATACTAAAAACTATGTAAAAACAATGCCAAAAGGGTATAAATTATCCGCTCATCAGCAGGAATGGCTTAGAGAATGGAGAGGAAGCTTGCAAAAATGGAAGGAAAACAAGAAACTAAGGAGATAACCAGCGAGCATCGACGCGCACGCATGGCTCATGCGAGCGCGCGATATGGAGAAATTTGCAGCGACGCGTGTGCGTGCCTGACGCGTACGCGTGGATTGGAGTTTGCACAAAGACGCGTGCGCATGACTGACGCGTACGCGTGACATGCGCGATCTGCAGAAATAACAGAAAACGTTGGGGGCGATTTCGGGCCGAGTTTTGACCCAGTTTTCGGCCCAGAAACACAGACTAGAGCCAGGGAACATGCAGAGACTCAACAGACATTCTCATTAACATAGTTTTTAGTTTTAGATCTGAATTTAGAGAGAGAAATTACTCTTCCTCTAGGTTTTCTTTACATTCATAGTTTATTAGTTTTATGCTTTTGCTTTTGGATATTGAAGAGTCATCACCTCCGTTGAAGATATTATTCTAGTTTGTTTCCTTATTCCTTTATTATTCTATATTCTTAATTCTTGTTTAGAGTTACAATTGGATTGTTTTAGAATTTATTAAATGCAAAGGATTACTTTTACTTTTAATTAATTTTGAATTCCTATTTTATTTAAATTATTATGTCTCTTTTCTATTCCCTACTCCCAACAACGAAGATGGTATCCATGTTGATAGAGTAGACTTCTAACTTGACATGGGGATTAGTTAAATTGGAAGAGACACTTGAGTTGGAATGCTCAAGTGATTAGTTAAATTGGAAGTTGTTGGCTAATTCTCTATTTACTAACGGTAGACCTTTCCAAGGGAGAGGACTAGGATTTGTGAATAAGAGTTAGCTCAATCACTTGACTTTCCTTTATTTAGTAAGGGTTAACTAAGTGAAAACAACAACCTTTTTATACTACACTTGAGAGAATTCCAACAAGGATAGAACTTTCAATTAATCATTCCCCCAGTCAAGGCTTTTTTATTTAGAATAATATAAATCTCTTTTAATTTTCATTGCTTTAATTTACAATCATATGCTTATGCCCATTGCCCAAACTCAAAATTTCCCAGAAAACTCCTGATTAATAAATTAGCACCCCTTTGTGAACTTGTTGGGAGACGACTTGGGACTCATACTCCCAGTATTTTATTCTAAATTTTTGTGACAACCTTTCTAAATTTATGAGGCAGATTTTTGCTGGCTAAGAGCTATACTCGCAACGTATTTCCTATATTGATTTCTTAATTGGCTGACTTTTTCCACGCATCAAATTTTGGCGCTGTTGCCGGGGAGTTACAATTGTGTGCTAGATTATTAATTAGTGTACATAATTTTAATTTTTGCGTATTTTATTTTATTTTATTACCATGAGTTGTATGTTTCTTTCATTGAATGACGCGTTCACTGCCTGATCCGAGCTTAGTCGCATTTGATCCTGAAATTGAAAGAACTCTTTCATGTATTAGGCGAGCTCGGCGTCGGTTAGCCTCTGAGGGTGGTGAAGTGATTGTTATAGATTCACCAGTCTCATCTGAGGGCGAATCTGAACCGCCATCTGAGGGAGAAACAAGCTCTTTTACTACTGATTCAGTTAATTCACGTGCAGATAATATGGCAACCCCTAGGAGGATTACTCTCCAGGAAGCTAGAGCCCCAGACTTTACTCTGCAACCGTATCAAGTAAGTCATCCAAATCTGGCTGCAAATTTTGAACTGAAGACTGCACTAATCAACTTGATGCCCAAGTTTCGTGGCTTACCTGCTCAGGAGCCTATCAAGCACCTCAGGGATTTCTAGATAGTCTGTTCTACTGTTAGGCGTCATGGTGCAAATGAAACTTCGATTCTGTTAACCGCCTTCCCATTTTCTCTTGAGGGAAAGGCAAGGGAGTGGTACTACTCCCAACCTGAAGCAACTGTTACCAATTGGGATACGCTCAGGAGAGAATTCTTGGAAAAACACTTTCCAGTTGAAGTTACAGATAGATTGAGGAAACAGATCTCCTGCATTGTTCAAGGTGAATCGGAGACTCTCTATGAGTACTGGGAGCGGTGTAAGAACCTTTTGGACGCATACCCCTACCACATGATTGACAAGTTGGTATTGATCAGCTACTTCACTCAAGGCATGAAGCCTCGGGATAAGACCACATTGGATGGTGCTAGTAATGGTTCTCTGAAAAAGCACAAGACCGCAGATGAAGCATGGCAACTGATTAGCGATCTAGCTGAGTCCACTCGGAATCATAGGCACAAGAACAACCACTCAAAGGCTGTTGCAAAGGTTTTTTCTAGCATTGAGACTTCTGCTCTTACACAGAGTATATGTGAGATGACCAACCTACTGAAACAGATACAGTTGAATCAACAATAACCTCAGCCTCCCCCTGCACAACAAAGCCAACAGTTGGTCCCCCAAAGAGTATGCGGAATTTGTGCTGATTATAGTCACTACACTGATGAGTGCCCACAACTCCAAGAAGAAGACAACACCATGGCAGCTACTTATAACTTCTATGACTGCCCGAATCAAGGATACAATCAACAAGGCGGCAACTACAACCACGGTGGAAACTATAACCAAGGGTGGCAGGACAACTCCAACCAGGGCTGGAGAGTTAATTCCAACCATGGCTGGAGGGACAACTATAACAAAGGAGGCAGAGACAACAATGGAAATCAGAGGTGGAATAACAACAACAGACAGCAGAATCAGAACCAGCCTTACAGAGCACCTCACCTAAGGCAGTCACAAGGACCCCAGCACAACCAACAACAGATCCCACAGATCACTTATCCTCCTTCCTCATCAAATGACGAGATACTTCGTTCTCTTGTACAAGGACAACAAGACATGCAGACTATACTGAACTCTACTTTAAATGGTCTGAATGCCACTTTACAAGCTCTCGTATCCCAGATAGATTCATTACCTGCTTCCACCAACCAGCCTTCAAGCTCCAGTGGAATTCCTTCTCAACCCTTACTTAATCCCAAAGGT
Source organism: Arachis ipaensis (assembly GCF_059453495.1). NCBI lineage: Eukaryota > Viridiplantae > Streptophyta > Magnoliopsida > Fabales > Fabaceae > Arachis > Arachis ipaensis. Next base: position 54,890,367 of record NC_142444.1, read on the forward strand.
GGCATCAATGCCATCACTTTGAGGTCCAGAACCACACTGTAAGAGAGGATCCAGGAGGAGCCAAGTCCACAAGAACACGCCCCAATTGAAGACTTAGTTGAGGTGGAAGATGCTGAAGAAGAAGAGGAAGTACAAGACAAGCGTGAAGAAGAAGTAGCTCAGCCAAGGAATGGAGCACCAAAGGACGCAAAAGCTGCAAGTGGCGCCATTCCTATCCCATTTCCACACCTTGCACGGAAGTCCAGAAAGTAGATGGAACTTGATCCCAAAATGGTAGAAATTTTCAAAAAGGTTGAGGTAACTATTCCCCTTTTTGATGTTATTAAGCAAGTACCTAAATATGCAAAGGTTCTGAAAGATTTATGCATACATAAAGACAAAATTAATGAATTAGAAACTATTCCTTTAGGTAGTTCTATATCTGCTTTAATGGGGGGTATACCTGAAAAATGTAGTGATCCAGGTCTATGCATGGTTAACTGTACCATTGGGGTGTAATATTTTCCAATTGCATGTGTGATTTAGGAGCGTGTGTTAGTATAATGCCATTGTCTATATATGATGCTTTGAGGCTCCCTCCCTTAAAAAGGTCGGCAGCTCGTTTTGTGTTAGTAGATAAAAGCATTATTACAGTGGTTGAAATTGCTGAAGATGTATTAGTGAGCATTAAGGGGCTCACATTTCCCATTGACTTCTATATCTTGGAAATACCCCCTAATAACTCAGGAAGACCATCATCAATCCTGCTTGGAAGACCATTCCTGAAGACTTCGAAGTTCAAGCTGGATGCATTCTCAAGAACTTACTCTTTTGAGATAGATGGCAGAGCAGTGAGTTTCAGTTTAAATGAAGCTATGAAGCACCCTCTGGAAGATCATTCTATCTTCCAGTGCGACATCATTGATGAAACCGTAGCTGAAGTTCACCAAAAAAAAGTAGAAGAGAAGCACATGGAGCAAGGTCCAAGTGTGGGGACACCCTCTGAACACAATGAGGACACTTTGCCATTATCACTAGCTCCAGATGATCCAGAGCCCAGCCATGAGCAGATATTGGAATTAAAGCCCCTTCCACCCCACCTCAAGTATGCTTACCTTGAGGATAATCAGAAGCTCCCAGTTATCATTGCAAGGGAACTCACTTCTCAACAGGAGGAGCAGTTGCTCAGTGTGTTGAGAAAACACAAGAAAGTAATTGGGTGGAGCTTGGCAGATATAGTAGGCATCAGCCCTCAAGTTTGTGAGCATAGAATATTCTTAGAAGAGGGATCAAAGCCTGTCCGTCAACCCCAAATAAGATTGAATTCCACCATCTTAGAAGTTGTCAAGAAAGAAGTGACCAGGCTACTTGAAGCAGATATCATTTACCCCATCTAGGATAGTGAATGGGTTAGTCTAGTACAAGTGGTGCCCAAGAAGTCTGGAGTCACAACAGTAAAAAATGAGTATGGAGAACTCCTGACAACTAGAGTGCAGAATTCATGGAGAGTTTGCATTGATTACAGGCGTCTCAACCAAGCTACTCACAAGGATCATTACCCCTTGCCATTTATTGATCAGATGCTTGATCGCCTGTCAGGTAAATCCCATTACTACTTTTTAGATGGTTATACAGGCTATTTTCAAATTCATATAGCTCCTGAAGATCAGAAAAAGACCACTTTTACATGTCCCTTTGGAACATTTGCATATAAAAGGATGCCTTTTGGCTTATGTAATGCACCGGCTACTTTCCAAAGATGCATGATGAGTATCTTTTCAGATCTTATTGAGAACTGTATGGAAGTTTTCATGGATGATTTTAGCGTATATGGTGATTCATTTAACCTTTGCTTGGATAGTTTGGCTAGAGTATTAGACAAGTGTGTTAGCTCAAACCTTGTATTAAATTTTGAAAAATGTCACTTTATGGTAAAATAAGGTATCATACTAGGACATGTTGTGTCTAATACTGGTATTTCTATAGATCCAGCAAAGGTAGATGTCATTTCTAGTTTACCTTACCCCTCCTCCGTGAGGGAAGTCCGTTCGTTCCTTGGTCATGCAGGTTTCTACAGGAGATTTATTAAGGACTTCAGTAAGGTAGCATTGCCTTTATCTAAACTGCTGCAGAAAGATATTGAGTTCGAGTTCAGTGAGGATTGCTTGCAAGCATTTGATAAGCTGAAGATCGCCCTGACTCAAGCTCCGATTGTGAGAGGACTAGACTGGAGCCAGCCTTGTGAGATTATGTGTGATGCCTCCAACCATGCAGTAGGAGCGGCGCTGGCTCAGCGCGAAGGTAAGGATCCTTTTGTAATTGCTTATGCGTCTAAGACCTTAGACACTGCTCATTCTAATTACACCACCACTGAAAAAGAGCTTATGGCTATTGTTTTTGCTCTGGATAAATTCTGAGCCTATTTACTTGGTACTAAGGTGATAGTGTACTCAGACCATGCAGCTCTAAAGTATTTATTAACTAAAAAAGAATCCAAACCAAGGTTGATACGTTGGATACTGCTGCTGCAAGAATTTGATTTAGAAATTAAGGATAGGAGTGGTAACCAAAATTTAGTGGCAGACCACTTGAGTCGCCTTGAGCACATTAAGGATGACTCCACTCCTATCAATGATGCTTTTCCATTTGATAGCTTGCATGCAGTATCTGAAGTAGTTCCTTGGTATACACCTATAGCTAATTATCTAGTTAGCCGTACTTTCCCTCCTAATTTTACTAAGCATCAAAGAGACAAGATGAAAAGCGAGTTCAAATATTATATATGGGATGATCCATATTTATGGAGGTGTGGTGCTAATCAGGTAATTAGAAGGTGTGTGCCTCAATCAGAATTTCAATCTATTTTAGAGGTCTGCCACTCTTCTGAGAGTGGTGGACATTTTGGCCCTCAACGAACAGCTAGGAAAATTTTAGACTGTGGATTCTGGTGGCCTATTCTTTTTAAAGATGTTGCTGCCTTTTGTAAATCTTGTTTCCCATGCCAAAGGTTTGATAATATATCCAAGGGGGATGGGATGCCCCAACATATTATGCTATTCTGTGAAATTTTTTATGTTTGGGGCATTGACTTCATGGGTCCTTTTTCCAAACTCTGGTGGTTACCTTTATATATTGTTAGCTGTAGATTATGTTTCTAAATGGGTAGAAGCAATTTCTACCTGTACTGATGATGCTAAAACTGTTGTTTCCTTTGTTAGAAACCATATTATCTGTCGCTTTGGATCACCACGATCAATCGTGAGTGATCAAGGCATTCACTTCTGTAACAGGAGATTAGCAGGATTACTGAAGAAGCATGGGATTATTCACAAAGTAGCAACAACATACCATCCCCAGACCAATGGTCAAGCAGAGGTATCTAATAGAGAAATAAAGCGTATTCTGGAGAAGATAGTAAAGCCTCATCGGAAGGACTGGAGCACCAGACTTGTTGATGCGCTCTGGACATATCGGACAGCGTACAAGACACCCATTGGGATGAGCCCCTTCTGCTTAATGTACGGAAAGGCTTGACACCTTCCAGTAGAGGTGGAACACAAGGCTTTCTGGGCGGTGAGGGAGTGCAACATGGGATTCGAGCAAGCTGGTACTGAATGGAAGTTGTAACTGGCAGAACTGAAGACCCTTCGACTCGAAGCATATGACAACTCCGGATTATACAAAGAGAAGATGAAGGCTGTGCATGACAAGCATATCAAGATAAGAGAGTTCAGACCAGGAGATCTGGTTCTCTTTTACAACTCCAGGTTGAGACTCATGCCAGGAAAGCTGAGATCCAGATGGGAAGGTCCCTACAGAGTGGAGAAAGCAGAGCCATATGGCGTCTTCCACCTGCGTCATCCTTCAAGTTCCAATTGCATCAAGGTCAATGGACATTGCTTAAAGCTTTGTCATGGTGAAAGGATGAAGGAACACAAAGAGTTAGAGGTCTTCCTCTTGGAAGACCGACCAACAGAAGCAGAATGAGCCTGAAGACCGTCCAACTTAAGGACGTAAAAGCAAAGTGCTAGGTGGGAGACACCCCACCATGGTATGATCGTTCCTTTTCAGTCTTAGTTTTATTTTATTTTATTCTCCTTTATGTTTATTAGTGTCATTCATAACATCTGCATCAGCATCTTCAGTTTGCATTCTACATAAAAAAAAAAGAAGGCACGCGACGCGCGAGCGTCGCTGATGCGTACGTGTCATAAGTGCATGCGTGAAAAAGAAGAATGAAACAGAGAGTTACGTGGGAGCATGGCTGGAGGCGTGCCTTAGGCACAAACACGCCTACGCGAATGCGTCCCTGACGCGCCTGCGTCACTTGCAAAATCAGCCTTCCACGCATACACATCACCCACGCGTACGCGTGACCCTGCGAAATCGGCGTAAAGAAGGTTTAGGCAGAGAGTTGTGATGCCTTGATGCTGGAATGGTGCTAGGAGCACGAGCAACATCACGCGTGCGCGTCCCTGACGCGAACACGTCATTTTCCCCTCCAAGCCATCCACGCGTGCGCGTCCCTTACGCGCACGCGTCGGTTGAATTTTTGGCAAATGTGAAAATTGAACAGAGAGTTGTGCGTGCACGAGGCTGCTCTCGCGCCAATAGCACAATTTATTTCATGCGTACGCGTCCCCCACGTATACGCGTGATAAACCACTATTTTATGGTTTATAATATGTTTAATTGTGTGGTTTTATCATGATCTTTACCCACTTATTCATAGGATTAGCATGCATTTTTATTTCCTTCCTAAAATTATTACATGATTGAAAACTTGCTACCTAGAGACTTTTAATTATGTATTTTAATTCTCCTTTATTCCATTCGATGCCGTGATCTGTGTGTTAAGTGTTTCAGGCTTTATAGGGCATGAATGAGTTGGAGATTGGAAAGGAAGCTTGCATAAATGGAAGGAACACAAGAAATTAAGGAGATGACCAGCAAGAAGTGACGCGGCCGCATGGCTCACACAACCGTGCGGAAGAGAGGAAATTGCAGTGATGCGGCCGCATGGCTCACGCGACCGCGCGGATTGGAATAGCACAAGTGACGCGGAGGTGTGGACGACGCGCCCGCGTGGCAAAGCAAAATGCCGCATGACGCGTCCACATGAATGACGCAATCGCGTGACATGCGCGATCTGCAGAATTCGCTGGGGGCGATTTTGGGCCCTGTTTTGACCCAGTTTTTGGCCCAGAAAAGTAGACTAGAGCCAGAGAACATGTAGAAACCAAAAACAACATTCATTCTACATAGTTTTTAGTTTTTAGATCTAGTTTTACCCTTCCTCCAGGTTTTCTCTCTACACATTCATAGTTCTTAGGACTTTTATTTCGATTGCTCTTTGCATTGGGATATTGAGAAGAGTTATTACCTCATCAAGACTTCGTCATTCTAGTTCATTTTCTTTACTTGGCTTTACTCTTCCATGTCCTTTAATTTACTCAATTTTACTATTGGATTATTTTAGAATTTATCAATACAAGAGTTACTTTTATTTTTAATTGATTCCTTTGAGTTTTATTTATCATGTCTTTCTTTAATTCCCTTTTCTATGTTATGTGTTCCATAATCACAATGAGCGAGTAGTTCCCTAACTTGATGGGGAGAATACTCAAAAGAGAGATTGTAATTGGATTTATTGTTGGATGGCTCTCTAGTCACTAACGCCAATCCTTCCAAGTAAGCGGATTGGGACTTGTGAGTAGAAACATCATTCTAACTTATTTGACTTTCTCTTATTTAGTAAGGGATAACTAAACAGAACGACCTTCAATTATCAATTAATCTTGAGAGTACTGCAACAAGAATAGGGCTTCCAACTAATCTACTCCCAGTCAAGGCTTTTATTTAAATTACTTAATTTCCCCAATTTAATTTCCTGTTTATTCAACTCAAACTCTTTCTAAAAATATCTGATTAATAAAATAGCATACCTTTCTGCAACTTATTGGGAGACGACCTGGGATTCATACTCCCAGTATTTTAAATTTTAATTTTTGTGACAACCTTTCTAAATTGATAAGCGGATTTCTGGTTGGTTAAGAACTATACTTGCAACGCACAACTTATATCAATTCTTAATTAGCCAATTTCCGCCACGTCAATTTTTGGCGCCGTTGCCGAGAAGTTGCAATAGAGTGCTAAAGTTATTGATTGGATTTTATTTATTTGCATTTTATTTTATCTTGCTACTATGAGCTGCTTGTTTCTTTCGTTAGATGACGCGTTCACTTCCTAATCCAAACTTGCCAGTATTCGATCCTGAGATTGAAAGAACTATTTCACGAATAAGGCAAGCTCGGCGTCGGTTAGTCCTCTCTGAGGGCAGATCTGAAACGTCACTTGAGAAAACCAGCCCCCGTTCTACTGATTTGGTTGATTTACGTACAGGTAACATGGCAGCAGCTAGGAGAGTTACTATCCAGGAGGCTGAAGCCCCTGATTTTGCAATGCAACCATTTCAAGCACATCACCCAGCGGTGGCTACAGACTTTGAAATAAAGACCGTACTGCTCAATTTGATGCCCAAGTTTCATGGCTTGCCTGCTCAAGAGCCTATCAAGCACCTGAGAGATTTTCAAGCAGCCTGTTCTACCGTTAGGCGTGATGGTGCAGATGAAACTTCAATTTTGCTGAAAGCTTTTCCGTTTTCTCTTGAGGGGAAGGCAAGAGAGTGGTACTACACTCAACCAGCAGCAACTGTATCCAACTGGGATACACTGAGAAGAGAACTCTTGGAAAAATTCTTTCCAGCTGAAGTTACTGATAAACTGAGGAAAGACATTTCCATGATTGTTTAGGATGAATCTGAGACTCTCTATGAATACTGGGAGCGCTTCAATTATCTTCTAAAAGCATGCCCCCACCATATGATTGACAAGATAGTATTACTCAGTTACGTCACACAAGGTATGAGGCCCCAAGATAAGACTACATTGAAAAGTGCTAGCAATGGGTCTATCAAAAAGTACAAGACCACTGATGAGGCATGGCAATTGATCAGTGACTTAGCTGAATCTACTGGGAATCATAGGCAAAAACAAGGCCGTTTAAAAGCCGTTGCAGAAGTATCCTCTAGCAGAGAGACTGCTGCTCTAACTCAGAGTATCTATGAAATGACCAACTTGCTGAAGCAGATGCAATTGAATCAACAACAAGTTCAGCAAGCTCAACCTTCTCCACCACAACAAAACCAACAGTTAGTCCCACAGAGAGTTTGTGGAATCTGTGTTGATTATAGCCACTATACTAATGAGTGTTCACAACTCCAACAGGAAGACAACACCGTAGCAGCCACTCATAACTTCTATGACCGCCCCAACCAAGGGTACAATCAAGGTGGCAATTACAACCATGGATGGCAGGACAATTCTAACCAGAATTGGAGGGACAACAACAACAGAAGAGGTAGAGACAATCAGGGAAATCAGAGGTGGAATAATAACAACAACAGAAAGCAGAACCAGAACCAGCCTTACAGAGCACCTCACCTAAGACAATCCCAAGGACCACAGAATACCCAACAGCAGACCTCTCAAATTACTTATCCTTCCTCATCTTCTAATGATGATTTACTACAATCTATCGATCGGAGACAACAGACCATGGAAAATAACATTAATGCCACTCTAAATGGTCTGAAGGCTACTTTGCAAGCTCTTGTCTTTGATGACAAGTCATCTTAGCCTAGTTTCACTAGCCTTTTTCTTTTGTTTTCAATTGAATTATGCACTTTCTTGAGCCATAAGCAAGCCAATTGGGTAGATTTTCATGCTTCCTTTGATTTAATCAACCATGTATGAATTCATGCTATTTCATGAGGTTTTATGCTATAATTGTCACATATTATGAAAGAATGAATATCTCATGATTTTGAGCATAGCTTTGATGTGTTTGGTTGATTAATGATAGGTGAAGAAAGCTTGGAGAAAGGTTGAAGCAAGAAGGAATGGCTAGGAGGAAGAGAGGACAAAAAGTTTGAGCAAAAGTTTGCCTCAAACTTTAGCTCAAACTTTTGGAATAAGTGAAAATGAACCAGGGAGCAAAAAGCTGGACCAAAAGTTTGCCTCAAACTTTTGTGCAAACTTTTGTGCAAAAAGCTGGACCAAAAGTTTGCCTCAAACTTTTTGGCAAACTTTTGGCATCACAAATCAACACCCTGGAGAGCAAAAGTTTGCGCCAACGTTAGCCTCAAACTTTTTGGCAAACGTTGGCGCATGAACAACACACCCTGGAGAGCAAAAGTTTGCGCCAACGTTTGCCTCTAACTTTTTGGCAAACGTTGGCGCCATGAGTGTGCAAGGGTAGGCCAACGGTTGGAGCAAAAGTTTGACCCCAAACTTTTTCCCCAACGTTGGTATCAGCAAAAGAGGGTGGCTGATGTGAAAAGTTGGAGTAAAAGTTTGCCTCAAACTTTTACTGAAACTTTTACTCAAGCTTTCATGATTCCAAACCTGGTTCAATTCGGTTCTTCTCCAAACTCCAAGAGCAATCAACCAAGGCCTCTATCAACCCAATTCCATCAAGAGCAAAGGCCCAATTGAAGGCTTGAAGACCATTTGAAGAAAGTGTATAAATAGCATAGGATTTAAGTTTTTCGGGGAGCTTTCCCTTTTAGTTTTCATAGAGAGTTTTCGGAGAGCTTTTGGGTGTGGAGTGAATTTTAATTTCTAAGTCTCGGGGAAGGAGAATTGAATTCCCTTCCTCTTATTTTTCTTGCTTTCAATCTCAATTACAATTGTCTTGGATCTTGGGTTGGAGAATTGAAGGAAATCTGTTTCAATCTCATCCTGAGACCTCTTTGTTTCTTTACTGCACAATTGAATTTAAATTTCTGTTAACTGCTTCTTCATCTACTTTCTTTGCAATTTACATTTTCTTTGCAATTACTCTTGTTGGATCTAGGAAGGCATTGAGATCTAGACTTGGTTATCTAGTCTCTTGGGTCCTGAGATCTGAATTGTCATTTTACATTCTCTGTTTACTGCTTTCAAGCTCATTTACATTTCTGTTTCAAGATCTGATTCAATCTAATTCATCTTCCACTCTTATATTTGTTGCAATTTTACTTTTCCTTGTTTAAATTCTGCAAATCCAATTCCCAATTCCCTTTACAATTCAAGCCATTTACATTTCTTGCAATTTAAGATTCTGCAAGTTACATTTCTTGCGTTCTAAGTTTCTGCTATTTAATTTCTTGTTCTTTAAGATTCAGCACTTTAAATTTCAGTTCTCTTTACTTTCATGCAATTTACCCACTCCCTTTACTTTCTCTGCAATTTAAATTCTGCAAATCACAAATCTCTCAACCAAATCTTGATTTGCTTGACTAAATCAACCACTAAGCTAAAATTGCTCAATCCTTCAATCCCTGTGGGATCGACCTCACTCCCGTGAGTTATTATTACTTGATGCGACCCGGTGCACTTGCCGGTTAGTTTTGGGTGTTTTGGAGAAATTCGTTTTTCCACAAAAATACTCATCAGTCTCACAGATTGGATCAATGAATAACTCCAATAACCAGCCTTTGAGCTCCAGCGGAATTCCCTCTCAACCATTTCCCAATCCCAAGGGTGACATTAATGCCATCACCCTAAGGTCCGGAACCATACTGCAGGAGAGGAATCAGGAGGAGCCAAGCCTACCAGAACACGCCTCAGCTGAAGAGGTAGTGGAAATAGAAGATGTTGAAGAGGAAGAGGACACACAGGGCATAGCTGAAAAAGAAGAAGTTCAACCACAGGAGGAAGCACCACAGGGCGCAGATACGGCAGAAGACACCACTCCTATTCCATTTCCACAACTTGCAAGGAAGCCTAGGAAGCAGCTGGAACCTGATCCCAAAATGGTAGAGATATTCAAAAAGGTTGAGGTAACTGTTCCTCTTTTTGATGTTATTCAACAGGTACCTAAATATGCAAAGTTTCTAAAAGATTTATGTATACATAAAGACAAAATTAATGAATTAGAAACTATTCCTTTAGGTAGTTCCATATCTGCTTTAATGGGAGGTTTACCAGAAAAGTGTAGTGACCCAGGTCCTTGTATAGTTAATTGTACTATTGGTGGTGTGATAATTTCTGACTGCATGTGTGATTTAGGAGCATGTGTGAGTATAATGCCTTTGTCTATATATGATATTTTGAGGCTCTCTCCCTTAAAAAGGTCGGCAGCTCGTTTTATGTTAGCAGATAAGAGCATTATTACAGTGGTTGGAGTTGCTGAAGATGTATTAGTGGGCATTAAGGGACTCACATTCCCCACTGATTTTTATATTCTGGAGATGCCCCAAAATGACTCAGAGAAGCCATCATCAATCTTACTTGGAAGACCTTTCCTGAAGACATCAAAGTTCAAATTGGATGCTTTTTCAGGAACATACTCTTTTGAAATAGATGGCCGATTAGTAAGTTTCAACCTGACCATGATCAGAAGTTAGAATTAAAACCCCTTCCTCCACACCTCAAATATGCTTACCTTGAGGACAAGCAACAGTGTCCAGTTATCATGGCAAGGGAACTCACTTCTCAACAAGAAGAGCAGTTACTTAGTGTGCTGAAGAAGCACAAGAAGGCAATTGGGTGGAGTTTGGCAGATATAGTAGGCATCAACCCTCAAGTATGTGAGCACAGAATATTTTTAGAAGAGGGAGCAAGGCCCGTTCGTCAACCCCAGAGAAGACTGAACCCCACTATCTTAGAGGTTGTCAAAAAGGAAGTGACCAGACTACTGAAGGCAGATATCATCTATCCCATCTCAGACAGTGAATGGGTAAGCCCAGTACAAGTAGTACCAAAGAAGTCTGGAGTCACTACAGTGAAGAATGAGCATGGAGAGCTCATAGCAACCAGAGTACAGAACGCTTGGAGGGTCTGCATTGACTACAGACGCCTCAACCAAGCAACCTGTAAGGATCACTATCCTCTTCTATTCATTGATCAAATGCTGGATCGCTTGTCAGGTAAATCACATTATTGTTTTCTAGATGGTTACACAGGTTATTTCCATATTCATATAGCTCCTGAGGATCAGGAAAAGACTACTTTTACATGTCCTTTTGGGACTTATGCTTACAAGAGGATGCCCTTTGGCTTGTGCAATGCACCAGCTACCTTCCAAAGGTGCATGATGAGTCTTTTCTCTGATCTTATTGAGGACTGTATGGAAGTTTTTATGGATGATTTTAGTGTTTATGGCAATTCCTTTACCCTTTGCTTAGATGGATTATCTAGAGTATTAGATAGATGTGTTAGTACAAACCTTGTATTAAATTTTGAAAAATGTCACTTTATGGTTAAACAAGGGATTGTACTAGGACATGTTGTGTCTAATACTGGCATTTCTGTAGATCCAGCAAAGGTGGATGTTATTTCTAATTTACCTTACCCCTCTTCTGTGAGGGAAGTCCACTCGTTCCTTGGCCATGCAGGTTTTTACAGGAGATTCATTAAGGACTTCAGTAAGGTAGCACTTCCCTTATCCAGACTACTGCAGAAGGATATTGAGTTCGAGTTCAGTGAAGATTGCAAACAAGCGTTTGATAAGCTGAAGACCTCCCTGACTCAAGCTCCAATTGTGAGAGGACCGGACTGGAGCCAGCCATTCGAAATAATGTGCGACGCTTCCAACCATGCAGTAGGAGTAGCATTGGCTCAGCGTGAAAGTAAGGACCCTTTTGTTATTGCTTATGCGTCTAAAACTCTAGATGCAGCACAATCCAATTACACTTCTACTGAGAAAGAGCTTCTTGCTATTGTTTTTGCTCTGGATAAATTCCGAGCCTATTTACTTGGTACGAGGGTAGTAGTGTACTCGGACCACGCAGCTCTAAAGTATCTATTAGCTAAAAAGGAGTTCAAACCAAGGCTTATACGTTGGATACTGCTATTACAAGAATTTGATTTAGAAATTAAGAATAGGAGTGGTAACCAGAATTTAGTGGCAGACCACTTGAGTCGCCTTGAGCACATTTCAGATGATCCCACTCCTATAGCTAATAATTTCCCATTTGATAACCTGCAAGCAGTATCTGAGGTAGTCCCTTGGTATGCACCTGTAGCTAATTATCTAGTTAGCCGCACCTTTCCTCCAAACTTTTCTAAGTATCAAAGAGACAAGCTGAAAAGCGAGTCTAAATATTATATATGGGATGACCCATATTTATGGAGATGTGGCGCTGACCAGGTAATTAGACGGTGTGTGCCTCAATCAGAATTCCAGTCCATCTTAGAGGCCTGTCACTCATCTGAGAGTGGAGGACATTTTGGCCCTCAAAGAACAGCTAGAAAAATCTTAGACTGTGGATTCTGGTGGCCTATACTTTTTAGAGACGCTGCTGAATTTTGTAGATCTTGTTTCCCATGCAAAAAATTTGGTAATATATCCAGGAGGGATGAGATGCCTCAACAAATTATGCTTTTCTGTAAAATTTTTGACATTTGGGGCATTGACTTCATGGGTCCATTTCCAAATTCTAATGGTTATTTTTATATATTGTTAGCTGTGGATTATGTTTCCAAATGGGTGGAAGCAATTCCTACCCGCACTGATGATGCTAACACTGTTGTTTCCTTTGTGAGAAACCACATTATTTGTCGCTTTGGATCACCATGAGCAATCGTGAGCGATCAAGGCACCCATTTTTGTAACAGGAGACTAACAGGATTAATGAAGAAGCATGGAATAATTCATAAGGTTGCAACAGCCTACCATCCTCAGACTAATGGGCAAGCTGAGGTGTCAAACAGAGAGATAAAGCGTATCTTGCAGAAGATAGTCAAACCTCATAGAAGAGATTGGAGCACCAGGCTACAAGATGCACTTTGGGCGTACAGAACCGCATACAAGACACCCATTGGGATGAGTCCTTTCCGCTTAGTCTATGGAAAGGCTTGTCATCTCCCTGTTGAAGTCGAGCACAAAGCCTTTTGGGCAGTAAAGGAGTGCAACGTGGGAATTGAGGAAGTCGGAGCTGAAAGGAAATTGCAACTGCGAGAATTGGAAAGCCTTCGCCTAGAAGCTTATGAGAACTCCAGACTATACAAGGAGAAGATGAAGGCTGTACATGATCAGCACATTAAGAGAAAAGAGTTTCAACCTGGAGACTTAGTCCTCCTTTACAAATCTCGACTGAGGCTCATGCCAGGCAAGTTGAGATCAAGATGGGAAGGTCCATACAGAGTAGAGAAAGCCAAACCGTACGGAGTTTATCACCTAAGCCATCCTTCCAGCTTTGAACTTATCAAAGTTAATGGACATCATTTAAAGCTGTACCATGGAGAGCGGATGCAGAAAAATAAGGAGCTCGAGATCTTCCTCTTGGAAGATCCTCACATAGCCGAAGATTGAGCTAATGGAGCGTCCAACTTACAGACGTTAAAGCAAAGTGCTAGGTGGGAGACAACCCACCATGGTATGATCGTTCTTTTCTTTATTTTTAGTTTTTCTATTTAATAACTCTTCTCTTTATTAGTACATTTCGTGCATTTGCATTTACATACTTTTATTTTTAATTTTAATTGAAAAAAAAATGGTTCCGCAACGCGACCACATCATTGACGCGTCCGCGTCGCAAGAAGATGGGAGAAAATTAAAAACAAACAGAGAGTCACGCAGGAGCGTGGCTGGAGGCGTGCCAATGGCACAAATTGCCCCACGCGACCGCGTGCCCTAGAATTCGACGTCAAAAGGGTGCACGACCGAAAGTTGTGCAAGAGTGGTGCTGGATTGGTGCTGAACGCACAATCCTTCCCACGCAGCCGCGTGACCGACGCGACTGCGTCATATCCTTCTAATGGCCACTCACGCGATCGCATGCCCCACGCGATCGCGTCACCCAATATTTGGACTTAATGATTTTGAACAGAGAGTTGTGCGAGCGCGAGACTGCCCTCGCGCCAGTGGCATAAAACGGGTCACGCGACCGCGTGACCGACGCGACCGCGTCAATCAGTATCAGCGCAAGTCGCGCGACCGCGTGCCCCACACGACCACGTCGATTGCGCCGCACAGCTTCCCTGATTTGCCACTTATCTTATCTTTTTCTCCTCAAATCCTATTTTCTCTTTTCCCTCCTTATTTCTTCCTCCTCCCTTCTTCCTTCCTCCTTCTTCCTTCCTTCTCACTTTTTACACCCTCACTCTCTCTCTCTCTCCCATTAACAAGGTTTTCTTTTTCTTCTTCTCTCCTTACTTTTCTATTTTTATTCTTATTTTTATATGTTATCTTCTTTTCTTTTCTTTCTCCTTTCATTATTCATATTTTCTTCCTTGGTGTTCGAAATTTATTTGAGTCATTATCTCTCATTATATGCTTGTAGATTGTTCTAAATTTGTTTGGCAATTATGTATTACTTTTTAAAGGGTTGCTTGCATGTTCAATTTAATACTTTCCATACATTATTTCACCATGCATGCTATGTGTTTGTGAAAAATCCCATATGGCATTTCGCACTTTTCTACGTTATTCTACTCTTCTATTAAATGCCCGTTTTTCACAAAACCCCTTTTATATTTTATTCGTTATAAATAATTGTCAATACAAACGTGATGGTTTGTTACGAGTGATGCTTAATCTATGCTACTCATGCCTTTGCCAGCATGCCAATAAACACCTTGCATTCACTTGTCATCATATGCACTAACTATTTTCCATTGATGACTTTTCACATGTAGTCATGACCATGTGTTAACATCATTTACCTTTTACTGTGCATTCATCACCACCCTTTTCTGTTCTCTTCCTTGCTCTATCTCTTTGAATTTAATTTACTTTCTCTCCCCTTTTTCAGAATGGCCACCAAGAAAGGAAAAGAGAAAGCTACTCCCAAATCAACAGCAAGAAGTGGAACAAAAAGAGCATTAGTGGCAGAACCCTCTTCAACTGCGGTTAAACCCTCAACAAAGAGACTTAAGAGGATTATAAAGGTTGATGATAAAGAAAAAGCCTTCCCAGCAAAGGACACTGCACGATTTCCCAATCGCTACTGTGAGCAGATGTTCCCCATCCTGGCAGAAAGGAGCTACAACAACGAATATATTCTTCTCTTCCCAAACCATATTGCTACCTTTGTTGAGCCACAAATTGCACAAAGACAATGGGGTTTCCTACAGAGACAGCCGAGGCAGGTCAACCTTTCTTGGGTAGTCGAGTTCTACTCCAACTTCCACCTGCCAACCCTGCAGTCTGTCTTTGTCCGTCAGAAGTAAATCCCCGTTACAGAAGAGGCCATTCAAAAAGCTCTAGGTCTTCCCCCTATTCCAGAAGATTTGGACACCTTTCAAGAAGCCGCACTCAAGCGCCAGATGTACCAATTTGACTGGGACGTTGTTCTCAGAGTTATCGCACTACCTGGCAGCCGATGGATCTACGGATACCATCGTACCCGCCCTAAGGGAATTTTGGCTTCAGCACTTACCTTGGAGGCTCGCGTATGGGCACAGGTCAAGTCCCATTACGTTTTTCCGAGCACTCACGAGTCCTCCTTCACTGCGTACATGGCCGTTCTACTATAGTGCATCCTTACAGACCAGCCTCTGAACCTACCAAGATACATCCGGAATGCCATGGGACACGTACAAATCACGGGCAACTTACCTTTCCCTGCTTTGGTCTCAGATCTCATCTCAGCAGCCGGAGTCTCCTTCAGAGCTGGGAACACCAAAGCCATACTTCCATAGGATGATCAATATATCCCTAATGGGAAATATATCAGACCCTCAGCAGCCACTACAAGCCAGCCCACTGAACCGGTTCAGGACATTCCTCCTTCCGTACCACAAGCACCTACCACAGACCAACTGCTCCATCAGATACTCGAAAGGTTGGATCGGCAGGAACACAAAGCTAAGATGAAAGAGCGCCATAACAAGCGCCAATTCACATACCTCAAGGAGCTAATCATGGGAAAATTCAAGGACTCAGACACCCCGGACTCCACTTCCTTTACCAGCACAGGGAGCCATGATGGTTCCGACTGTGGAGATACTGCTACCAGCCCACCCCTGTTCCTGACAGATGGCATCGAGGACGGTGCAAAGCCTTAAGTGTGGGGAGGTCGGTCAGTACCTGACTTCCGGAGGTAATTTCTCTTCCCTAAACACCAATAAACTAGGATATTTAGTTAGTTTTTTCTTTTATAGAATAAGATAAATTACATAGTAATAGATTAGTTGCATGCATGTTCTACTTGATTGAAAAGACAATAAGTTTCTTCTAAGACTCTATTTTTGGAACAAAATTTCACTAATTTTAATTAAATTTTTATGTTAAATTTGCTTGAAGTTCTATTTGGAACATGATTTTTGAGCTAAAGAACACACAACCTGTGAGATTTGAGCCTTCATGCATGGTTACATTATTTAACCATAATTATTTTATTCTTGTGTGTTTACTTATCTATGATTGTAATCTATATTTTGTTTCATCCTATATGTCCAATATTTATTATATTTATATGTTTGCATATGATTGAGGCCATTAATTATTTAGCTCACTTATCCAAATTAAGCCTACCCTTTCAATTACCTTTGTTAGCCACTTTGAGCCTTTAAATCCCATTTGTTCTATATTTTACCACATTACTAGCCTTAAGCAGAAAAACAATTATATATCCCAAACTAAATCTTTGGTTAGCTTAAGATAGAATTGTGTGTGCTAATTAAGTATGGAAAATTGTGGGAACAAAAGATAATAAGGGAATGTGTCATGATAATATAATGGGAATTTGGATACCTACTCATGTGAAACTATAAGAATTAAAAATCTATGTGCATTGATAAGCTATGTTTATTTTTATGCTTATAAAAAAAAGAAATATATATATAAAAAATATTCAATAAATAAATAAGGGGACAAAATTATCCCAACGTTAAGTTAAGAATTCAAAGGTCAATGCATGTATGATAAAATTAAAATAAAAGTTGATACATGAGTATGGAATGTGAAAGAGAAATTCTGGGTAGCTAGGTATGAATTCTAAAGTTATATAGAATATATATATATATATATAGGTTATGTTAAAGCTTGGGTTAATTAAGGATTCAGTTTATAAGCTTACTTAGCCATATATGTATCCTTACCATTACCTTGGCCCCATTACAACCTTGAAAAGAACTCATGATGTTTGCATTGGTATATCAAATGTTGTTGATTGATTAGGAGAAGAACAAAAATTAGAAAGCATGATTAGAGAAGGATTGAGTGATTGCCCTTTACACTAGAGAGATTAGAAGAACAAATGTTGTTGATTGATTAGGAGAAGAACAAAAATTAGAAAGCATGATTAGAGAAGGATTGAGTGATTGCCCTTTACACTAGAGAGATTAGAGCGAACATACATCATCAGTGAGGGTTCAATGCTTAAAATTCTATATTCCCTGCTTTCATGAGCTGCCTTCTTGCATTTTTATCTGTTCTTACTGCATGAGAATTGAATTAGTGGAATTTGATTTGTAATTGTTTTGAAGAGCTTATTTATTATTGATCAAGTGGACACAAAAATCATACAATTGCATTCATATATACAGGTTGCATTGCATTGCATGAGTTTTACATGTTCCTACTCATTTATTTTATCTCCTTCAACTAAGGATGAGGACATGCTAATGTTTAAGTGTGGGGAGGTTGATAAACCACTATTTTATGGTTTATAATGTGTTTAATTGTGTGGTTTTATCATGATCTTTACCCACTTATTCATAGGATTAGCATGCATTTATATTTCCTTCCTAAAATTATTACATGATTGAAAACTTGCTTCCTAGAGACTTTTAATTATGTATTTTAATTCTCCTTTATTCCATTCGATGCCATGATCTGTGTGTTAAGTGTTTCAGGCTTTATAGGGCATGAATGAGTTGGAGATTGGAAAGGAAGCTTGCAAAATGGAAGGAACACAAGAAATTAAGGAGATGACCAGCGAGAAGTGATGTGGCCGCATGGCTCACGCGACCGTGCGGAAGAGAGGAAATCGCAGTGACGCGGCTGCATGGCTCACGTGACCGCGCGGATTGGAATAGCACAAGTGATGCGGAGGCGTGGACGACGCGCCCGCGTGGCAAAGCAAAACGCTGCATGACGCATCCGCATGAATGACGCGATCGCGTGACATGCGCGATCTGCATAATCTTCAGAATTCGCTAGGGGCGATTTTGGGCCCTGTTTTGGCCCAGTTTTCGGCCCAGAAAATCAGACTAGAGCCAGAGAACATGCAAAAACCAAACACAACATTCATTCTACACAGTTTTTAGTTTTTAGATATAGTTTTACCCCTCCTCCAGGTTTTCTCTCTACACATTCATAGTTCTTAGGACTTTTATTTCGATTGCTCTTTGCATTGGGATATTGAGAAGAGTTATTACCTCATCAAGACTTCGTCATTCTAGTTCGTTTTCTTTACTTGGCTTTACTCTTCCATGTCCTTTAATTTACTCAATTTTATTATTAGATTATTTTAGAATTTATCAATACAAGAGTTACTTTTATTTTTAATTGATTCCTTTGAGTTTTATTTATCATGTCTTTCTTTAATTCCCTTTTCTATGTTATGTGTTCCATAATCACAATGAGCGAGTAGTTCCCTAACTTGATGGGGAGTTGATTGAAAGGAACCCTTGAGTTGGAATACTCAAAAGAGATATTGTAATTGGATTTATTGTTGGATGGCTCTCTAGTCACTAACGTCAATCCTTCCAAGTAAGTGGATTGGGACTTGTGAGTAGAAACATCATTCCAACTTGTTTGACTTTCCCTTATTTAGTAAGGGATAACTAAACAGAATTACCTTCAATTATCAATTAATCTTGAGAGTACTGCAACAAGAATAGGGCTTCCAACTAATCTACTCCCAGTCAAGGCTTTTATTTAAATTACTTAATTTCCCCAATTTAATTTCCTGTTTATTCAACTCAAACTCTTTCTGAAAATATCTGATTAATAAAATAGCATACCTTTCTGCAACTCATTGGGAGACGACCTGGGATTCATACTCCCAGTATTTTAAATTTTAATTTTTGTGACAACCTTTCTAAATTGATAAGCGAATTTCTGGTTGGTTAAGAACTATACTTGCAACGCACAACTTATATCAATTCTTAATTAGCCAATTTCCGCCACGTCAACGCGTCACTTGAAAATAGCGCAACCCACGCAAACGCGTGATACACGCGTCTGCGTCGCATGCGATGCACAGTTTAACTAGATCTGCGCCAGAATTCTTATCTTTTCTCCCCCAATCCTAATTCTTTCTTCTCCCTTCTTATTTCTTTCTTCTTCCTTCTTTCTTCTTTATTCTCTCTTACTTTCTACTATTTTCTCCCTCATTCTTCATCTTCTTCATCAAGTTTTTTTTCTTCTTCCCTTTTTACTTTTCCATTATTACTTTTATTTATGTTTTCTTCTTCTTTTTCTTTTCAATTTCATTATCTATGCTTCCTTTGTTTCTTTTTTTTTTACTTTTTACATCCTTTTAATTGGTGTTAGAAATTTATTTGGTTGATTATTTTCTTCTATATTTTGCTTGTGAATATATTGAGGCATTGTTTGACAATTAATATTAATTCTTAGGGTTGCTTGCATGTTCAAATCTAATACTTTCAATAACATATTTACTATGCATGTTAAGTGTTTGTGAAAAAGCCCGTACGGCATTGTGCATTTTTAAATTATTCAATTCTTCTACTCTAATGTCTGTTTTTCACAAAACTCATTTTAATATTTTATTGATTAAATATAATTGTCAATACAAATAGATTGTTAGTTTGGAACATTCGATAATCAAATTGGACAATTAATGCTTGATCTATGCTACTCATGCCTTTGCCGGCATGCCAATAAACATCTTGCATCTACTTGCCATAATATGCACTTGCTATATTTCCATGGATGAACTGATCACATGTAGTCGCAACCATGTATTAAGACATCCTTCTTTACCTTGGCATTGATTATCACTTGCACCATCCTCTTCCTTGCTTAAACCCTTAGCTTTACATGTTACTTTCCTTTTCCCTTTTCAGGATGGCCACCAAGAAGGGTAAAGAGAAAGCTACTCCCAAACCACCGGCAAGGAAAGGAACAAAAAGAGCAATAGCTGCGGAACCATCCTCAACATCAGTAAAGCCCTTAACAAAGCGAGTCAAGAGGATCATTAAGGTCAATGACACAGAAAAAGCCTTACCAGCAAGGGATGCTGCGCAGTTCACTAACCGCTACTGTGAGCAGATGTTCCCCATCCTGGCTAAGAGGAACTACAACAATGAGTACCTACTCATCCTCCCTACCCACATTGTTGAGTTTGTTGAGCCCCGCATTGAGCGCAAACAATGGGGATTCTTACGGAGACAGCCACAGCAGATTAATCTCTCATGGGTAGTTGAATTCTACTCCAATTTTCACATGCCAACCATGCAGTCTGTCTATGTCCATCAAAAGCAAGTCCCCATAACTGAAGAGGCTATTCAGCGAGCTTTAGATCTTCCCCCTGCTCCAGAAGGATTGGACGCATTCCAAGAAGCCTCTTTCAAGCGCCAAACATACCAATTTGACTGGGACACTATTCTCAGAGTTATAGCACAACCTGGCAGCAGATGGATCTATGGGTACCATCGATCCTGACCTAAGGGCATATTGGCTTCAGCACTCACCTTGGACGCTCGAGTATGGGCACAGATTATGTCCCATTACGTCTTTCCGAGCACTCATGAGTCCCCCTTCACTGCAGATATGGCTGTTCTACTCTGGTGTATCTTTACAGACCAGCCTCTCAACTTACCAAGATACCTTCGGCATGCTATGAGACACGTACAAAATTAAACCATAGACACCTTCGGGGAGTTTAACGCCACCTCATAGTGGCCATGCCTCGAGTTGCATGCGGCCTGATGCTAAACACCAGGTCTCGCATTTAGCGCCACTAGTATAGTGACTCCAAACACGTTTAGCGCCGAGGAACCCAAATAGAAACTTCTCCAGAGTGTTCTTATGCATGAATCCCCACACTTCGTACAACTGTACCAGCAAGTAGACTGGGTCGTCCAAGTAATACCTGAGCGAGTCAGGGTCGATCCCACAAGGATTGTGGTTTGAAGCAAGCTATGGTTATCTTGCAGGTCTTAGTCAGGCAAATAGAAGAGTTGTTGGTTTGAATTTGGTTAATATCATAAAAGGAATAAAAAGTGTATAAAATACTTTGTGAATTGAATTATAGTCAGGGATAAGAAGGTGGTTAAGGCTTGGAGTTGCTTTGTCCTTCTGAATTAACTCTGGTATTACTGTCTTCTTCAATTGTGAATGATTTCTTCTATGGCAGGCTGTATGTGATTGGCATGGTTTGAGCAGCCGCCA
This sequence comes from Arachis ipaensis, assembly GCF_059453495.1. NCBI lineage: Eukaryota > Viridiplantae > Streptophyta > Magnoliopsida > Fabales > Fabaceae > Arachis > Arachis ipaensis. The sequence continues at coordinate 54,911,700 of NC_142444.1, forward strand.
ATGCTCCTCCAGATCTGAACCCCAGGGTTAGTGTGGATTCATTCTGATTGAGGGTGAAGTTCTTAAAGTTCATTCTCTTTGGTGATCCTACTCAAAATGCCACAAAAAAGGTCGAATCTTCCGGATCAGAGGATGCTGCGCCTTGGTTCTAGCCTCTACCACAGAGACCCTGATGTCCCCATACCTCGGCTGAACTGGTCTCTCGAGAAGTCTCCAACGAAGTCGTGGATTAGCCGTCTAAGAGATGTATAATCAAGTTGGTGGTTTAATGCTTTCCACTGAAGTATTCACACGAACCCAAGAAGAACACTGGTGTTTTGTCAGGCACGCGGTCTTAGTATGAAGAACGAAGATGATTGTCACGGGTCATCCCATTCATCATGTTGAAGAATGAATATACATGTTAGAATTAAATCAAACATGGATTGAAGAGAAACAGTAATACTTTTATTAATTTATAGAACTCAATAGGGCTCCTCCCCTTAACCTAGGAGGTTTAGAAACTCATACTGATAGGAAATACAATGATGAACGAAAATATGGTGTAGTCCTCTATATGATTATGTAAAATATCACTTAAATACTAAACTAATGACAAAGGATTACATAAAAAGGGTAAAACAGTCTTTTAGGGCTAAAATCCACTTCTGGGGCCCACTTAGTGAGTGTCTGGGATGAGCTTTGATGAGATCCACGTGCTAGGAGGCCTCTAGGGCATCGAACACTGGCTAAGGGGTCCTCTTTGGGCGTTTGGACGCTGGTCTCTTCTCCTTGGGCGCTGGATGCCTAAAAGGGGGCAGGAGGCTGGCGTTGGACGCTAGTTTTGGGTCCTCTATTCTGAAGCAAAGTATGAGAACGCTCCATTTGAAATTTTGTAGCTCCAGAAAAGCTCTTCCGAGTGTAAGGAGGTTAAATCCAGATAGCTTCTGCAGTGCTTTCTCTGTCTTTGAATCAGACTTGTGCTCCAGCTCCTCAATTTCAGCCAGAAAATACCTGATATTGCACAAAAACACACAAACTCATAGTAGAATCCAAAAATGTGAATTTAACACTAAAACCTATGAAAACTTAATAAAAATTAAACAAAACATACAAAAAATTATATGAAAATAATGCAAAAAGCGTATAAAATATCCGTTCATCAGAACACCAAACTTAAATTGTTACTTGTCCCCAAGCAACTAAAAACAAAATAGGATAAAAAGAAGAGTAGGATGCAGTAAATCTCAGAGTTTCCAATGAAGCTCAGTTTCAATTAGATGAGCGGGACTTAATAGCTTTTTGATTTTGAATAGTTTTAGCATCTCACTATCCATTGAAACTCAGAATGGTTAGCATCTTTAGGAACTTAGAATCCAGATGATATTATTGACTCTCCTAGTTAAGTTCTTTTTTATTCTTGAACACATCTTTTTAGAGTCTTGGCCGTGGCCCTAAGCACTTTGTTTTCCAGTATTACCACCGGATACATAAATGCCACAGACCTTTACCTGGGTGAACCCTTTTGGATTGTGATTCAACTTTGCTAGAATCCCCAGATAGAGGTGTCCAGAGTTCTTAAGCACACTCGTTTGGCTTTGGATTAGGACTTTAACCGCTCAGTCTCAAGCTTTTCACTTGACACCTTCACGCCATAAGCACATGGTTAGGGACAGCTTGCTTGAGCCGCTTAGGCCAGGATTTTGTTTCCTTTAGGCCCTCCTAACCATTGATGCTCAAAGCCTTGGATCCTTTTACCCTTGTCTTTTGGTTTAAAGGATTACTGGCTTTTTGCTCTTGCCTTTTGGTTTAAAGAGCTAATGACTTTTTCTTTCTTTTTCTATGTTCTTTTCGCCAATTTTTTAAATATGCTTTTTCTTTTTCTTTGCTACTTTTTCTTGCTTCAAGAATCAAATTTTGGATTTTTCAGATCATCAACAATACTTTTCCTTTTTCTTCATTATTTCAAGAGCCAGCATCCTCAATTTCCACTTCAAATATGCACTGTTTATCCATACATTCAGAAAACTAAAGCAATGTCACCACATCAAAATAATCGATTATATATATATTTTTTGTAGAACTCGAAAATTTATGCATCTCTAATTCTTCTAGAAAAATCCATTATTTTATTCATGTTTAATGATGATAAAAGGAATATTTTATAGCTAATTTGTAAAATAAAAATTAATTAATTACTACTAATACTTATGTAATTCTAAAAATTAAAAGACATAAAATAAAAATAAAAATAAAGACTTAAATACTACTAGTGATCATGTAACTCTAAATTAGATCGAAATACGTGAAACAGGAATTGGAATAGTCACAGGGTTGAAACTCAACAACCTTCAGCTTAGGGGGTGCTGGGCTCTTCAGGTTGAAGGGCACTGGGCTCTTCAGGGGAGAACTTCTAGCACTTTAACTACTATATCTCATGCCCCTGCTTCTCTTGCTCTTTGATCAGTTTGTAAATCATTGATGAGAGAAACTTTTGCGTGGTCTAGAAATTTGCGGAAAAATCCTCGTTGCAAGTATAGTTTCTAAACCAACAAAAGTTCTTTCATACAAACGTTTTGGTTGTCACAAGTAACAAACCACTAAATAAATTGATAACCAAAGTATTCAAACCTTGGGTCATCTTCTCAAGGAACTACAGGGAAGTATGTTCTTATTATTGGTTATGGAGATTGTAAATCAGGGTTTCGAGAATGAGGAGTGAATAGTTTAATTAGCAAATAAAGTAATTGAAGAACAAGCAATTTAAATGGCAAGTAAAATAAATAAATGACTGTAAATAAACTTTTGGCAAGGTATGAGAAATTAGAGGTCCTATCCTAGCTATCCTTATCAATGATGATGAGAATTGAATCTTAATTCCACTTTGTTAACCTTTACCAAGATAAAAGAAGGTCAAGGGATTAATTGGTTTGATCTTCGAATCCTATTTATTTCCTAAGATTGGGATTATTGAAGTTCATTTAATTAACAAGATAACAATTATCATTCATGTTTGAGTTTGATAACTCCTTAGTTACTGATTTCTTAACCAAGACCAAAAGGAGAAAAGTAAATCTACTGGAATAAAAATGTCTTCAGTTGGGAATAACAATAATGTAAATAAGAGAAAGCAATATTAAACTGAAATACCTCAAATAACATTCATTCAAAAGAGTATTCTATAACATGAATGTAGCATAGGCCAAATAGGCAACATAACTAATATAAGCATTAAAGTATCTAAAAGTAAGAGATAAATATAAAGTAAAAGAACATTGAACCTGGGATCAAGAGTCACTCCTAAAACTAAGAGAAATCCTAAATCCTAATCCTAAGAGAGAAGAGAGAGGAGAGAACCTCTCTCTAAACTAAATCTAAATCATGAAAAGTGAATTATGAAAGCTTGTTAATGAATGGATGCATTCCCTCACTTTATAGCCTCTAATATGTGTTTTCTGGGCCGAAAACTGGGTCAGAAATAGCCCAGAAATCGCTGGTTGCGAAATCTGCCACGCTAGTTTTATGTCACTGCGATGCGTCTGAGTGGATCACGTGACCGCATCACCTAGCATCAGGGAAACTATGGCATATTATATATCAAATTGAAACCCCGGACGTTAGCTTTCCAACGCAACTGGAACCGCGTCATTTGGACCTCTGTAGCTAAAGTTATAGCCGTTTGAGTGCAAAGAGGTCAGGCTGGACAACTTAGCAATTTCTCCAACTTCTTGTATTCCTTTCACTTTTGCATGCTTCCTTTCTATCCTCTGATCCATTCCTGCCCTGTAATCTTTGAAATCACTTAACACACATATCAAGAAATCTAATGGTAATAAGAGAGGATTTAAACATAGGGAACTTAAGGCCAAAGAAGCATGTTTTCAATCAAAGCACATAATTAGGAAGGAAAATGTAAAACATGCAAATTATGAGAATAAGTGGGTAAAGAGTTGATAAAATCCACTCAATTGAGCACAAGATAAACCATAAAATAGTGGTTTATCAACCTCCCCACACTTAAACAATAGCATGTCCTCATGCTAAGCTCAAGAGAAGCTATAAAGATGAAGAGGAATGGTAAAACATATGAAATGCAACCTATCTATATGAATGCAACTACATGCAAAATGTTTTTATCTACTTGGTTTAAAAATAAATAAGTTCTCCAAGACAAACATAAATCAGATTTCACTAATTCAAATTATACAATAAAAGACAAGTAAACTTGTAAGAAGATAGCTCATGAAAGCAGGGAACATAGAATTGAGCATTGAACCCTTACTGGTAGTGTATATCACTCTAACTCTCAAGTATTTAGGGTCAATCACTCTACTCTTCTCTAATCATGCTTTCTAAACTTTGTTCTTCATCTAACCAATCAACAAATATTTAGCATACAGATGCAAACATCATGAGGTCTTTTTAGGGTTGTAATAGGACTAAGGTAAAGGTAAGGATATATATATGGCTAAGTGAGCTATAATTTGAATCTTTGACTAACCTAAATTCTCACCTAACATACATACACTCTATAAAACTTTAAAATCATACCTAGCTACCCATAATTCCTACTTTTGTATGATTCCCATACTCATGTACCAAATTTTTTATATTTCTTTACTTTCGTCACATGTGCATTGATATTTTCATTAACTTAGCATTGGGGTAATTTTGTCCCCTTATTTATTTATTTATTTATTTATATTATATATATATATATTTTTTTTTTCTTTTTCTCTTTTTCTCTTTTTTTTTTCTCTTTTTTTAATAGGAAAATAAACATAACTTATCAATACACATGAATTTTTAATTTTTCTAGTCTCACATGAGTAGGTACCCAAATTCCAAATATTTTATCAAATTAAAAATATAACACATTCCTTTATTAACCCATGTTCCCACAGTTTCCCCACACTTAATTAACACACTATCTTAAGCTAACCAAAGATTCAATTGGGATAATTAATTTGTTTTCCGCTTAAGGCTAGTAATGTGGTAAAATATAGAACAAATGGGGATTAAAAAGCTCAAGGTGGCTAACAAGGATGATGTAAAGGGTAGGCTTACTTGGGATAACTGAGCTAAACAAGTAATGGCCTCAATCATATGCAAGCATGTAAATACACTAAATAATGGACATATAGATTGGAACAAAATACAGATTACAATCATAGAGAAGGAAACACACAGAAATAAAATATTTATGGTTAAATAATGTAACCATATAAATAAGCTCAAAATCTCACAGGTTGTGTGTTCTTTGGCTCAAGAACCATGTTCCAAATACAACTTCAAACAAGTTTTAACATAAATTTTTTTTTTCAATTTAAATTAGTGAAATTTTTCAAAAATAGAGTTACTTTAACCAAGTAGTAACTAAATGCACAAAATCAAATAAACATGCAATCAAAAATGCAGATGCAACAATGAAAAAATAAAGAAAATAAGAGTATTGGTGTTGAAAAGAAGGTAACTAACCCTTGGAAGTCAGTATCGACCTCCCCACACTTAAAGATTGCACCGTCCTCGGTGCATGCTGAGATGTGCAGGTGGACGGGTTGTTCCAACTGATGCTTTTCTTCAAGAATTGTGCAGATAGATTTGTTTGTCTCCCCATGTAAACGTCTTCCGGTTCTCTTCCTGGTGGCCATCCTGAAAGAAAAAGGGAAGAAAGGTAACCCAATAATACAGATAAGAAAATAAATGAAGTATGGTTGGGTTAATGCCAAATGAAAAGGGCCTCATTTACATGGAAGCTTCAACATGTACGTGAGAAAACAATAGAAGCACATGGCATACCAGTGGTGCAAAATTTGCAACAAAGGAGAGGGAAATGTGGGTAATGCAAGATAGTATAAGTTTATATCAATGCAAGAGAAGTACGAGTATCATAAAAGATTAGCATTGATTTAAATAATGTTACCCAATCAGAATAAAACAAGTTACTAAGCACCCAAAATATTTCAAGAGAAGATGCAACAGTGAAATAAGAAAATTCAACACCAAAGAAAAAAATAATAAATTTAGAAAAGAAAATAAAAATATGCACTAAATTAAAATTCAATGAATGAAATATTCAAATAAATTAAGTAAAATAAAATAAAAGATAAGAAGAATGAGAAGGGAAAGAAGGGAAGAAGAAGTAAGTAAGAAAGGAGGGAGGAAAAATTAGGATTGGGGAAGAAAGGATAAGATATTTGGCAAATTAGGATAAGCTGTGCGGTGCAAGCGACGTGGACGTGTGGGGCACGCGGTCGCGCGACTTGCGCTTATACTGATTGACGCGGTCGCGTCGGTCACGCGGTCGCATGACCCGTTTTATGCCACTGGCGCGAGGGCAGCCTTGCACTCGCACAACTCTCTGTTCAAAATCATTAATTGCCAAATATTGGGTGACGCGATCGCGTGGGGCATGCGATCGCGTGAGTGGTCAATGATTGGGATGTGACGCGGTCGCGTTGGTCACACGGCTGCGTGGAAAGGATCATGCGTCCAGCACCAATCCAGCACCACTCTGGCACAACTTTCGGTCGTGCACCCATTTTTACGTCGAAGTCCAGGTCACGCGGTTGCGTGGGAGGCCAGTATTCCCACTCGACGCGGATGCGTCAGCGACGCTGCCGCGTCACGTGCGTGCTTTTTTTTCTCTTTTTTTTTTAATAATGCAGTATGCAGAATGCAATTTTAATATGAATGTTATGCATGATTCCAGGTCCAATGAAATAAAACTTAAAAACAAACAGAACAGACTTAGAATTAAAACTGAAAAAGAGACGATCATACCATGGTGGGTTGTCTCCCACCTAGCACTTTTAGTTAAAGTCCTTAAGTTGGACATTTGGGGAGTCCTTTGTTATGGTGCCTTGTGCTTGAACTCATCTAGGAATCTCCACCAATGTTTATGATTCCAATGGCCTTCGGGATCCCAAACTAGACACGTAAAGCCCTTGAGCAGTTTTAAACAGGTTCTCAGGCTTCCAGTGTGCTGAATGTTAGAACAGACTCCAGGATCCCAAACTTTGCTTTTACACCCATCTTTGTGTTGATCATCATGATTCCATCTGGGTAGCAAGCAATCTGAATTCTCACTAAAGCGGCCAAACAACTTCCTAGACCCATTCAGTTGAGCTCTACACCAACCTTTGCGTTTAAACTTAAAGCTCCCAACCATAATGAACCTTGCAGGACAATTCTTACCACTGGCCATCTTCCTCTTACTCTTAATGCCACAAAGAGCTCTAAGTTGACCATCCGTCTCCAGTAGCCCATATTCAAGTGGGATTAGAAAGCTAAGGGATATGAATTTTACCCAATTGAATGTTGTGAAGGATGATGGCAACTTAGGGGTAGGGGTCTCCAATAACTACGGCAAGGTGATTTCCAGCTCCACTCCCTTGTGCTCTTCTTTGACAACTTCCACCTCTTTGCAAGCTTCTTCAATTTCAACCTCTTCCTCTTGGTAGATTTCTTCCAATTCAGTCTCTTCTTTACTACTGACCAAAGGCATAGGAGGTTGTGCTTCTTCTTCTTGAATCTCCATCTCTTGATTAACCTCTTCAAAGTCTTTAGCCATGATATGCCTTGGAGGTTGTACACCCTCCTCAGCATCAATTTCAATCGCCTTGGAAGGAGGTTCTATAACCTGACTTTCCCATGGAGGTTCAGCATCTCCTAAGTCTGCAACCACTTCTTCCTCTTCAATAATCACAGTTTCCTCCACTTGTTCCAGTACAAAGTCATGCTCCGTACTGTCCACTGGAGTTTCTAGTATCTCCTTCATGCTACGTTCTTCATTATATTGTCCACATGAAGCCATGGGGGTTTCTTGAGTGTCCGAACATCGGGAAGGTAATTGATTTATTGCTTGATTCAATTGGTGAAGGGTTGCTTGAAGTTTTGCACATGTTTCCGTGAGACGATCACTTGATTCTTGTTGCGCTCGGCTATCATAAGTAGGAACATAGTGCTCTTGGATTGATGGATATGGAGATGGCAAATATTGAGGTGGTGGTTCTTGGGAGTAATTGGGTTGGAATTGGGGTGGTTCTATGTATGGTTCATATGGTTCATAAGGTGGTTGGTATGGTGGATGTGGGTTAGGGTCATATGGAGGTGTTTGGTGGTAAGGGGATTGTGAGTATGGTGGTCCAGAGTTATTTTGAGTAGAGGGTTCATAGGCATATGGTGGTGACTATTGATAGTCCATTGGAGGTGGTTGTTGCCATGAGGGTTGATCAAATCCTTGTGGCTCCTCCCATCTTTGATTGTTCCAACCTTGATGCCTGTTCTCCTTGTAATTTCCTCTTCCTGCAACAGAATTGTAACCAGACTCATAGCCAAAGGGGTGAGAGTTCATAGTAGCAAATAAAAATTTAAAAACAAATAAAAACAAATTGAAATTAAAAGGTTATTGAAATTTAAATTTTTAAATTTGAAAATTAGATTTTGAAATTTGAAAATTAAATTTTGAAATCTGAATTTTGAAATTTTGAATTTTAAATTTTTGAAATTTGAATTTTGAAATTTGAAATTTGAAATAATAAAATTTGATTTTTGAAATAAGATAAGATAAGATTTTGAAAAAGATATGATTTTTTTTGAAAAAGGTTTAAATTTTGAAATTTAAATTTTGAAATTTTAAATTTGGAAATTTGAGATTTTAATTTTAAATTTTTAAATTTGAATTTTGAAAATTGAAATTTGAAATTTTGAAATTTTAGTTTTAAATTTTGAATTTTTGAATTTAATGAGGAAAGAGAAAAACAATAAAATGACACCAAACTTAAAATTTTTAGATCAGAACGAAGAAAACAACTAAGAACAACTTGAAGGTCAAGATGAACACAAAGAACAACTTGAAGATCAAGATGAACACCAAGAAAAATTTTTTTTGAAAAAAATTTTTAATAACTAAATAAAAACCAATAACCTCTTAATTTACGAAAAAAGAAAAAAATAAAAACAAAAATAAAAACAAATAAACAGGTAAAAAGCAAATATTTACAATAACCAATAATAAGGCACACGTTTGCAATTCCCCGGCAACGGCGCAATTTCGATGAGAGAAACTTTTGCGTGGACTAGAAATTTGCAGATAAATCCTCGTTGCAAGTATAGTTTCTAAACCAACAAAAGTCCTTTCATACAAACGTTTTGGTTGTCACAAGTAACAAACCCCTAAATAAATTGATAACTGAAGTATTCAAATCTCGGGTCGTCTTCTCAAAGAACTGTAGGGAAGTATGTTCTTATTATTGGTTATGGAGATTGTAAATCGGGGTTTTGAGAATGAGGAGTGAATAGTTTAATTAGCAAATAAAGTAATTGAAGAACAAGCAATTTAAATTGCAAGTAAAATAAATAAATGACTGTAAATAAACTTTTGGCAAGGTATGAGAAATTAGAGGTCCTATCCTAGCTATCCTTATCAATGATGATGAGAATTGAATCTTAATTCCACTTTGTTAACCTTTACCAAGATAAAGGAAGGTCAAGGGATTAATTGATTTGATCTTCGAATCCTATTTATTTCCTAAGAAAAGATTGGGATTATTGAAGTTCATTTAATTAACAAGATAACAATTATCATTCATGTTTGAGTTTGATAACTCCCGAGTTACCGATTTCTTAACCAAGACCAAAAGGAGAAAAGTAAATCTACTGGAATAAAAATGTCTTCAGTTGGGAATAACAATAATGTAAATAAGAGAAAGCAATATTAAACTGAAATACCTCAAATTACATTAATTCAAAAGAGTAATCTGTAACATGAATATAGCATAGGCCAAATAGGCAACATAACTAATATAAGCATTAAAGTATCTAAGAGTAAGAGATAAATATAAAGTAAAAGAACATTGAACCTGGGATCGAGAGTCACTCCTAAAACTAAGAGAAATCCTAAATCCTAATCCTAAGAGAGAAGAGAGAGGAGAGAACCTCTCTGTAAACTAAATCTAAATCATGAAAAGTGAATTATGAAAGCTTTTTTATGAATGGATGCATTCCCCCACTTTATAGCCTCTAATATGTGTTTTCCGGGCCGAAAACTGGGTCAGAAATAGCCCAGAAATCGCCGGTTGCGAAATCTCCCACGCTGGTTTTTCGTCACTGCGATGCGTCCTCGTGGATCACGCGACCGCGTCGCCTAGCGTCAGAGCAACTATGGCATATTACATATCAAATTGAAACCCCGGACGTTAGCTTTCCAACGTAACTGGAACCGCGTCATTTGGACCTATGTAGCTAAAGTTATAGCCGTTTGAGTGCGAAGAGGTCAGGCTGGACAGCTTAGCAATTTCTCCAACTTCTTGTATTCCTTCCACTTTTGCATGCTTCCTTTCTATCCTCTGAGCCATTCCTGCCCTGTAATCTCTGAAATCACTTAACACACATATCAAGGCATCTAATGGTAATAAGAGAGGATTTAAACATAGGGAACTTAAGGCCAAAGAAACATATTTTCAATCAAAGCACATAATTAGGAAGGCAAATGTAAAACATGCAAATTATATGAATAAGTGGGTAAAGAGTTGATAAAATCCTCTCAATTGAGCACAAGATAAACCATAAAATAGTGGTTTATCAATCATGCTAGTCTGATCTTTCTGCTCCTCTCTGAGTTGTTCTAAAGTGCTTTGCAAGTGTATCACAGATGCCTTCAGCTGGTCCCATTACTCAATTGGAGGGATCTCATGGGGAGGCTCAGATGCCTTCCTTTTGGGTTGATCCTCTTGTATCTTGGAGTTCTCCATCACCTGCTTGGTGATTGGGCTTTCCACTGGAATAAAGTTGTCCAAGTGGATCAGGACCTTGGCCTCTTGACATAGGCGAAAGATAAGATTTGGATAAGCCAGCATCGCATTGGTAGACATCCTGTTTGCTAACTTGTAGATCTCATAGGGGATTATTTGGTGTACTCTTACCTCATTCCCCATCATGATGCAGTGAATCATCACAGCTCTTGGAATAGTGACTTTAGAGCGGTTACTTGTGGGGTGGTGCACGAAATTGTGATCATCAACAATGGCGCCAAAGGACTTGGAGCTCTCAAACGTGAATCACACTTTGTCACAATTCCGCACAACTAACCAGCAAGTGCACTGGGTCGTCCAAGTAATACCTTACGTGAGTAAGGGTCGATCCCACGGAGACTGTCGGCTTGAAGCAAGCTATGGTCATCTTGTAAATCTCAGTCAGGCAGATTCAAATGGTTATGGAGGATTGATAATTAAAAATAAATAAAACATAAAGTAAAGATAGAGATATTTATGTAATTCATTGGTAGGAATTTCAGATAAGCGTATGAAGATGCTTTGTTCCTCTTGAACCTCTACTTTCCTATTGCCTTCTTCCAATCATTCATACTCCTTTCCATGGCAAGCTTTATGTTGGGTATCATCGTTGTCAATGGCTACTTCCTATCCTCTCAGTGAAAATGTTCCAAATGCGCTGTCACCGCACGGCTAATCATCTGTCGGTTCTCGATCATGTTGGAATAGGATCCATTGATCCTTTTGCGTCTGTCACACACCCAACACTCGCGAGTTTGAAGCTCGTCACAGTCATCCCTTCTCAGATCCTACTCAGAATACCACAGACAAGGTTTAGACATTTCGGATCTCAGGAATGGCCGCCAATAATTCTAGCCTATACCACGAAAGTTCCAATCTTAGATTAGAAACCCAAGAGATACACATTCAAGCTTGTTTGCATGTAGAACGGAAGTGGTTGTCACTCACGCGTTCATAGGTGAGAATGGTGATGAGTGTCACATAATCATCACATTCATCATGTTCTTGGGTGCGAATGAATATCTTGGAGAAGAAATAGACTTGAGTTGAATAGAAAAACAATAGTACTTGTATTAATTCATGAAGAACAACAGAGCTCCACACCTTAATCTATGGTGTGTAGAAACTCCACCGTTGAAAATACAAAAGTGATAATGGTGTAAGCATGGCCGAATGGCCAGCCTCCAAGGTCTAGGGACTAAACAATCAAAGATTAAAAGGTATGTGAAAGTATTAAAATACAATAGCAGAAGGTCCTATTTATAGAAAACTAGTAGCCTAAGGTTTACAGAAATAAGTAAATAATTCAGAAATCCACTTCCGGGCCCACTTAGTGTGTGCTTGGGCTGAGCATTGAAGCTTTCATGTGTACAGATTTTTCTTGGAGTTAAACGCTAGCTTTTGTGCCAGTTTGGGCGTTTAACTCCAGCTTTTATGCGATTTCTATGCTGACTTTGAACGCCAGTTTGGGCCATCAAATCTTGGGCAACGTATGGACTATTATATATTTCTGGAAAGCCCAGGATGTCTACTTTCCAACGCAACTTAGAGAGCGCCAATTGGACTTCTGTAGCTCCAGAAAATCCACTTCAAGTGTAGAGAGGTCAGAATCCAACAGCATCAACAGTCCTTTTTCAGCCTCTGAATAAGATTTTTGCTCAGGTCCCTCAATTTCAGCCAAAAAATACCTGAAATCACAGAAAAATAGACAAACTCATAGTAAAGTCCAGAAATGTGAATTTTAAATAAAAATTAATAAAATATAATAAAAACTAACTAAAATATACTAAAAATAATGCCAAAAAGCGTATAAATTATCCGCTCATCATAACACCAAACTTAAATTGTTGCTTGTCCCCAAGCAACTGAAAATTAAATAGGATAAAAAGAATAAAATGTGCAATGAATTCCAAAAACATCTATGAGGATCAGTCTTAATTAGATGAGTGGGGCTTTTAGCCTTTTGCTTCTGAACAGTATTGACATCTCACTTTATCCCTTGAAGTTTAGAATGATTGGCATCTATGGGAACTCAGAATTCAGATAATGTTATTGATTCTCCTAGTTAAGTATGTTGATTCTTGAACACAGCTACTTTTTGAGTCTTGGCCGTGATCCTAAGCACTTTGTTTTCCAGTATTATCACTGGATACATAAATGCCACAGACACATAATTGGGTGAACCTTTTCAGATTGTGACTCAGCTTTGCTAGAGTCCCCAATTAGAGGTGTCCAGAGCTCTTAAGCACACTCTTTTTACTTTGGACCACGACTTTAACCACTCAGTCTCAAGTTTTCACTTGACACCTACACGCCACAAGCACATGGTTAGGGACAGCTTGGTTTAGCCGCTTAGGCCAGGATTTTATTCCTGTAGGCCCTCCTATCCACTGATGCTCAAAGCCTTGGATCCTTTTTATTTCACCCTTGCCTTTTGGTTTAAAGGGCTATTGGCTTTTTCTGCTTGCTTTTTCTTTTTTTTTTTCTCTCTTTTTTTTTGTTTTTTTTTCTGCAAGCTTTTCACTGCTTTTTCTTGCTTCAAGAATCAATTTTATGATTTTTTCAGATTATCAAATAACATTTCTCCTATTTCATCATTCTTTCAAAAGCCAACAATTTTAACATTCATGAATCAACAATATCAAAAATATGCACTATTCAAGCATTCATTCAGAAAGACAAAAGTATTGCCACCACATCAAAATAACTAAACTGTTTTAAAATTCGAAATTCATGTATTTCTTTTTCTTTTTTTTTTCAATTAAAAACATTTTTCATTTAAGAAAGGTGATGGATTCATTTTTATAGCTTTAAGGCATAGACACTTAGACGCTAATGATCATGTAATAAAGACACAAACATAAATAAACATAAGGCATAGTTTTCGAAAAATAGAAAATAAAGAACAAGGAAATTAAAGAACGGGTCCACCTTAGTGATGGCGGCTTGTTCTTCCTCTTGAAGATCTTATGGAGTGCTTGAGCTCCTCAATGTCTCTTCCTTGCCTTTGTTGCTCCTCTCTCATAACTCTTTGGTCTTCTCTAATTTCATGGAGGAGGATAGAATGCTCTTGGTGCTCCACCCTTAATTGTCCCATATTGGAACTCAATTCTCCTAGGGAGGTGTTGATTTGCTCCCAATAGTTTTGTGGAGGAAAATGCATCCCTTGAGGCATCTCAGGGATTTCATGATGAGGAATTTCCTCATGCTCTTGTCCATGAGTGGGATCTCTTGTTTGCTCCATCCTTTTCTTAGTGATGGGCTTGTCCTCTTCAATGAGGAGTCTTGGCCACAACTTCATAGAATTGGTCTTGATGCACCCTTGAGATGAATCTCTCCATCTCCCATGACTCGGAGGTGGAAGCTTTTGGCTTCCTTTTCCTCTTTTTAGAGGTTTCTCCGGCCTTAGGTGCCATAAATGCTTATGGAAAAACAAAAAAGCTGAGCTTTTCCACACCAAACTTAAAAGATTTGCACGTCCTCGAGCAAAAGAAGAAAGAAAGGAGTAGAAAAAGAAGAAGTGGAGGAGATGGAGATGGGTTGGTGATTCGGCCAAGAGGGAGAAGTAATGTTTATGTTGTGGGAAAATGAGGGAGGGAAGATGGGTTTATATAGGTGTGGGGAGAGGGTTAGGGTTCGGCCATATAGGGTGGTTGTGGGAGGGAAAGTGTTTTGAATTTGAATGGTGAGATAGGTGGAGTTTATGATGGGTGGATGTGGATTGGTGAAGGGTTTATGGAGAAGAGGGTAAGATTTGATAGGTGAGGGGTTTTTGGGGAAGAGGTATTGAGTTGATTGGTGAAGGATATTTGGGGAAGAGTATTATGAAAAGGTGTGAAGAAGAGAGAGAGTGAGTTGAGGTGTCAAGGATTTCTCATTCCTGCACCAATTAGGCGTGCAAAATACCCTCTACTGCCAATCCTGGCGTTAAACGCCAGGTTGCTGCCTATTTCTGGCATTTAACGCCAGCTTCTTACCCTTTTCTGGCTTTAAACGCCAGTCTGGTGCCCATTTCTAGCGTTAAACGCCCAGAATGGTGTCAGACTGGGCGTTTAACGCCAATTCTGCTGCCCTTACTGGCGTTTAAATGCCAGTAGCCTTCTCCTCCAGGGTGTTCTATTTTTTATTCTGTTTTTCAGTTTGTTTTTACTTTTTCAATTGTTTTTGTGATTTCCCATGATTATCAACCTACAGAAAACATAAAATGATAGAAATATAACATAGATAAGTAAAATTGGGTTGCCTCCCAACAAGCGCTTCTTTAGTGTCAGTAGCTTGACAGTGGGCTCTCATGGAGCCTCACAGATACTCAGAGCTTGATGATGGCCTCTCAACACCAAACTTAGAGTTTGGTTGTGGCCTCCCAATACCAAACTTAGAGTTTGAGTGTGGGGATTTTGTTTGACTCTGTATTGAGAGAAGCTTTTCATGCTTCTTCTCCATGATTACAGAGGGAGATCCTTGAGCTTTAAACACAAGGGAGTCTTCATTCACTCTAAGGACTAATTCTCCTCTGTCAACATCAATCACAGCTTTTGCTGTGGCTAGGAAGGGTCTACCAAGGATGATGGCTTCATCCACACACTTCTCAGTCTCTAAGATTATGAAATCAACAGGGATGTAATGGTCTTCAACCTTTACCAAGACATCCTCTACAAGTCTATAAGCCTGTTTCCTTGAATTGTCTGCCATCTCTAATGAGATTCTTGCAGTTTGCACCTCAAAAATTCCTAGTTTTTCCATTACAGAAAGAGGCATGAGGTTTATGCTTGACCCTAGGTTACACAGAGCCTTTTCAAAGGTCATGGTGCCTATGGTGCAAGGTATTGAAAACTTTCTGGGATCTTGTCTCTTCAGAGGTAATCTCTGCCTAGTCAAGTCATCCAGTTCTTTGATGAGCAATGGGGGTTCATCCTCCCAAGTCTTATTACCAAATAACTTGGCATTTAGCTTCATGATTGCTCCAAGGTACTTAGCAACTTGTTCTTCAGTAACATCTTCATCCTCTTCAGATAAAGAATACTCATCAGAGTTCATAAATGGTAGAAGTAGATTCAATGGAATCTCTATGGCCTCAGTGTGAGCCTCAGATTCCCATGGTTCCTCATTAGGGAACTCCATGGAGGCCAGTAGACATCCATTGAGGTCTTCCTCAGTGGCGATCACTGCCTCTTCCTCCTCTCCAGGTTCGGCCGTGTGGGTTATGGTGATGGCCTTGCACTCTCCTTTTGGATTCTCTTCTGTATTGCTTGGAAGAGCACTAGGAGGGAGTTCAGTAACTTTCTTGCTCAGCTGACCTACTTGTGCCTCCAGATTTCTAATGGAGGACCTTGTTTCAGTCATGAAACTTTGAGTGGTTTTAATTATATCAGAGACTACAGTTGCTAATTCAGAGTGGTTCTGCTTAGAATTCTCTATCTGTTGCTGAGAAGATGATGGAAAAGGTTTGCCATTGCTAAACCTATTTCTTCCACCATTATTGTTGTTGAAGCCTTGTTGAGGCCTCTTGGTGCACAAATTGTGAATCACACTTTTCACAACTCGTACCACTGACCAGCAAGTGCACTGGGTCGTCCAAGTAATACCTCACGTGAGTAAGGGTCGAATCCCACGGAGATTGTTGGTTTGAAGCAATCTATGGTTATCTTGTAAATCTTAGTCAGGAAGTCAATTATGTTTATCAGTTGAATTGCGAATAAACAAGAGAGCATGAAATAAAGGTTACTTGTTATGCAGTAATGGAGAATATGTTGGAGTTTTGGAGATGTTTTGTCTTCTGAATCTCTGCTTTCCTCTGTCTTCTTGTTCACGCACGCACGTCCTCCTATGGCAAGATGTATGTAGGGGTTCACCGTCGTCAATGGCTACATCCCATCCTCTCAGTGAAGAATATGCTCACATGCTCTGTCACAGCACGGCTAATCACCTGTCGGTTCTCGATCATACTGGAATAGGATCCTTCTTCCTTTTGCGTCTGTCCCTAACGCCCAGCACTCGCGAGTTTGAAGCTCGTCACAGTCATTCGATCATTGAATCCTACTCGGAATACCACAGACAAGGTTTAGACTTTCCGGATTCTCATGAATGCCGCCATCAGTTCTAGCTTATACCACGAAGATTCTAATTAAGAGATCTAAGAGATACTCATCCAATCGGATATAGAACGGAGGTGGTTGTCAGGCACACGTTCATGGTTTGAGGAAGGTGATGAGTGTCACGGATCATCACCTTCATCACAGTTAAGCGCGAATGAACATCTTAGATAGGAACACGCATGTTTGAATCGAAAACAGAAATACTTGCACTAATTCATCGAGGCACAGCAGAGCTCCTCACCCCCAACAATGGAGTTTAGAGACTCATGCCGTCAAAGAGTACAAAGTTCAGATCTAAAATGTCATGAGATACAAAATAAGTCTCTAAAAGTTGTTTAAATACTAAACTAGTAGCCTAGGTTTACAAAAAATGAGTAAACTATGATGGATGATGCAGAGATCCGCTTCTGGGGCCCACTTGGTGTGTGCTGGGGCTGAGATTAAGCAATTCACGTGCAGAGGCCATTTGTGGAGTTGAATGCCAGTTTTTGTGCCAGTTTGGGTGTTCAACTCCAGCTTTTGATCCTTTTCTGGCGCTGGACGCCAGAGTTGGGCAGAGAACTGGTGTTGAACGCCAGTTTACGTCGTCTATCCTTGTGCAAAGCATGTACTATTATATATTTCTGGAAAGCCCTGGATGTATACTTTCCAACGCATTTGGAAGCATACCATTTCGAGTTCTGTAGCTCCAGAAAATCCACTTTGAGTGCAGAGAGGTCAGAATCCAACAGCATCAGCAGTCCTTTTTCAGCCTGAATCAGTTTTTTGCTTAGCTCCTTCAATTTCAGCCAGAAAAATACCTAAAATTACAGAAAAACACACAACTCATAGTAAAGTCCAGAAATATGAATTTTTCCTAAAAACTAATGAAAATAGACTAAAAACTAACTAGAACATACTCAAAACTATATGAAATTAACCCCAAAAAGCGTATAAAATATCCGCTCATCACAACACCAAACTTAAACTGTTGCTTGTCCTCAAGCAACTAGACAAATAAAATAGAAGACTAATAGGTTGAGAAGCAATAATATCTCAGAGTTTTTGAGTGAAGCTCAGATTCTAATGAGATGAGCGGGACTAGTAACTTTTTGCTTCTGAACAGTTTTGGCATCTCACTTTATCCATTGAAGCTCGGAGTGATTGGCATC
Source organism: Arachis ipaensis (assembly GCF_059453495.1). Classification (NCBI taxonomy): domain Eukaryota; kingdom Viridiplantae; phylum Streptophyta; class Magnoliopsida; order Fabales; family Fabaceae; genus Arachis; species Arachis ipaensis. Next base: position 54,929,718 of record NC_142444.1, read on the forward strand.
TATAGGAACTTAGAATTCAGATTGTGTTATTGATTCTCCTATTTCAGTGTGATGATTCTTGAACACAGCTATTTTATGAGTCTTGGCCGTGGCCCTAAGCACTTTGTTTTCCAGTATTACCACCGGATACATAAATGCCACAGACACATAATTGGGTGAACCTTTTAGATTGTGACTCAGCTTTGCTATAGTCCCCAATTAGAGGTGTCCAGATTTCTTAAGCACACTCTTCTTTTTGCCTTGGACCTTGACTTTAACCGCTCAGTCTCAAGTTTTCACTTGACACCTTCACGCCACAAGCACATGGTTAGGGACAGCTTAGTTTAGCCACTTAGACCAGGATTTTATTCCTTTAGGCCCTCCTATCCACTGATGCTCAAAGCCTTGGGATCCTTTTTATTTGCCCTTGCCTTTTGGTTTTAAGAGCTTTTGCCTTTTTCTGCTTGCTTTTTCTTTTTCTTTCTATATATATATATATATTTTTTTTTTTTGCAAGCTTTGTTCTTTGCTGCTTTTTCTTGCTTCAAGAATCATTTTTTTTTATTTTTTCAGATTATCAATAACATGTCTCATGTTCATCATTCTTTCAAGAGCCAACATATTTAACAGTCTTAAACAACAAATTCAAAAGACATATGCACTGTTCAAGCATTCATTCAGAAGACAGAAAGCATTGCCACCACATTTAACTAATTAGAATTTCTCTTATTAAAACTCAAAATTTTATTGCCTCTTATTCAAAAGATCTACTACTTTATTCATGTTTGCTGATGATGAGAAAAATAAACTATAGCTTAATTGGAGATAAAATCAAAATAGATACTAATTACTACTATATGACTCCTAAGGTAAACTTTTATAAGGACACTGTCACAGAGTTAAGGCAGAAATTGGAAATTAACAACCTTTATTCTGGGGGAACGGGGGTTCCTCTGATCCTTGGGGTGCTTGGTCCTGCAAGAGAAGACTTTTGGCGCTTCAATTCCCTTAAGTCACGCCCTTGCTCCTCTTGTTCTTTAAACATATAGGTCAGCATTTGACTGTGTTCCTTCTGTTCTTTTATTATTTACTCCATAGCTTCCCGTATCTTGGTAACAAACGTCTCAAGATACTCCCAGTATTCAGATTGAGGGATTTCTGGAAGAAATTCCTGCGCTCTCTTCTTGATGGGATCATCCTGTGCTTGTTGTTTTTCCATTGATGCTTTGGTGATTGGCTTCTCAACTGAGATATACTCAGTTATTCCCATCCTTACTCCAGCGTCCTTGCAGAGCAGAGAAATCACGATTGGATAAGCCAACCTGGCCTCTTTAGTATTTTTGTTAGCAATTTTGTAGAGTTCAGCTGAAATCAGCTGATGAACCTCCATTTCCTTTCCCATCATGATGCAATGGATCATCACTGCTCTTTTAACTGTGACTTCAGAACGGTTGCTAGTAGGCAATAGAGAATGCCCAATGAAGTCTAGCCATCCTCTGGCGACTGGTTTGAGATCCTCTCTCTTAAGTTGATTTGGGACACCCTTTGTGTTGGTGGTCCACCTGGCTCCAGGGATACATATGTCCTCTAGAATCTTATCCAGGCCCTTGTCTGCTCTCATCATCCTCCTGTTGAAGGAGTCTGGATTATCCTTCAGCTGAGGTAGCTTTAAGATCTCCCTGATCCTGTCAGGGTGGGTATGAACAATCTTTCCTCTGACCACGGTCCGATAGTCATAGAGAGCAGTCCCAGATAGTTTCTGCTTGTCAGTTTGCCACATATTAGCATAGAACTCCTGGATCATGTTCCTTCCCACGTTCGTTTCAGGATTAGCTAGGACTTCCCAGCTCCTGATTCGAATTTGCTCCTGGATCTCCGGGTATTCATCTTCTTTCAGATCGAATCTAACTTCTGGGATCACTGATCTTAGACCCATTATTTTGTTATAATGGTCCGAATGTTCTTTAGATAAGAACTTTCCTTGATTCCAAAGTGGTTTTGGAACGCTCTCTTTCTTGCCTCTTGGAGTGGGTTGTTTTCCTTTGGGGGCCATGATCTTAGTGATTGCGGATAAACACACCAAACTTAGAGGTTTGCTTGTCCTCAAGCAAAAGAAAAGAAAGGAGAGGGATAGAAGGAGAGCTAGGTGCAATTGTTGATGGGAGAGGAGGGAGGCCGAACGCAAATTTATAAGGGGGGGGGGAGGGTGGGTTTTCGAAAAAAAAAAGATAAAGATATGATAAAAAGATTTATTTGGAAAAGATAAGATAGAAGATATGATAAGAGAAGATATAGTTTAAAATTGAGAGGATATAAAAGATTTTTGAGAAAGATAGATTTAATTTTTGAAAAAGATAAAGTGGAGGTTTTGAAAAAGATATTGATGTGTTGAAAAAGATAGATTTGTAAAAAAAAATTTTGAAAAGAGTTGGATTGAATTTGCAAAGATGCCTGGTGCTTATGGATTAAAATACATTTGATATTTTTAGTGGTAGGTTTTTAGAAATTATGGAATTTAGAAATCAGGGTTCTTAATATGTTCATGTAAGAAATCATGAATTGAAGTAAGAAAATCAAGGTTGGAATGAAAAATTTTGAATAAAAATGAGTTTTGTCTCCTCCCTGCCATCCTGGCGTTTGAACGCCCAAACACTGCCTGTTTTGGGCGTTCAGCGCCCAATTGCTGCTCTCCTGGGCGTTCAACGCCCAGCTGCTGCCATTACTGGCGTTCAACGCCCAGTGGGTGCCCATTTCTGGCGTTGAACGCCCAGATTGCTACCATTATTGGTGTTCAACGCTCAGTGGATGCCCATTTTGGGCGTTGAACGCCCAAAATACACTTTTACTGGCGTTTTTTTGCCAGTGAGCTCTTTTTCTCTGTTTTGTGTGCCGAGGTCTTCTGTAAATTATTTCTCACCTTAGTGTCAGTGAACTTTATATAAACAAATAAAAATAAAAATAAAAATAGGGCAGAATGCTTAGAGGATTGTTGCCCCATGGCTGGGTTGCCTCCCAGCAAGCACTTCTTTATTGTCTTTAGCTGGACCTTGCTGAGCTTTTAATCTAGCTTCAGCCTTGAGCATTCTTGCTCAATGTTGCCTTCAAGATAATGCTTGATTCTCTGTCCATTGACAATGAACTTCTTATCAGAATCAATATCTTGAAGCTCCACATAACCATATGGTGATACACTTGTAATCACGTATGGTCCCCTCCACCGGGATTTCAGTTTCCCGGGGAATAGCCTGAGTCTAGAGTTAAACAACAGAACCTTCTGTCCTGGTTCAAAGATTCTAGATGACAGCTTTCTGTCATGCCACTTTTTTTATTTTTCTTTATAAAGCTTGGCATTCTCGAAAGCTGTGAATCTGAATTCCTCTAGCTCATTTAGCTGGAGCAATCATTTTTCTCCTGCTAATTTGGCATCAAAGTTTAGGAATCTGGTTGCCCAGTAGGCCTTATGTTCCAGTTCCACGGGCAGGTGACATGCCTTACCATACACGAGTTGGTATGGAGATGTCCCTATAGGGGTCTTGAATGCTGTCCTGTAAGCCCACAGAGCATCATCCAAGCTCCGTGCCCAATCCTTTCTATGGGTATTTACTGTCCGTTCTAGGATTCTCTTTAATTCTCTGTTAGAGACTTCAGCTTGCCCATTGGTTTGTAGATGATATGGAGTGGCCACCTTGTGGCGAATTCTATACCGAACCATGGCAGAGTAAAGCTGTTTATTGCAGAAGTGAGTGTCGCCATCATTGATTAGTACTCTAGGGACACCAAACCTGCTAAAGATATGTTTCTGGAGGAACTTCAGCACTGTTTTAGTATCATTGGTGGGTGTGGCAATAGCCTCAACCCATTTTGATACATAGTCAACTGCCACCAGAATATAAGTGTTTGAGTATGATGGTGGGAAAGGTCCCATGAAGTCAATTCCTCATACGTCAAACAACTCAATTTCCAAGATTCCTTGTTGAGGCATGGCGTAACCATGAGGCAGATTACTAGCTCTTTGGCAACTGTCACAGTTACGTACAAACTCTCGGGAATCTTTATAGAGTGTGGGCCAATAGAAGCCACATTGGAGGACCTTGGTGGCTGTTCGCTCACCTCCGAAATGGCCTCCATATTGAGATCCGTGGCAATGCCACAGGATCCTCTGTGCTTCTTCTCTAGGCACACACCTACGGATAATTCCGTCTGCACATCTCTTAAAGAGATAAGGTTCATCCCACAAGTAGTACTTTGCATCAGTAATTAATTTCTTCTTTTGTATCCTGTTGTACTTCTTGGGTATGAACCTTGCAGCTTTATAGTTTGCAATATCGGCAAACTATGGTGCTTCCTGAATGGCAAATAAATGCTCATCAGGAAACGTCTCAGAGATCTCAAGAAAGGGGAGGGACGTCCCTTCCACTGGCTCTATCCGGGACAGATGATCAGCCACTTGGTTCTTTGTCCCTTTTCTGTCTCTTAATTCTATATCAAACTCTTGCAGAAGCAATACCTATCTGATGAGCCTGGGTTTTGAATCCTGCTTTGTGAGTAGATATTTAAGAGCAGCATGGTCAGTATACACAATCACTTTTGATCCTACTAAGTATGATCTGAACTTGTCAATGGCGTAAACCATTGCAAGTAATTCTTTTTCTGTGGTTGTGTAATTTTTCTAGGCATCATTTAGAACACGACTAGCATAATAAATGACATGCAGAAGCTTGTCATGCCTCTGTCCTAATACTGCACCAATGGCATGATCACTGGCATCACACATTAGCTCAAATGGTAACGTCCAGTCTGGTGCAGAAATGACTGGTGCTGTGACCAGCTTAGCTTTTAGCGTTTCAAACGCGTGCAGGCACTCTGTGTCAAACACAAATGGCGTGTCAGCAGCTAGCAGATTGCTTAGAGGTTTTGCGATTTTTGAAAAATCCTTTATAAACCTCCTATAGAATCCTGCATGCCCCAGAAAGCTTCTGATTGCCTTAACGTTGGCAGGTGGTGGTAATTTTTCAATTACCTCTATTTTTGCTTGATCCACCTCTATTCCCTTGTTTGAGATTTTATGCCCAAGGACAATTCCTTCAGTCACCATGAAGTGACACTTTTCCCAGTTTAAAACTAGGTTGGTCTCTTGGCATCTTTTCAGAACAAGTTTCAGGTGATCAAGACAGGAGCTGAATGAGTCTCCATATACTGAGAAGTCATCCATGAAGACTTCCAGAAATTTTTCCACCATATCAGAGAAAATAGAGAGCATGCATCTCTGGAAGGTTGCAGGCGCATTACATAGCACAAATGGCATCCTTCTATAAGCAAACACTCCAGATGGACATGTGAATGCCGTTTTCTCTTGATCCTGAGGATCTACTGCAATCTGGTTATAGCCTGAGTAGCTATCCAAAAAGCAGTAATAATCATGACCTGCTAGTCTTTCTAGCATCTGGTCTATGAATGGTAAAGGAAAATGATCCTTTCTGGTGGCTGTATTGAGCCTTCTATAGTCAATAAACATGCGCCACCCTGTAACTGTTCTTGTAGGAACCAGTTCATTTTTTCATTATGAATCACTGTCATGCCTCCCTTTTTTGGGACGACTTGGACAGGGCTCACCCAGGGGCTATCAGAAATAGGATAAATAATCCCAGCCTCTAGTAGTTTGGTGACCTCTTTCTGCACTACTTCTTTCATGGCTGGATTTAGCCGCCTCTGTGGTTGAACCACTGGTTTGGTATTATCCTCCAATAAGATTTTGTGCATGCATCTAGCTGGGCTTATACCCTTAAGGTCCCCTATGGACCACCCAAGAGCTGTCTTGTGTGTCCTTAGCACTTGAATAAGTGCCTCCTCTTCCTGTGAATTTAAAGCAGAGCTTATGATCACTGGAAAAGTGTCACCTTCTCCCAGAAACGCATATTTCAAGGATGGTGGTAATGGCTTGAGCTCGGGTTTAGGAGGTTTCTCCTCTTCCAGAAGAAATTTCAGAGGCTCTTTCATGTCCTCTGAATCCTCTAAATCAGGCTGAACATCTTTAAAGATGTTGTCCAACTCTGATTCAAGACTCTCAGCCATGTTGATCTCTTCTACCAAAGAGTCAATAAGATCAACTTTCATGCAGTCTTTTGATGTGTCTGGATGCTGCATGGCTTTGACAGCGTTCAGCTTGAACTCATCATCATTGACTCTCAGGGTTATTTCCCCCTGTTGGACGTCAATGAGGGATCGTCCAGTTGCTAGGAAGGGTCTTCCTAGAATGAGAGTAGCACTCTTGTGCTCCTCCATTTCCAGCACAACAAAGTCAGTGGGAAAGGCGAATGGCCCAACTCTGACAATCATGTCTTCAATCACGCCTGATGGGTATTTAGTAGAACCATCAGCAAGTTGGAGACATATCCGGGTTGGTTTAACTTCTTCAGTTAAGCCAAGCTTTCTGATAGTGGATGCAGGTATTAGGTTGATGCTTGCCCCAAGATCGCATAAAGCTGTCTTGGTGCAATTACCTTCTAATATGCATGGTATCAGAAAACTCCCAGGGTCTTTAAGATTTTCAGGAAAGCTTTTCAGAATGACTGCACTGCATTCTTCAGTGAGGAGAACTCTTTCTGTTTCTCTCCAATCCTTTTTATGACTCAAGATCTCTTTCATGAACTTGGCATAAGAAGGTATTTGCTCAAGTGCTTCTGCAAATGGAATCTTTATTTCAAGAGTCCTGAGATAATCTGCAAAGCAAGCGAATTGCTTATCCTGCTCCTCTTTCTGGAGTTTTTGAGGATAAGGTATCTTGGCTTTATATTCTTCAACCTTAGTTGCTGCAGGTTTATTGCCTACAGAAGTGGTTGAAGAAGCCTTTTTAGAGGGGTTGTTATCAGCATTTATGTGTGTCTGATCCCTCACTGGCAATTGAGTGCCAGAGTTAGAAGCTGGAGTGAAACTGGATGTCAGCTCCTTGTCTGCTCCTGGCGTCTGAACGCCAGAACTGTGCCCATTTTGGGCGTTCAGCGCCAGATCTTGCCCATTTTGGGCGTTCAACGCCAGATCCTTGCCCATTTCTGGCGTTGAACGCTAGTCCTGCCTTGTTTCTGGCGTTGAACGCCAGTCCTGAGCATGGTCTGGGCGTTCAGCGCCAGCCTTCCACCAATTTTCTGGCGTTTTAGTTCCAGAATTACTTTTCCCTGGGCTCTTACTGTCCTCAGGTGAATTTTGGGTGGTTTGCTCATTTCTTATCTTTTTGCTGTCTTGAGGTGGGGTATTTAATGTTTTCCCACTTCTTAGTTGAACTGCTTGGCATTCTTCTGCTATTTGCCTTCACAGCTGCTGCTTTGTTTGCTTAAACTGTTCGTCCATATGTATATTAGCCATCCTTGTCTCTTGTAACCTGTCTTTAAATTCGGCTAGCTGCTTTGTTAGAAAGTCCAATTGCTGATTGAATTCAGCAGCTTGTTTTACAGGACTGAGTTCAGCAGTTACTGTTTTAACCTCTTCATTCATGGAAGGGTTGCTGCTTAGGTACAGATGCTGATTCCTAGCAACTGTATCAATGAGCTCTTGAGCCTCTTCAATTGTCTTTCTCATGTGGATGGATCCACCAGCTGAGTAATCTAGAGACATCTGAGCTCCTTTTGCAAGCCCATAGTAGAAGATGTCTAACTGAACCCACTCTGAAAACATTTCAGAGGGGCATTTTCGTAGCATCTCTCTGTATCTCTCCCAGGCATCATAAAGAGATTCATTATCTCCTTGTTTAAAGCCTTGGATGTCCAGCCTTAGCTGTGTCATCCTTTTTGGAGGGAAATATTGATTCAGGAATTTCTCTGTCAGCTATTTCCATGTCCTTATGCTGGCCTTAGGTTGGTTATTCAACCACCTCTTAGCTTGATCTTTTACAGCAAATGGAAACAGTAATAGTCTGTAGACATCCTGATCTATTTCTTTATCATGTACTGTGTCAGCAATTTGTAAAAACTGTGCCAGAAACTCTGTAGGTTCTTCCTGTGGAAGACCGAAATACTGGCAACTTTGCTGCACCATGATAATGAGCTGAGGATTCAACTCAAAGCTACTGACTCCAATGGAGGGTATGCAGATACTACTCCCATATGAAGCAGTAGAGGGGTTAGAATATGACCCTAGAGTCCTCTTGGACTGTTCATTTCCGCTTAGGTCCATGATGGAGAAAGGGAGATGATGTAAAATAGGAAAAATATTTTTATTTATTTATTTATTTCGAAAACAAAATAAATCAAAATAAAATAAATAAAAATGAGTGAAAGATTTTCGAAAAAAATTGAGGAGAGAAAAAGTGGTTAGAAGGTTTTGAAAAGGATATGATGATTTTTGAAAAAGGTTTTAAATTTAAAAAAAAATCTGAATTTTAGAAATAGATTTCGAAAATTTACTTTTAAAATAGAGAGAAAAAATATTTTTGATTTTTTTTTAGGAAAGAGAAAAACAATAAGATGGCACATGATTTAAAATTTTTAGATCTAATGCTCCTTATTTTCGAAAATTTTGGAGGAAAAACACCAAGGAACACCAAACTTAAAAATTTTAAGATCAAGACACAAGGAAAACTCAAGAACACTTTGAAGACTCACAAGAACACAAGAACATGAAGGAAGAACACTAAACTTAAAATTTTTTGAAAACCAAAATAAAATTTTCGAAAACCAAAGGGAAATCAACAAGAAAACACTAAACTTAGAGTTTGGCGCACAATTTAATAGAGAAATTATTATTTATGAAAAAGAAGGTTTTGAAAAGAATATAAAAGATTCTAACCCAATTACCAAGAACACAGATTAACGCTCTAGCCAAATGAGTTATGAAAATTTTTGAAAATTTTAAGAGAAATCAACAAGAAAACACCAAACTTAAAGTTTGGCACAGGATTTAATAGAAAAATTATTTTTGAAAAAGGTTTTAATAAGAAAATAAGGATTCTAAAAATTTTTTAACACGACAATAATACGAGACTCTAAACAAAAAAAAGAGAAAATTTTCCTAATCTAAGCAACAAAATAAACCGTTAGTTGTCCAAACGCGAACAATCCCCGGCAACGGCGCCAAAAACTTGGTGCACAAATTGTGAATCACACTTTTCACAACTCGTACCACTGACCAGCAAGTGCACTGGGTCGTCCAAGTAATACCTCACGTGAGTAAGGGTCGAATCCCACGGAGATTGTTGGTTTGAAGCAATCTATGGTTATCTTGTAAATCTTAGTCAGGAAGTCAATTATGTTTATCAGTTGAATTGCGAATAAACAAGAGAGCATGAATTAAAGGTTACTTGTTATGCAGTAATGGAGAATATGTTGGAGTTTTGGAGATGCTTTGTCTTCTGAATCTCTGCTTTCCTCTGTCTTCTTGTTCACGCACGCACGTCCTCCTATGGCAAGATGTATATAGGGGTTCACCATCGTCAATGGCTACATCCCATCCTCTCAGTGAAGAATATGCTCACATGCTCTGTCACAGCACGACTAATCACCTGTCGGTTCTCGATCATACTGGAATAGGATCCTTCTTCCTTTTGCGTCTGTCACTAACGCCCAGCACTCGCGAGTTTGAAGCTCGTCACAATCATTCGATCATTGAATCCTACTCGGAATACCACAGACAAGGTTTAGACTTTCCGGATTCTCATGAATGCCGCCATCAGTTCTAGCTTATACCACGAAGATTCTAATTAAGAGATCTAAGAGATACTCATCTAATCGGATATAGAACGGAGGTGGTTGTCAGGCACACGTTCATGGTTTGAGGAAGGTGATGAGTGTCACGAATCATCACCTTCATCACAGTTAAGCGCGAATGAACATCTTAGATAGGAACACGCGTGTTTGAATGGAAAACATAAATACTTGCATTAATTCATCGAGGCACAGCAGAGCTCCTCACCCCCAACAATGGAGTTTAGAGACTCATGCCATCAAAGAGTACAAAGTTCTTATCTAAAATGTCATGAGATACAAAATAAGTCTCTAAAAGTTGTTTAAATACTAAACTAGTAGCCTAGGTTTACAAAAAATGAGTAAACTATGATGGATGATGCAGAGATCCACTTCTGGGGCCCACTTGGTGTGTGCTGGGGCTGAGATTTAAGCAATTCACGTGCAGAGGCCATTTGTGGAGTTGAACGCCAGTTTTTGTGCCAGTTTGGGCGTTCAACTCCAGCTTTTGATCCTTTTCTGGCGCTGGACGCCAGAGTTGGGCAGAGAACTGGCGTTGAACGCCAGTTTACGTCGTCTATCCTTGTGCAAAGTATAGACTATTATATATTGCTGGAAAGCCCTGGATGTCTACTTTCCAACGCAATTAGAAGCATGCCAGTTCGAGTTCCATAGCTCCAGAAAACCACTTTGAGTGCAGGGAGGTCAGAATCCAACAGCATCAGCAGTTCTTTTTCAGCCTGAATCAGTTTTTTGCTTAGCTCCTTCAATTTCAGCTAAAAAAATACCTGAAATTACAGAAAAACACACAACTCATAGTAAAGTCCAGAAATATGAATTTTTCCTAAAAACTAATGAAAATAGACTAAAAACTAACTAGAACATACTCAAAAGTATATGAAATTAACCCTAAAAAGCGTATAAAATATCCGCTCATCACCTCTGTTGATCCTTCCATGAGAGGTTTGGATGATTCCTCCATGAAGGATTATAGGTGTTTCCATAGGGTTCTCCCATGTAATTCACTTCTTCCATTGCTGGATTCTCAGGATCATAAGATTCTTCTTCAGATGAAGCTTCTTTGGTACTGCCTGTTGCTGCTTGCATTCCAGACAGACTCTGAAAAATCATATTGACTTGTTGAGTCAATATTTTGTTCTGAGCCAATATGGTATTCAGAGTATCAATCTCAAGAACTCCTTTCTTCTGATTTGTCCCATTATTCACAGGATTCCCTTCAGAAGTGTACATGAATTGGTTATTTGCAACCATTTTAATGAGTTCCTGAGCTTCTGTAGGCGTCTTCTTCAGATGAAAAGATCCTCCAGTAGAGCTGTCCAATGACATCTTGGACAGTTCAGATAGACCATCATAGAAAATACCTATGATGCTCCATTCTGAAAGCATGTCAGAAGGACACCTTCTGATCAATTGCTTGTATCTTTCCCAAGCTTCATAGAGGGATTCTCCTTCCTTTTGTCTGAAGGTTTGGACTTCCACTCTAAGTTTGCTCAATTTTTGAGGTGGAAAGAACTTTGCCAAGAAGGCATTAACTAGCTTTTCCCAAGAGTTCAGGCTTTCTTTAGGTTGTGAATCTAACCATGTTCTAGCTCTGTCTCTTACAGCAAAGGGAAAGAGCATAAGCTTGTAGACCTCAGGATTAACCCCATTGGTCTTGACAGTGTCACATATTTGCAAGAATTCAGTTAAGAACTGATGAGGATCTTCCAATGGAAGTCCATGAAACTTGCAATTCTGTTGCATCAGAGAAACTAATTGAGGCTTAAGCTCAAAGTTGTTTGCTCCAATGGCAGGGATTGAGATGCTTCTCCCATAGAAGTCGGGAGTAGGTGCAGTAAAGTCACCAAGCACCTTCCTTGCATTGTTGGCGTTGTTGTTGTTTTCGGCTGCCATGACTTCTTCTTGTTTGAAAGTTTCTGTTAGGTCCTCTATAGAGAGTTGTACTTTAGCTTCTTTTAGCTTTCTCTTCAAGGTCTTTTCAGGTTCAGGATCAGCTTCAACAAGAATGCCCTTGTCCTTGTTCCTGCTCATATGAAAGAGAAGAGAACAAGAAAGTATGGAATCCTCTATGTCACAGTATAGAGATTCCTTTATGTGAGTAGAAAAAGAGGAGAATAGAAGAAGGAGAAGAGAAAAATTCGAAAATTAATAAAATAAAAATATTTTTGTTTTTATTTTAAATATTAATTAGAATTCAAAAATTAAAAAGAAAAATAAAATAAAATTAAAATTTAAAACAATTAGTTAATTAAAAAGAATTTTGAAAAAGGGGGAAGGAGTTTTCGAAAATTAGAGAGAGAAAATTAGTTAGGTGGTTTTGAAAAAGATATGATTGAAATAGAAAATTTTTTAAAAATCAAACAGAAAGTCAGATAGTTAATTGAAAAAAAGATTTGAAAATCAAATTTGAAAAGATAGGAAGTTAGAAAAGATTTTGAAAATTGATTTTTGAAAAAGATATGATTGAAATTATTGAAATTATTTTGAAAGAGATTTGAAAAGGAAATTAAAAAGATTTGAATTTTGAAAAAGATTTTGAAATTGGCAATCAAAAAGATATTATTGAAAATTATTTTGAAAAATATATGATTGAAAAAATATGATTGCAATTTATTTAAAAAAGATATGATTGAAAAGATATGATTGAAGAAGAAATTAAAAAGATTTGATTTTGATTTTGAAAATTAAAGTTGATTACTTGACTAATAAGAAACTAAAAGATATGATTTTAAAATTTAAAGATTGAACCTTTCTTAATAGGCAAGTAACAACTTGAAAAATTTTTGAATCAAAACATTAAATGCTAGTAGTAATTTCGAAAATTATGAAGCAAAATAAGGAAAAGATTTTGAAAATCAATTTTTAAAATTTTCGAAAAGCATTAAAGGAAAAAAAATGAAAAAGATTTTGAAAAATTTTAAGCAAGAATTCGAAAATATAAAAAGGAAATTGAAAAAGATTTGATTTTGAAAAAGATATGAAAAGATAGAATTTTTAAATTGAAATTTATGAGTAAAATAAGGAAAGATATATTTTTTATTTTTGACTTTTTAATGAGGAGAGAGAAAAACACAAAATTGACACAAATCATAGAAATTATGAATCAAAACAACTAATGCATGCAAGAACACTTGGAATGTCAAGATGAACACCAAGAACACTTTGAAGATCAAGATGAACATCAAGACTTATTTTTGAAAATTTTTAAGAAAAGAAAAACATTCAAGACACCAAACTTATAAATTTTCAAACTTTAGACACTAATAAATTGAAAATGCATATGAAAAATAAGAAAAGACACAAAGCAAGAAAAATTAAAGATCAAACATAGAAAATCATCAAGAACAACTTGAAGATCATGAAGAACACATGCATGAATTTTCGAAAATTTTAAGAAAAATTAAAAAGATGCAATTGATACCAAACTTATAAATTGACACTAGACTCAAACAAGAAACATAAAATTTTTGGTTTTTTTTCGAAAATTATTTTGGGAAAAACGAAAAAGAAGAAATTTTTTTTATTATTTTCAAAAATAAGAAATAAAAAGCTTAAAAATAAAATAAAATTACCTAATCTGAGCAACAAGATGAACCGTCAGTTGTCCAAACTCGAACAACCCCGGCAACGGCGCCAAAAACTTGGTGCACGAAATTGTGATCATCAACAATGGCGCCAAAGGACTTGGAGCTCTCAAACGTGAATCACACTTTGTCACAATTCCGCATAACTAACCAGCAAGTGCACTGGGTCGTCCAATTAATACCATACGTGAGTAAGGGTCGATCCCACGGAGACTGTCGGCTTGAAGCAAGCTATGGTCATCTTGTAAATCTCAGTCAGGCGGATTCAAATGGTTATGGAGGATTGATAATTAAAAATAAATAAAACATAAAGTAAAGATAGAGATACTTATATAATTCATTGGTAGGAATTTCAGATAAGCGTATGAAGATGCTTTGTTCCTCTTGAACCTCTGCTTTCCTATTGCCTTCTTCCAATCATTCATACTCCTTTTCATGGCAATCTTTATGTTGGGCATCACCGTTGTCAATGGCTACTTCCCGTCCTCTCAGTGAAAATGTTCCAAATGCGCTGTCACCGCACGGCTAATCATCTATCGGTTCTCGATCATGTTGGAATAGGATCCATTGATCCTTTTGCGTCTGTCACACACCCAACACTCGCGAGTTTGAAGCTTGTCACAGTCATCCCTTCTCAGATCCTACTCAGAATACCACAGACAAGGTTTAGACGTTCCGGATCTCAGGAATGGCCGCCAATAATTCTAGCCTGTACCACGAAGGTTCCAATCTTAGATTAGAAACCCAAGAGATACACATTCAAGCTTGTTTGCATGTAGAACGGAAGTGGTTGTCAGTCACGCGTTCATAGGTGAGAATGATGATGAGTGTCACATAATCATCACATTCATCATGTTCTTAGGTGCGAATGAATATCTTGGAGAAGAAATAGACTTGAGTTGAAAAGAAAAACAATAGTACTTGTATTAATTCATGAAGAACAGCAGAGCTCCACACCTTAATCTATGGTGTGTAGAAACTCCACCGTTGAAAATACAAAAGTGATAATGGTGTAAGCATGGCCGAATGGCCAGCCTCCAAGGTCTAGGGACTAAACGTCCAAAGATTAAAAGGTATGTGAAAGTATTAAAATACAATAGCAGAAGGTCCTATTTATAGAAAACTAGTAGCCTAGGGTTTACAGAAATAAGTAAATGATGCAGAAATCCACTTCCGGGCCCACTTGGTGTGTGCTTGGGCTGAGAATTAAAGCTTTCATGTGTAGAGACTTTTCTTGGAGTTAAACACCAGCTTTTGTGCCAGTTTGGGCGTTTAACTCCAGCTTTTATGCCAGTTCTGGCGTTTTGACGCCAGAGTTTCTATGCGGATTTTGAACGCCGGTTTGGGCCATCAAATCTTGGGCAAAGTATGGACTATTATATATTACTGGAAAGCCCAGGATGTCTAATTTCCAACACAATTGAGAGTGCGCCAATTGGGCTTCTGTAGCTCCAGAAAATCCACTTCGAGTGCAGGGAGGTCGGAATCCAACAACATCAGCAGTCCTTTTTCAGCCTCTGAATTAGATTTTTGCTCAAGTCCCTCAATTTCAGCCAGAAAATACCTGAAATCATAGAAAAACACACAAACTCATAGTAAAGTCTAGAAATGTGAATTTTAAATAAAAACTAATAAAAATATAATAAAAACTAACTAAAATATACTAAAAACAATGCCAAAAAGCGTATAAATTATCCGCTCATCATGGGGAGTATAGAATGCCCAATGAAGTCTAGCCATCCTCTTGCAATTGGCTTGAGGTTTGCCTTTTTCAGCTGGTTTGATTTGCCTTTTGCATCCTCAATCCATTGTGTTCCAGGCAGGCATATGTTCTCCAGGACTTGATCCAGCTTTGGGTTGGCTACCACCTTTCTATTGTAGGATTCAGGGTCATCCTTCTGCAAGGGTAATTTGAAGATCTCTCTCACCCTATCCAGATGAAATTACATGATCTTCCCCCTGACCATAGTGCGAAAAGTATAGAATGTTGTTCCATCATTCTTTTGCTTATCTGTCATCCACAAATTTGCATGAAATTCATGGATCATGTGATATCCAACATTAAACTCAGGATTAGTTAGAATCTCCCAGCCTCTTCTTTGAATTTACTCTTGGATCTCTGGGTATTCTTCCTCTCCTAATTTGAATCCCACCTCAGGGATTACTGGCCTTTTACTCATTATCTTGTGATAATGTTCTTTATGTTGCTTGGTAAGAAATCGAACAGGTTTGAAAACAACTGTTAGTTTATCTTCTTTTTTGTTCTTTGGGGCGGTCTTGCCACTTCTTGGAGCAATGAGATTCGAATTTTTTATGAGAAAATAGGGCTCCTTCCACAACAAACTTAAAAGATTTGCTCGTCCTCGAGCAAAAGAAAAAAAGGAAGAAGAAGAAAAGGTGAAGTAGGGGAGAAGAGAAGAATATAATTCGAATGAGAGGTGGTGAGTGAGGGGGAGGAAGCACAGACACAATTGGAGCACCTTGGTCCAAGGGTGACTCTTGCATTTCAGCCCAGAAAGTGTAAGGCTGGCACTCCATTTGCCAATGATGCTAGGAGACCCACATCCTTACACTAGGAGAGTCAATTTTGACCAGAGGCCAGACCAAGTCCTTTTAGACATCTGTGTGGAAGGAACTTAGCGAAAGAGGGATGCTCAAAGCAAGCCTATCCAACTGAGAAGGCTTGACCTCAAGCCAATAGCTAGAGGATGGTTGGAATTTATCCAATGTTCTATCATCCCTATTAGCAATCAGTCAGAAGTGACCATTGACAGAGCCATCATGATTCATTGCATCACGATTGGAAGTGAGGTAGAGGTACATGAGGTAATACTTCAAGAGTTGTACAAGAAAGCTGAAAAGCCTTCCCCCTTAGCAAGGTTGGCATTCCACCACCTTGTCTGTCATCTATGCAATTCAGCTGGAATTGTCATAGAAGGAGACATTCCTATTGAGGAGGACAAGCCCATCACTAAGAAAAAGATGGAGCAAACTAGAGAGCCAGCACATGGACCACAACAAGAGCATGTGGATCTGCCTCAACAAGAAATCCTTGAGATGCCTCAAGGGATGCACTTTCCTCCCCAAGGATATTGGGACCAATTGCATACTTCTCTAGAAGAATTGAGCTCCAACATGGATCAACTAAGGATTGGACATCAAGAGCACTCCACCATCCTCCATGACATCAGAGAAGATCAAAGAGCCATGAAGGAAGAACAAAGAGTTATAAGGGAAGAACAACAGAGGCAGGGTCGTGACTTAGAGGAAACTAAGCATTCCATTGGATCCTCCAAAAGGAGTAGTAGCCGCCATCACTAAGGTGCATCGTTCCCTTTACTCCCCTGTTGCCTATGTTAATTTTTTCTGTTTTCCATGTATTTTGTTTTATTATCTATTTCTAGTGCATGATCGTTTGTCTTTATGTCTTAAAGCCATGAAATATTCCATGCATCTCTTACCTTGCTTAAAAGAAAAATTATTTTATAAAAAAAGGAAAGTACGATGCATGAGTTTCGAGTTTTATATTAGGAATAGTTCAATTATGTGATGTGGTGGCAATGCTTTTGTTTTCTGAATGTATGAATAAGCAGTGCATATTTGATGTTGCAGTTAAAGAATGTTGGCTCTTGAAAGAATGACGATAAAAGTGAAATATTATTGGTGATCTAAAATATCCTAAAATTGATTCTTGAAGCAAGAAAAAGCAGCATACAAAAAAAAATTTGCGAAAAAAATTATATAAAAAGCAGAAAAAGCCAATAGCTCTTTAATCCAAAAGGCAAGAGCAAAAAGCTAGTAGCTCTTTAAACCAAACGGCAAGAGCAAGGATCCAAGGCTTTGAGCATCAATGGTTAGGAGGGTCTAAAAGAAATATCTTAGCCTAGGCAGTTCAAATGAGCTGCTTCCCTAACTATATGCTTGTGGTGTGAAGGTGTCAAGTGAAAAACTTGAGATTGAGCAGTTAAAGTCGTGGTCCAAAGCAAAGAGTGTGCTTAAGAACTCTGGACACCACTGGTTGGGGACTCTAGCAAAGCTGAGTCATAATCCTAAGGGGTTCACCCAGTTAAAGTGTCTGTGGCATTTATGTATCCGGTGGTAATACTGGAAAACAAAGTGCTTAGGGTCATGGACAAGACTCTAAAGAAGTTACGTTCAAGAATAAAAAAGAAGTTAACTAGGAGAATCAATAATATCATCTGGATTCTAAGTTCCTAGAGATGCCATCTATTCTGAGCTTCAATTGAAAGTGAGATGCCAAAACTATTCAGAAGCAAAAAGCTACTTGACCCACTCATCTATTTGAAACTGAGCTTCATTGAGAACTCTGAAGTTTATTCCATCCTTATATTTCTTTTTATCCTACTTTGTTTTTGGTTGCTTGGGGCCAAGCAAAAATTAAAGTTTAGTATTCTGATGAGCGGATATTTTATAAGCTTTCTGGCATTATTTTCATATAGTTTTTAGTATGTTTTGTTTAAGTTTTATTAAATTTTTATAGGTTTTTGTGCAAAATTCACATTTTTGGATTTACTTTGAGTTTGTGTGTTTTCATGCAATTGCAGGTATTTCTGGCTGAAATTGAGGAGTTGGAGCAAAAGTTTAATTCAGAGACAAAGAAAGTATTGTAGATGCTGTCAAAATCTGACCTCCGTGCACTCGAAAGCGCTTTTCTAGAGCTATAGAAATCTAAATGGCACGCTCTAAACGGCTATGGAAAGCTAATATCCAGGGCTTTCCAGAAATATATAATAGTCCATACTTTGTGTCACACCCTAATTACCCTAAGCCTTACCTCTAGCCGTAAGACAAAGATTAATCAGAGGTTACGATAGTTCTAAGGCTTATGCATATTTATATATAGAAGGAAATAATATACTCTAGAAGCCCGATGAAGGATATAGTTCAAAAATAGGATTTGAAAAGCGCAAAACGTACTAGCGAAGCTACTAACTTAAGGCACAAGATATAGATATGATATAACAAAATAATAGAGTATAATATCATAGGAATCTAGCCACGGCTCGTGGAGTTTAAGCCGGCTAGCCATATACAGATATACAGAAACCAGACAGTAAAAACAGCTTATACAAGTTTTGTTCTCTCAATACATGCCTCTAGAAAAAACAAAATACAAAAGTGAGAGATAAATATAAACAAAAATAAATCAAAAGAACTCAAAGGTAACGGGATCCTCCGCTGCTGTCACCATCCAAAGCAACTCACCGGGGTGGGCTGCGACCTGCATCTGAAAACAACAATAGAAATACGGTATGAGAACCGGAGGTTCTCAGTATGGTAACAGTACCCAATGATGTAGGATATAAGACCCCGGGATGCCAAAGGCAATCCTAAGCTCCATATCCATCAAAAGATCCAATCTTAAGGCATACTAAAATAATAAGGTATAATCATATAAAACCGTAACAAAACTTAAGACCTTAGCATATCAAGAGGGTGGTCTATCTTAAAGGATTTCTACTCTAACCAAACACTGCTGTCCCAAAGCCTTCACCAACCTATCCTCCATGCGATCCCATCGCCACCACCTTCCGAACCTCCTCAATCCCAGTAGAAAACACAATTATATACCATGCAAGTAAATCACAAGTAAAAACATATAAGGCAAGTAATACAAGTAGCATTTAGGCATGTTATTCAAATAGGCAAACCATTACAAGTCGGCAAAGCATACAAACAGATAGAAGATGCATATGATGAATGCCTGTCCTATTGGCTGTGATATCACATTGTCGGTTCAACTGCCAACCCGACATATCTCCATGGAGATGTTGCCCTTCGGAATCATAATATGGAAACCCCCGAGATATAATGCTTGGATAACTATCTAGGGTTTTGTGCCTGTACGCTCTGATGATCCGAAAGGATGCGAGCGAGATACTATTGCCACCGATCTCACATCTAAGCGCAAGCGGGACGAACCACCGCCCTTACGCCGCCGCCGCTACCTCGACAGGCGGGATCTAACCACGGCCCCTGCCGGGCGCATAGCGTCTCATAATTTCAATTTACAATGATACATCAGTGGTTTTTATAAAACATTTTCAATATGCCATGGATCCATCATCTTATTCCGAGTCCTCGACTCATCTCAACCACTGCCAATTTAACATTTCCATTCTTCATTCTCACTCTACCAACCCATCCTCAGTACACCAGAAACCTAAGCCTCTGTTCTCTAATATTTCATAGTAGCCAATAACTAAAACCCTTGGCCTACCTCCCATATTCCCATACTCAAAAACAAGCCCAAAAGCCTTAAAATGGTGTTATAGAAGCTTACAACCTTGTTGGGAAGATTGAATAGTTGAAAACAAAGAAAATTTTGAGAAACAGGGGTGTGCGTGGGCACGCTCTGGAGAGTTTTAAAACGTGTGCGTACGCACAGGGGTGTGCGTATGCACAAGTGTCAAAATTTACAAAGTCTGTTCACTCGTACAACCTGTGCCAGTGCACCCAACAGACTGGCCTCGCCAACGTGTGTGTGCGCATAGGTGTGTGTGCGGACGCAAAGGTTGCAATTCATCCTTAGATATGTACGCGCACCAGCTGTGCTAGCGCTGCCAATAGAATGTATTTCCCTGCCTGTGCATGTGCATAAGTCTGTACGTCTACACAGATCAATATTTTTGCAGTGTTGTGCGTCTGCAGTAGGCTGTGCGTGCACATATCAGAGATCTTGAAATTCTGCAAGTTTGCATAAATTCACATGTTCAACACCATCTTTGAATGACCATAACTTTCTCTACAAAATTCTAAATTGCACAAACTTTATATCAATTTAAAAGGTCTTCAAATATCTTTAATTCTAAATAAATTGTATCAAATTTTGAAAACCGAGGCAAAAGTTATGATCAGACAAAGTTCACCAAAAACCAACTTTTACCTAATTTCACCATTACCCCAATTTCTCATAAAACACAACCAAAGCCATACCAAACCATTCCAAACTTCATTTCTCATCAATATTAACCCTTTATGTCATATAATACCAAGCACACCACAATTTCCTTTACCATTCATCATCCTCAACCTCCACATCAATAAATCACATTATAATAAATCCTCATTAATATGTTCCAACTACCTTACCAAATCATCAACATTATCATCATATATACTAACACAATCCACTCAACAACCATCAATTCATCATAAATCAACATACAACAATATTCAATACTCATCAACCATTTTTAATTCAAACCTATCCTATGGGTCACTAGTCTAAGTGTCCATGAATATTATATACTACATAGAGAAAACTGAAACCATACCTTGGCCAATTCCCAATATGTCCAAAACTGAAAATTGAGCACCAATGAGCTTTCCAACCACAATCCAAGCTTCCAACAATCACCAACAATCTCCAAACTCACAATAATCAAACTATATATGCATAAACCATCACAAATCAACCTAGGGTTCCATTCAAGCATAAAATAACAAGGGTTTAATGTCTCTTACCTTTTTCAATAGATTTAGATGTCAAAACCCAATGCTAAGCAAGGATTAGAGTGAACCTAAACATCCATAATCACAAAAACTCACTTAATCAAAAATCCTAGAAACCCGAAAGTTAGAGGAGAAGAACTGGGAAGATTTTGAACTTTACTTACCAGTTTCTTATATGGGTTTTGTAGAGCTCTTCACAAGGAACGTGTAGCCGCTGACGGCCCGCAAATCGGAGCACCATAGCTCGAGATATCGCGAAGAGAATATGATGATGAATAGTGCTCAAGCTCTTCTCTCGTCCCTCTTTCAATTTCTGATGTGAGTGTGTGTTTAATGTGTGTTATGGCTACATGGGTTCATTAAATGAACCTTATATATGTTGGGCTTGGGCCCAACTTGGATCCGGTCCAATCCGTTAGCGTTTTTAGCCCGTTTAGCCTAACTTTGGGCCAAACCTTTAAAATTAACGCCCGGTTTTTTACTTCTAGTATTTTTCTAATGTTTTAACTTGAACCGGCTCAACCGGTTAGACTGCCGGTTCGTGGTTTTTCATGGTTTTTCGCAAAAAACACATTTTCTGACTTAGAAAAACCTACTGAGTCCAAAAATCGCATTTAAATCCTCACATTCTCACTCTAACTTTTCGGAACGTAACGTGAGCAATATAATCGCTTAATTAACTGTTTGATTAGTTGCGGTTCTTACATTCTCCCCTCCTTAAAAAGATTTTCGCCCTCGAAAATCCGATCTATGCGATGTACTAGATATCTATATTACATATTCTCCACGAAGCATCCTACTTTCAATGTTACAAACCCAACAAGTTACCTCTAGCCGTAAGACAAAGATTAATCAGAGGTTACGACATTTCTAAGGCTTATGCATATTTATATATAAAAGAAAATAATATACTCTAGAAGCCCGATGAAGGACATAGCTCAAAAACAGGATTTGAAAAGCGCAAAACGTACTACCGAAGCTACTAACTTAAGGCACAAGATATAGATATGATATAACAAAATAATAGAGTATAATACCATAGAAATCTATCCACGACTCACGGAGTTTAAGCCGGCTAGCCATATACAGATATACAGAAACCAGACAGTAAAAACAACTTATACAAGTTTTGTTCTCTTAATACATGCCTCTAGAAAAAACAAAATACAAAAGTGAGAGATAAATATAAACAAAAATAAATCAAAAGAACTCAAAGGTAACGGGATCCTCCGCTGCTGTCACCATCCAAAGCAACTCACCGGGGTGGGTTGCGACCTGCATCTAAAAACAACAACAGAAATATGGTATGAGAACCGGAGGTTTTCAGTATGGTAACAGTGCCCAGTGATGTAGGATATAAGACCCCGGGACGCCAAAGACAATCCTAAGCTCCATATCCATCATAAGATCCAATCTTAAGGCATACTAAAATAATAAGTTATAATCATATAAAACCGTAACAAAACTTAAGACCTTAGCATATCAAGAGGGTGGTCTATCTTAAAGGATTTCTACTCTAAAGAAACACCACTGTCCCACATCCTTCACCAACCTATCCTCCATGTGATCCCATCGCCACTACCTTCTGAACCTCCTCAATCCCAGTAGAAAACACAATTATATACCATGCAAGTAAATCACAAGTAAAAACATATAAGGCAAGTAATACAAGTAGCATTTAGGCATGTTATTCAAATAGGCAAACCATTACAAGTTGGCAAAGCATACAAATAGATAGAAGATGCATATGATGAATGCCTGCCCTATTGGCTGTGATATCATATTGTCAGTTCAACTGCCAACCCAACACATCTCCATGGAGATGTTGCCCTTCGGAATCATAATATGGGAACCCCCGAGATATAGTGCTCGGATAATTGTCTAGGGTTTTGCGCCTGTACACTCTGATGATCCGAAGGGATGCGAGCGGGATACTATTGCCACCGACCTCACATCTAAGTACAAGCGGGACAAACCACCGCCCTTACGCCACCGCCGCTACCTCGACAGGCGGGATCCAACCACGGCCCCTTTCGGGCGCATAGCGTCTCATAATTACAATATACAATGATACCTCGGTGGATTTTATAAAACATTTTCAATATGCCATGGATCCATCATCTTATTCCGAGTCCTCAACTCATCTTAACCACTGCCAATTTAACATTTCCATTCTTCATTCTCACTCTACCAACCCATCCTCAGTACACCAGAAACCTAAGCCTCCGTTCTATAATATTTCATAGTAATCATTAACTAAAACCCTTAGCCTACCTCCCATATTCCCATACTCAAAATTAAGCCCAAAAGCCTTAAAATGGTGTTATAGAAGCTTACAACCTTGTTGGGAAGATAGAATAGTTGAAAACAAATAAAATTTTGAGAAACAGGGGTGTGCGTGCGCACGCTCTGGAGAGTTTTAAAACGTGTGCGTATGCACAGGTGTCAAAATTTACAAAGTCTGTTCACTCGCACAAACTGTGGCAGTGATCCCAACAGACTGGCTTCCCTAACGTATGCGTGCCCACAGGTGTGTGTGCGGATGTACCGGTTGCAATTCATCCTTAGATATGTGCGCGCCCCAGCTGTGCTAGCGCTGCCAACAGAATGCATTTCTCTGCCTATGCGTGCGCACAGATCTGTGCAGATCAATATTTTTGCAGGGTTGTGCGTCCGCACAAGGCTGTGCGTGCGCACATATCAAAAATCCTGAAATTCTGCAAGTTTGCATAATTTCAGATGTTCAACACCATCTTTGAATGATCATAACTTCCTCTACAAAATTTCAAATTTCACAAACTTTATCTCAATTTAAAGAGTTTTCAAAGATCTTTAATTCTAAATAAATTTCATCAAATATTGAAAACCGAGGCAAAAGTTATGATTAGACAAAGTTCACTAAAAACCAACTTTTACCTAATTTCACCATTACACCAATTTCTCATAAAACACAACCAAAACCATACCAAACCATTCCAAACTTCATTTCTCATCAATATTAACCCTTTATGTCATATAATACCAAGCACACCATAATTTCCTTTACCATTCATCATCCTCAACCTCCACATCAATAAATCACATTATAATCAATCCTCATTAATACTTTTCCAACTACCTCACCAAATCATCAACATTATCATCATATATACTAACACAATCCACTTCTCAACTTCACAATTCATTCATCCTTATCATATCATTATTAATCATCATAATCAAACTCAACAACCATCAATTCATCATAAATCAACATACAACAACATTCAATACTCATCAACCATTTTTAATTCAAACCTAACCTATGGGTCACAAGCCTATGTGTCCATGAATATTATATACTACATAGAGAAAACCAAAACTATACCTTGGCCGATTCTCAATATATCCAAAACTTAAAATTGAGTACCAATGAGCTTTTCAACCAAAATCCAAGCTTCCAACAATTACCAACAAGCTCTAAACTCACATTAATCAAACTATATATGCATAAACCATCACAAAACAACCTAGGGTTCCATTCAAGCATAAAATCACAAGGGTTTAATGTCTCTTACCTTTTCCAACAGATTTGGATGTCAAAACTCAATGCTAAACAAGGATTAGAGTGAACCTAATCATCCAAAATCACAAAATCTCACTTAATCCAAAACCCTAGAAACCCGAAATTTAGAGGAGAGGAACTCGGAAGATTTCGAACTTTACTTACCAGTTTCTTATATGGGTTTTATAGAGCTCTTCACAAGGAATGCGTAGCCGCTGACGGCACACAAATCAGAGCAAGATGATGATGAATAGTGCTCAAGCTCTTCTCTCCTCCCTCTTTCAATTTCTGATGTGAGTGTGTGCTTAATGTGTGTTGTGGCTGCATGGGTTCATTAAATGAACCTTATATATATTGGGCTTGGGCCCAACTTGGGCCTGATCTAACCCGTTATCGTTTTTAGCCCGTTTGGCCCAACTTCGGGCCAAACCTTTAAAATTAACACCCAGTTTTCGACTTCTAGTATTTTTCTAATGTTTTGGCTATTTTCACTTTTTCTCGTGCGGTACCGGGCAGACTTGAACCGGCTCATCCGATTCGACTACCGGTTCACAATTTTTCACAGTTTTTCGCAGAAAACACATTTTTAGACTCAAAAAGACCTACTGAGTCCAAAAATCGCATTTAAATCCTCACATTCTCACTCTAACTTTTCGGAACAAAACATGAGCAATATAATCGCTTAATTAATCAGTTGATTAGTTGTAGTTCTTACACTTTGCTTCAGAATTGAAGGCCCAAAACTGGCATTCAACGCCAGCCACCAGTCCCAATCCTGGCATCCAGTGCCCACAACAGAGCAACTGGAGTTCAACGCCCAAAAGGGGGTCCCTAGCCAGTGTTCAGCGCCCCTAAGGGACATTAGCACATGGGAGACACTCAAGCTCAGCCTAAACACTCACCAAGTGGGCCCCAAAAGTGGATTTTTGCACTCCTAAGTCTAGTCTATCATATTTCTGTAATCCTTAGTCATTAGATTAGTATATATAGGAGAAGATCACCCATGTTTAGGATCTTCTTCCCTCCCTATTCGAATAATTTACTACTTTTGTACAATATGAGTCACTAATCTCCTAAGTTAGGGTTAGGAACTCTGCTGAGTTTCATAGATTAATAATATTACTGTTCTATTTTCAATACAATTCTGATTCTATTCTCTTATGCATTCTTGTTCTTCATCTCATGAATTGAGGGTGACCCGTGACAATCACCCTTGTTCTACTTAGGTTCTGTGCGATTCTTGGCTTGGATAGCGTTAAACTAAAGCTAGAGTTTTCATTGTGGATTCGTATAGAGCATCTGAGCAACTTTGGATATGTGACATATAATTTCATTGTCTATGGGTGCGTGAGATTTCTGTGGTGCTAAGGCTACAGACAAAGAAGCAACCCTCTCTGATCTGGAAGATCTGCCTTGTCTGTGGCACCTTGAGTAGGATCGCGAAGGGGAATGGCTTGCTTAGAGCTTCATCTTCTGCTACAGTGAGAAACCTAGAGGTGGCTTGATGAGAGGACATGAGTCATCTCAACGTGGTGGATTGCTGCAGTAGCGGAGGCTAACTTGATGAGAGGACATGAGTTAATCAATTACAGCTACCATTGAATAAATTAGAAAGCTATTGAGATAGACAGAAAAAAAGTTAATCCGAAAAGACAAAGCATCCCTGAAGCCTTAACTGTTCGTCCATCACTGTTTTCACAAATCAATTTGGTATTTCTATCTTTATTTATTTTATGCATTTTCCGTGACAAACTATATTTTCTATCCGCCTAACTAAGATCTGCAAAGTGTCCACTGCTTGCTCAAAATAACAATCCTCGTGGGATCGACCCTGACTCACCTCAGGTATTACTTGGACGACCTGGTATACTTGTTAGTCTATCTATGCGAATTCTGCGGAGCCAGTTTCGTGCACCAAGTTTTTGGCGCCGTTGCTGGGATTATTCGAATTTGACAAACTACCGGGTTATCTTGTTGCTTAGATTATGTACTTTTTTAATTTTGTTTGAGTCTTTTGTTCTTGTTCTTGTTAAAGTTCGAATTTTCTTGCTTTTTTTCAAAAAAATTTTCAAAAATAGTGTCTTTTATTTGAGTCTTGTGTTAATCTTTAAGTTTGGTGTCCTTTTGAGTCATCTTGATTCTTTAAGTTTCTTTCTTTTCTTTTCTAAAATTAGAGTCTTTTATTTCAAAATTCTTAAGTTTGGTGTCTTTGAGTATTTTCCTTTAAAATTTTTGAAATTAGTGTCTTTGATTTTCAAAGTTTTTAAGTTTAGTGTGCTTTAGTTGTTCTTTATTTGCTTTGAAGTTTTGAATTGTTCTTTGTGTTCTTTCTTGGTATTCAAGTTGTTCTTGTTTCTTTTCTTGTTTTGATCTTAAAATTTTTAAGTTTGGTGTCCTTTGGTGTTTTCCTTTTTAATTTTCAAAAATTTAGTGTTTTAGATCTAAAAATTTTAAGTTTGGTGTCTTTTGGTTGTTTTTCTCTTTCTTCATTAATTCAAAAAATCAAAAAAATATCTTTTCTATCTTTATTCCAAATAATTTTCAAAAATTTCAAATTTTAATTTCAAAATCAAAATCTTATCTTATCTTAGTTTCAAAATTCAAATTTCAAATCTTATCTTTTTAAAATCTTTTCAAATCTTTTCTTTTTGTGATTCTATCTTATCTTATCTTTCTTTTAAAATTTAAAATTCAAAACTTTTTCAAATCTGCATCTTTTCTTATCTTATCTTTTTATTAAATTTCAAATCATTATCTTATCTTATCTTAGTTTTAAATTTCAAAATCAAATCTTTCAAAAAATCAAATCTTTGTCAAATCTTTATCTTATCTTGTTTTTAATTCAAATTTTAAAATTCAATTTTCAAAATCTTATCTTTTCCTAATTCAATTTCAAATTTTCAAAATTCAAATTTTAAAATTCAAATTTCAAAATTCAAATATCAAATTTCAAAATCATGTATTTTTCAAAATCTTATCTTAGTTTCAAATCTTTCTTAATTAGTTACTTGTTTTCTCTCTTTCTTCTTTTTCAAAGCTTCCTAACTAATTCTTCTCTCTCCTATTTTCGAAAACTTCCCTTCTATTTCTCTCTCTTTTTTTTCGAAATTCATTATTTAATTTTCAAATATTTTTAGGTAATTAGCTTTTATTTTCAAATTCAATTAATAAATAAAATAAAAACAAAAATATTTTAATTCTAGTTTCTCTTTTTACTTCTTAATTTTTGAATCCTTCTTCCCTTTTATTCGAATTCTTCATCTCCTTCCTCTATCTTCATTCATCTTTCTTCTTCACATCTCACAGTGAGTCCTCTGTTCTTGAACATAGAGCTCCCTTTCTTCTTCTTTCTTGTTTTCTTTTTCTTGTTTATGAGCAGGAACAGGGATAAAGAACCTTTCTTGTTTAAGAGCAGGAGCAGGGATAAAGAACAGCGATAAAGAACCTTTCTTCCAAAGCTTTTCTAATAGTCCATACTTCTTCTCCAGCAACTCAGCAAGGGTGGTGCCTAACTTGAGGTTTCTCAAGTTAGGCGCCAAGATGAACATAATCCATCAAACCAAGGCTGCATAAGTGGTGCCTAACTTGGGTAAACCCAAGTTAGGCGCCAGTACAAGGGATAGCATCAATGGAATTCTGCCAAGGTGGCACCTAACTTGAGGTTTCTCAAGTTAGGCGCTAGGTGCAATGATCACACACTACTTGGATTCAGCCACCTCCAAGTTAGGTGCCAGGTGCAACTAACTCACTCAATCCAATTCAGCCAGGTCCAAGTTAGGCGCCACTCCCCTCTAAGTTGAACAACAGCTTAAATACAATTTCTCCTAAATTTTTAATTATCTTGACTTAACGGGATATGTGACATATAATCCTCTTACATTTGGGTAATTAGTGTTTCTGTGGCATATAAACTAGAATTGAACTTAAACTTCTAATTGGAATCAAGTGACCAAGGAATTGGCGGTTGTTGAAGGTTAGAGGAGACTAAAAAGGTCTAAGGAATTAGGGTTTAGTCACATATAGTTTGTCATGAATTGAATCTTGCATGATTAAAATAGTTAGTAAAAAAAAGTCAATCCAGAAGATAGATATCTCTAAAACCTTAACTGTTTTCTCCATATATATTTCACCTCAACTTATTACTTTTTTCTGATTCTCCGAATTACTGTTTGATGCATTTAAACTCTCAATCACTTAACCATTGTTGCTTAGTCCATCAATCCTCGTGCGATCGACCCTCATTCACTTGAGGTACTAATTGGTACGACCCGGTGCACCTGCCGATTAGTTTGTGGGTTATAAATTCCGCACCAAGTTTTTGGCGCCGTTATCGGGGATTGAATGTGATTAACAACTATTAGTTATTTGATTGCTTAGATTAGGCATTTTAGTTTCATTTTATTTAATTTTTGCTTTATAATTTTTGAAAATTTAGTACTATTGCTTTTCCTTAATTTCTGAAATTTAGTTTGGTGTTACCTAGTTAATTTTATTTTGATTTTTCTGTTTAATTTTCTTATTTAATTTCAAAATTTCTAGCTTAAATTTAGTCATCATTTTTGAAAACTTTTAGCCTTAATTAGTAAGTGTTTTATTTCAATTTTTTTTACACAGGTTACCTCACTGGGAATTCTCTACACTCTGACGTAGATAATCCCACTTTTCTTGTCTTCTGTCTATTTATGAGCAGGAATAAAGACAAGGAACCTTTTATAGATTTTGATCCTAAACCTGAAAGGACTTTGAGGCGGCGCTTGCAACAAGCTAGACTTTACAAAGCTAGTGAAAATCTAAGTGAAACTCTTGAAATGGAAGCTGCAGAGTCTACCATGGATCATAATCGTGCTGTGAATGCCAATATGGCAAATCTGAATGAGAATGAACAACCTAGAAGAGTGCTTAGCTCATACACTGTTCCCAATGCAGATCTTTATGAAAAAAGTATTGTGGTGCCTCCCATAGCTGCAAACAACTTTGAAGACACAACTGGTAACTCTTGTGCAACAAAATTGTCAGTGTCATGGACTTTCTTAGGAAGTCCCAAATCAGTTTATTTCTAATTTCCTACAGATTTGTGATACTGTGAAGACTAACAGAGTGAATCCTGAGGTATATAAACTCATGCTCTTCCCATTTGTTGTGAGGGATAGAGCAAAGTTGTGGTTAGATTCTCAATCCAAGGAGAGTCTGGATACTTGGGATAAGGTGGTCACTGGATTTCTGACTAAATTTTTCCCCCAATAAAAGCTGACTAAGCTGAGGGTGGAGGTTCAGACCTTCAGACAGAAAGATGGTGAGACCCTTTGTGAAGCCTGGGAGAGATTCAAGCTACCGACCAGGCAATGCCCTCCGGACATGTTCTCTAAATGGACTCAGTTGGATATCTTTTATGAGGGCTTTTGTGAAATGTCCAAGATATTTTTTGATAATTCTGCAGGTGGTTCACTGCACATGAAGAAGACACCAGATGAGACTACTGAGCTTATTAAGTTGGTTCCTAACAACCAATATTTATACTCATCTAACAGGAATCCTATGAACTCTGGGACTCCTTAGAAGAAAGGCGTCTTGAAAGTAAAAGCTTTTGATGCTCTTCTTGCTCAGAACAAATTTTGTTTCAGCAGATGAATTTAATTACTCAACAATTGAGTGGGATGCAGGTTTCAGCTGTCAACACTCAGAATGCACCTCAAGAGGCCCCTTATGACATGACTGGTAGCTCTATGCAAGGTGAGAATTATGATTATGTTCAATCTTCTTCTGAACAGGTCAATTACATGGAGAATGCTCCTAGAAACCCCAATAATGATCTATTCTCTAAGACCTATAATTAGGGGTAGAGAGTGCAACCTCAGGGATCACAGAATTTTAACAATAATTTTTAGGGCAGTTTTCAGCAGAATAATCATAATAACTGCCAGTTTTAGTCTCATCAACAACAACCACCTCAGTAGGCAGATTCTCTGCCCCAGAAGAACGCTGATATGGAAGCAGTACTGAATCATTTTATACAGAAAACTAGAGCTTTCTCAGAAACTTGGAGGTGCAAGTAGGCCAGTTGAGCAAGCAAATACCTGAGAGGCCTCCAAGTACATTTCCTGGTGATACAGTGGTGAACCTAAGAGAAGACTGCAAGGATATTCAATTGAGAAGTGGTAAAGTAGATGGTTCTAAGACTAAGGTCAATGAGGAGCTAGTTGAAAAAGAAGCTCCAAAGAAGAAGAGAGAAGAGGTAGGGCACGTCCCTCCTAGGCGTGCAGATAATCCATTCCCAGTCTCTCTTAACACTCATCCTACATTGCCAAAGGCTCCTGAGTACAAGCCTAAAATGCCATATCCTCAAAGACTTCATAAGGCTTCCAAAGATAAGCAATTTTCTATATTTTTAGAAGTCCTCAAGAAGCTTCAGATAAACATTCCTTTTGCTGAGGCTCCTGAGCAAATGCCTCTCTATGCTAAATTCATGAAAGAACTGTTGACTAATAAGAGGAATTGGAAGGAAAAAGAGATAGTGATGCTAACTAAGGAATGCAGTGTTATTATTCAACATAACCTTCCTGAGAAGATGCAAGATCCAGGAAGCTTTGTAATTCCTTGCACCATTGGAGATGTCACTATTCAGAGAGCCTTGTGTGATCTTGAAGCTAGCATCAATCTCATGCCACTTTTAGTTATGGAAAAGCTCCAAATTGAGGAGGTAAAACCCACTCGTATTTCTCTTCAACTTGCTGATCTTTCTATTAAATTTCCTGTGGGGGTTGTTGAGGATTTACTTGTGAAAGTAGGCCATTTATTTTTCCTGCTGATTTTGCTATATTGGATATGGAAGAGGATAAAAAGTCCTCTATTATTCTTGGAAGACCCTTTTGAGCTACAGGTAAAGCTCTGATTGATGTGCAAAAGAGTGAATTAACCCTGAGGGTCAACGAAGAATAGGTGGTCCTTAATGTATTTGAAGTCATCAAACACCCTAATGATTCTGAAGGGTGTATGAGAGTTGATGTTGTTGAACCACTTGTTCAAGAAGTGCTAGAAGATGAGGTACTTGATAATATCCTGGATCCTCTCTCAGTATGAATTACTTGAGATTGATGATTCACCACCCCAGAATAACATAGTGAACACACCTAAGGTGGAGGAAGAAGTGCCCAAGATTGAGCTAAAGCCTTTGCCTCCTTCTTTGAAATATGTGTTCTTAGGTAAAAATGATTCATATCCAGTAATTATTAGCTCTTCCTTGAAATCTGGTGAGGAAGAGGCGCTGATTACAGTGCTCAAGAGCCATAAAACAGCTCTTGGGTGGACCATTGGTGATTTAAAGGAGATTAGTCCAACCAAGTGTATGCACAAGATCCTTCTTGAAGATGATGCTAAACCGGTTGTGCAACCACAAAGGAGACTCAATCCAACTATGAAAGAGGTGGTCCAAAAAGAGGTAACAAAACTATGGGAAGTCGGCATTATATACCCTATTTTTGATAGCCCTTGGGTGAGTCTTGTGCAGGTAGTTCCCAAGAAAAGAGGGATGACAGTGATTAAGAATGAAAAGAATGAGCTAATTCCAACAAGGTCTATCACAGGATGAAGAATGTGTAAAGACTACAGTAGACCCTCAAGATCAAGAGAAGACGGCATTTCACATATCCTTTTGGAGTATTTGCTTACAGGAGAATGTCATTTGGACTCTGCAATGCCCCAGCAACTTTTTAGAGGTGTATACTTTCAATTTTTTCTGATATGGTTGAAAAGTTTATTGAGGTATTTATGGATGATTTTTCTATTTTTGGTAATTCTTTTGTATCCTGCCTTAAGCATTTGTCTCTAGTCTTGAAACAGTGTCAAGAATCAAACCTTATTCGAAATTGGGAAAAATGTCATTTTATGGTTATAGAAGGTATTGTTCTTGGACACTGGATTTCAAGCAAGGGGATTGAGGTTGATAGAGCTAAGGTGGAGCTAATTGAAAAATTACCACCACCAACTAATGTTAAGGCAGTTAGAAGTTTCTTGGGTCATGCAGAATTTTACAGAAGATTTATAAAGAATTTTTCTAAAATTGCTAAACCATTTAGCAACCCCTTAGTTGCTGATGTCCTTTTTGTATTTAACACTGAATGTCTGCATGCTTTTGAAACTCTAAAAGCATACCTTATCTCGGCTCCCATCATAGCTCCCCCTGACTGGGATTTGCCATTTGAATTAATGTGTGATGCTAGTAATTTTTCTATAGGAGCTATTTTAGGACAGAGGCATGGCAAGTTTATACATGTCATTTACTATGCCAGTCGTGTGTTAAATGATGCTCAGAAGAATTACACAATTACAGAAAAAGAATTATTAGCTATTGTGTATGCTATTGATAAGTTTAGGTCCTATTTAATTGGTTCTAAGGTTATTGTTTATATTGATCATGCTGCTTTGAAGTACCTTCTAACCAAACAGGATTCTAAACCAAGATTAATCAGATGGGTGCTACTCCCTCAGGAGTTTGATATTGAGATCAAAGACTGGAAAGGGTCAGAAAATTAAGTAACTGACCACTTTTCCAGGATTGAGCCTGAAGAGGGCGTGCAACCACCCACAGCTGTGACTGAGACATTTCTGGATGAGTAAATATTCACTATTCAGCAGGCTCCATAGTTTGCGGACATTGCAAATTACAAAGCCATAAATTTCATTCCAAAGGAGTACAGTAAACAACAAGTGAAGAAGCTACTACCTGATGCAAAGTATTACTTTTGGGAGGAACCATACCTTTTTAGAAGATGCTCAGATGGTATAATCCGGAGATGTGTTTCAGATGAGAAAACGCAGCAGATTCTTTGGCACTGTCATGGCTCTGATAATGGAGGCCACTGATGAGTATTTTGGTGAAAAATAAATTTCCTCCAAAACACACAAATCTAGCCGGCAAGTGCACCGGGTCGTATCAAGTAATAAAAACTCACGGGAGTGAGGTCGATCCCACAGGGATAGAAGGATTGAGCAATTTTAGCTTAGTGGTTAATTTAGTCAAGCGAATCAAGATTTAGTTGAGTGTTTTGTGATTTGCAGAAATTAAATTGCATGGAATTAAAGAGAGCAGGAAATTAAATTGCTGAATCTTAAAGAACAAGAAATTAAATGGCAGAAACTTAAAGTGCAAGAAATGTAAATTGCAGAAACTTAAAGTGCAAGAAATGTAAATGGCTCGAAATGTAAAGGGAATTGGGGCTTGGATTTAAACAAGGAAAAGTTAAATTGCATTAAACAGAAGAGTAAAAGGGAATTGGGATTGAATCGGATCCGAAACAGACAAGTAAATGAACATATAAAGCAGTAAACAGAGAATTGAAATGGGAAATCAGATCTCAGGACCCAGAGACTAGAAAGCCAAGTCTAGATCTCAATGCCTTCCTAGATCCAACAAGAACAATTGCAAGGGAGTTGCAAATTGTAAGGAAAGTAGATGAGAAGCAAGTAACAGAAACGGAAATTAAATTGCAGTAAACAAAGCAGAGAGATCCAAGGATGAGATTGAAACAGAATTTCTTCAATTCTCTAACCCAAGATCCAAGACAATTGTAATTGAAATTGAAAGCAATAAAACTGAGAGAAAGAGAAGTGGATTCTCCTTCCCCAAGACAAAGAAATTAAAGATCACTCAATATCCAAAGCTCTCCGAAAAACTATTATGAAAATTCCAAAAGAAAGCTCCTCGAAAAACTTAAATTCTATCCTATTTATACACTTTCTTCAAATGATCCTCAAGCCTTGAGTTGGGCCTTTGCTCTTGGTGGAATTGGGTTGAAAGAGGTCTTGGTTGATTGCTCTTGAAGTTTGGAGAAGAACCAAAACGAACCAATTGAACCGGGTTTGAGTTTTGCAAAAGTTGGACCAAAAGTTTGAGCAAAAGTTAGGGGTCTAACTTTTGCTCCAACTTTTCATATCAGCTAACACCACTTTGCTGATATGAACGTTGGTGCCAACGTTAGGGGTCTAACTTTGGCCCTAACGTTGGCCTTACCTTGTGTGCTTGTGGCGCCAATGTTAGCCACCAAGTTAGGGGGCTAACGTTGGCGCAAACTTTTGCTCCTCCTTGTGATTTTCATGTGCCAACGTTAGCCACCAAGTTAGGGGGCTAACGTTGGCACAAACTTTTGGTGCCCAGGGAAGTTTTCTTCATGCCAACGTTAGCCTCAAAGTTAGGGGGCTAACGTTGGCGCAAACTTTTGGTGCCCAGGGGTGAATTTCATGTGCCAACGTTAGCCTCAAAGTTAGGGGGCTAACGTTGGGGCTAACTTTTGGTACCCAGGGAGTGATGTTCAAGTTCCAACGTTAGCCTCCAAGTTAGGGGGGCTAACATTGGGGCTAACTTTTCAACCAAAAGTTTGTGCAAAAGTTTGATGCTAACTTTAGGTCCAGCTTTTTGCTTCCTGGTTCAATTTCACTTATTCCATTGTCTTCTCTTTACTCCTAGCTATTCCTTCTTGCTTCAACCTTTCTCCAAGCTTTCTTCACCTATAATTAATCAACCAAACACATCAAAGCTATGCTTAAAATCATGAGATATTCATTCTTTCATAATATGTGACAATTATAGTATAAAACCTCATGAAATAGCATGAATTCATACATGGTTGATTCAATCAAGGGAAACATGAAAATCTACCTAATTGGCTTGCTTCTAGCTCAAGAAAGTGCATAATTCTAATGAAAACAAAAGAAAAAGACTAGTTAAAATAGGCTAAGATGACTTGTCATCAGCCACTTTGGTGGTGAAAGGACACCCAAAAAAATCCTTCAGAGCAGTTTTTACTGGCCGAATCTCTTCCGGGACTCAAGAGAATTTGTGAAGAACTGTGATAGATGTGAAAGAGCTAAGAATCTCCTTGCCAACCATGAGATGCCACAGCAGGGGTTTCTTGAGATTGAGTTATTTGATGTGTGGGGTATTGATTTCATGGGACCTTTTCCACCCTCATATTCCAACAACTATATCTTGGTGGCAGTTGATTATGTGTCCAAGTGGGTGGAAGCTGTGGCTCTGCCCACAATGATGCCAAAGTGGTGATGAGTCTTCTTCAGAGATATATTTTCAGCCGGTTTGGTGTTCCAAGGACACTCATTAGTGATGGTGGAAGTCACTTCTGTAACAGACAGCTGGACTCACTTTTGCAGAGGTATGAAGTCCGTCATAAAGTGGCAATCCCCTATCATCCTCAGACAAGTGGACAGGTTGAGGTTTCTAATAGAGAACTCAAGAGGATTCTGGAGAAGACCGTCAGTATCTCAAGGAAGGACTGGTCTAGGAAGCTTGATGATGCTCTCTGGGTATACCAGACATCTTACAAGACTCCTATTAGCATGTCCCCTTATCAGTTGGTTTATGGTAAAGTTTATCACTTGCCAGTTGAGCTGGAGCATAGAGCTTACTGGGCAATCAAGTTTCTAAACTTTGATGCTCAAACTGCAGGGATAAAGAGAATGCTTTAGTTGAATGAGCTTGATGAATTCAGATATTTGGCCTATGAGAATGCCAAGCTCTATTAGGAGAGAACCAAGATATGGCATGACAAGAAGATTGCCATCAGAGTCTTTGAGCCAGGTCAGAGGGTGCTTCTGTTCAATTCCAGGCTCAAACTCTTTCCCGAGAAGCTAAAATCCCGGTGGTCAGGACCGTTTGTGGTAACCAGAGCATCACCGTATGGTCATGTAAAAATTCAAAAAGAGAATTTTGACAAAAAGTTTACAGTTAATGGCCAGAGGTTGAAGCACTATCTGGGGGGCAAAATTGATCGCCAAAGGTCCGCTCATCTGCTGAACTAGCAGAACTAACCGTCAAGCTAGTAACGTTAAAGAAGTGCTTGTCAGGAGGCAACCCGATGTTTCCGTATCTTTAGTTTGATTTCTGTTGCTTTGATTTTGCTATTTATTTGGTTTTCGTTGAGTTTCTACTATTTTTCCTTTGTTTTACGTGTGTATGGATCATGCAGAGTAATTAGAACAGAAACAAGTACCTGAAGATAGAGTTTCGGACACCCTAGAGTATATTGATTCAGATTGGGTGGCGCCTAACCTCAAAATCTCAAGTTAGACGCCACATATATACACAATTGGAAAGTTATTCACTGGAAGGGTGGCGCCTAACTCGGCTCATCAAGTTAGGCGCCAACACAAGAAGAAGAATTCCATTCCATTCCGTCACCTTGAAGTTAGGCGCACCAAATAGTGAAGTTAGGCGCCATGGTTGAGGGCCCAAGGGAAGTTAGGCACAAGAAACATCAAGTTAGGCGCCGTGAGGGAATGCAACACATGAAGTTAGGCGCAAAGGTGTGAAGGAAGCATGAAGTTAGGAGCCATGGGTTGAGAGCCAATGTTGAAGTTAGGCGCCCAAAACACCAAGTTAGGCCCCAGGCTTCGTACTCCACTCAAGTTAGGCGCCAATGTTACCAAAGGTAGGCGCCTCTTGTAACGGCCCCCTCCCCACTTTTGACCAATTCCAAACACAATCCCCTGTCTTTGCACCAAATCAATTCCGATATACCCTTTTAAAAAAAAAACAAAAACAAAACAAAAGCCTTCAACCCAATCTGTGAACACCTTGTCCCCTTCCTTTAAGAACCTCCTCCCAACTTCAATCCGTGACACAAGCTCCCCTCCTAACTCCAATCCGTGAAACCCTCCTAGCCCCAAGACATAGCCGTGACACCATACTAACCCCAAGACAAGCCCGTGACCTTTCCCTCCAACCCCTCCTCCATCTCAACCCTCTATATAAGCCCCTATCCACTCCTCTTTCACCCACACCTCAACACACTTCAACTACCCTTCTATACACACACAAGACCTCCCCCTTCCCTCGTCACAACACAAAACTCAATCTCCGAAACCCGTCCCCCCTTCTCATCTTCTTTTATTTTTCTTGTTTTATCTTTCTTTATTTCCATAAAAAAACCAAATAGAAAAGAAAATTTTAGCATTAATTTTTATTTTCTTATTTTCTTTTTCACTTTCTTATTTCACCATCTCCTTCTTCCCCTTTGTATTTCTCTAATTTGCTCGAGGACGAGCAAAAGTTTTAAGTTTGGTGTTGTCGCTTTACTTGTTTGTTTTCTCTGTTTTCTATAATGGCACCCAAAACTAGTACACCTTCAAAGAAAAGGAAAGGTAAAGAGCCAGCCACCAGTTCTCATGATACATACAGGTTCCGATCCAAGCTCCATGAAGAACATTTTTATGATCATACTTACAAGAGGATTGTGACTCCAGAAGTGAGATTTGCACTGAAACCGGATGAATATCCAAAAATTCAATTTGAAATTGAGAGAAGAGGGTGGAATTTCATGTGCAACCCACACACGGAAGTTGGACAATTGATGGTCCAAGAGTTTTATGGAAACCTCTGGGTCACGTACAAGAACATTGAGGGAGTCAATGAGAAGAATTATCAGACTTATGTGAGAGGCAAGGTCATTGATTTCAGCCTAAGAAGCGTCTGACAGGCCCTCCATCTGCTGCGTCCACCTCAGCTAACTGCCTGTTATAGTGAGAGGATGCATAGAGACCCAGAACTGGATCGAGTTATTGAAGAATTATGCATTCTGGATTCTCAGTGGAGGATAGGTGCAGAGGGAAAGCCGAACCACTTAAGGAGCACTAACCTCATTCATTTAGATAGGGGATGGTTGGACTTCATCCGAAGGTCCATCATGCCTACTAGCAACCGGTTTGAATGCACTATGGACCGGGCCTGTCATGATTTACAGTATCATGAAAGGAAAACTGGTGGATGTAGAGGAAATTATTCCAAAACAGATATACAACATTGCCTCTAATCCTCTTAAGAAGGCTAGGCTCAGATTCCCACATTTGATTTACCGCTTGTGTGAAGCAGCGGGGGTAAAGGTGGAGAATGATTTTTCCATTCCTGTTGCAAGACCAATCACAAAGAAGACCATGAAGACGCACAGGGAACATCACAGGGTCCACAGAGAGGAGCAGATTGAGGAGGAAGCTCAGCAGGATCAGCCACCACTACCTCAGGGACACTACTTCCCACCTCAAGAATACTGGCACCAGCTCACATCCTCCATTGAGCAGATGAGGATCATGCAGGATAGCCGCTGGCAGCAGTACACTACATCTATTTAGGAGATGAGGGTGACACAGAACAGCCATTGGGAGTATCTCACCACCACCCTTGATCAGATGAGAGCTGCTCAGGACTCTCAGCGTCAGGAGATTTCTCAGCTGAGACAGGATTATAGCCGCCTGAGAGGACCATATGGATCACAACCAAAGGAGAGAGATCCCCTCCATGAAGATTGAGGTGGCTTAGTTCCTTTCACTTCCTATATTATTTTTCCATTACTATGTTATGTTCCTATTTTCTGCTGTTTTGTCTTAGTTATTGCATGATCCTTTGTTATTTCAATTCCTAGGTTCTAGTTTAATTTGCTATTCTTATTCTATTATTTGCTTTTAATTCTAAAAAGTGTCTCATGTATTCCTCACTGAGCTTGAATCCAAAAGAAAAAGAAGAAAAAGATGTATTGCATGAGAAATAGAGTTTATAACAAAGGGTAGTCGTATTTACTTAAATATGGTGGAATTCTTTATGATTCTGAATGCATGACATGAACCGTGCATATTTGAATTTTAATCAAAGAATGTTGATGTATAAGGAACAGGAATTTAGAGAACTATTATGAATTTTCTGAAGTAAGTGAAAGCTTAATCCTTGAAGCAAAAAAAAAAAAAGAACAGCAAAAGAAAAATAAAAGCAAGGTCCAAGGCTCTGAGCATCAATGACTAGGGAGGTTAGACATGATTAAAAGCTCAAAAAGTTGTTTCCCTAGTCATATGCTTGTGGTGTGAATGTGTCAAGTAAGCCTTGAGACAGAACACTAAGAGTCGAGATCAAATGCAATTAATAGAGTATACCAAATGCTTTGAGCACCACTGTTTGGGAGTAACTGAAAGAAAAATCAAAACTTAAAGAGAGTTCCCTAGTTAAGTGCTTGTGGTGTTTTTGTGCCAAGTAACCCTTGAGACAAAACATTTAAAGTCACGGCTAGGCTCAGGGTGCAAAGCACCAAAGAAAAGAGAATTAAGGGAAACTTGCTGTGTTCAAGGATTAAACTGAAGTACAGAAGATCTGAGAATTTATAATATTATCTGGATTCTGATTTCGAATGACAAGGACATTCCTTTGATTCAAAGGAGAGTGAGATGCCAAAACTATTCAGTATTGCAATAGGTAAACCCCACTTCAAGAAAATACATAAGCCAACTCAAACTCTCACTTCTCATGCAAATTCACATCTGAAACCTGCATCAGTTTTGGTTGCTTGAGGACAAGCAACGATTCAAGTTTGGTGTTGTGATGCGTGAGCATCTTTCCAATCTTTTCCTAGTGAATTTGCATTCAAATTGTTGAGTTTAATCAAGAATTAATTATCTTTTAGCCAATATGGATGCTACTTTGAGTCGTGTTCAATTCTGTTTATTTCAGGTAGCATCTGGATGGATTTGATAAACTTTCTGCAGAAAAAGAGAAGAAAGCGAATGATGCTGTTAACCCTGATCTCCCTGTACTCTAACTTGAATAACTTGAGTTACAGAGATTCAATTGATGTGATTTAAGTGGCGTTGAAAAGCTAACTTCCAGAACTTTCCAACGATGTATAATAGTTTATACTTCTTCTCCAGCAACTCAGCAAGGGTGGTGCCTAACATGAGGCTTCTCAAGTTAGGCGCCAAGATGAACATAATCCATCAAACCAAGGCTGCATAAGTGGCGCATAACTTGGGTTTCACCAAGTTAGGCACCAAGACAAGGGATAGTATCAATGGAATTTTGCCAAGGTGGCGCCTAACTTGAGGTTTCTCAAGTTAGGTGCCAGGTGCAATGATCACACACTACTTCGATTCAGCCACCTCCAAGTTAGGCGCCAGGTGCAGCTAACTCACTCAATCCAATTCGGTCAGGTCCAACTTAGGCGCCACTCCCCTCCAAGTTAGGTGCCAGCCATAAGAATCAAAGTGGTCCCCATCCATTAATTGAAGATACATGAAGATCATATTTTAATTCTGATTTAAACTTTATTTCATATAAAAAATAGAAAAAGATATTTAGTTTTTAGAAAATCTATTTTATATTAATTAGGATTAGATATAAAAGGGAAAAGAACCAGCCCTTCGGGCTCTTCTCTTTTCTTCTACCTCATTTCGCAATTTACAATTTTTTTGAATTCTAGTTTTCTCTCGGAACCATGAGCAGCTAAACCTCCACTGTTAAGGTTAGGAGCTCTGTCTATTGTATGGATTGATACTATTATTTTTCTATTTTAATTCATGTACTGATTTTAATTTCAAGAATTGTTTTCGTTCTTTATCTTATGAATTTGGGTGGAACGGAAGTATGACCCTTGTTCTAATTGAGTTCTTGTATAACTTGGAAAAGCTCTTTACTTGAACAACAGCTTGAATACAATTTCTCCTAAATTTCTAATTATCTGGACTTAATGGGATACATGACATATAATCCTCTTATATTTGGGTAATTAGGGTTTCTGTGGCATATAAACTAGAATTGAACTTAACCCTCTAATTGGAATCAAAGGACCAAGGAATTGGCAGTTGATGAAGGTTAGAGGAGACTAAAAAAGTCTAAGGAATTAGGGTTGAGTCACATATAGTTTGTATGAATTGAATCTTGCATGATTAAAATAGTTAGTAAGAAAAGTCAATCCAGAAGATAGATATCTCTGAAATCTTAACTATTTTCTCCGTATATATTTCACCTCAATTTACTGCTTGTTTTTTATTCTTTGAATTACTGTTTGATGCTTTTGAACTCTCAACACTCTTTTCTATTTGTCTATTTAAGCAAATCACTTAACTATTGTTGCTTAGTCCATCAATCCTCATGGGATCGACCCTCATTCACTTGAGGTACTACTTGGTACAACTCGGTGCACTTGCCGGTTAGTTTGTGGGTTATAAATTCCGCACCATAGAGTCACCAAACATGATATCCAACATGGTTTTCAAATCCTAAAATCTAGTACTGTATAAACACTAGATCAACGCAAAAATTTTACCAAATTAATTTAACAACGAAGAAAAATATGTACAAGAATAATAAAAAAAGATAAGGGTTGGAAGGTTTTACCATGGTGGGGTGTCTCCCACTGATGAGCGGATAATTTATACGCTTTTTGGCATTATTTTTACGTAGTTTTCAGTATAATTTAGTTAGTTTTTAGTATATTTTTATTAGTTTTTAATTAAAATTCATATTTCTGAACTTTACTATGAGTTTGTGTGTTTTACTGTGATTTCAGGTATTTTCTGGCTGAAATTGAGGGACCTGAGCAAAAATCAGATTCAGAGGTTGAAGAAGGACTGCAGATGCTGTTGGATTCTGACCTCCCTGCACTGAAAGTGAATTTTCTGGAGCTACAAAACTCCAAATGGCGCGCTCTCAATTGCGTTGGAAAGTAGACATCCAGGGCTTTCTAGCAATATATAATAGTCCATACTTTGCCCGAGTTTAGATGACGCAAACTGGCGTTCAACGCTAGTTCCATGCTGCATTCTGGAGTTAAACGCCAGAAATAGGTTGCAAAGTGGAGTTAAACGCCAGAAACAGGTTACAAACTGGCGTTCAACTCAAAGAGAAGCCTCTACACGTGTAAAGCTCAATGCTCAGCCCAAGCACACACCAAGTGGGCCCCAGACTGCATCATTTACTCATTTCTGTAAACCCTAGTAACTAGTTTAGTATAAATAGGACTTTTACTATTGTATTTACATCTTTGGATTATCTTTTGATCCTTTGATCACGTTTGGGGGCTGGCCTCTCGGCCATGCCTGGACCTTCATCACTTATGTATTTTCAACGATAGAGTTTCTACACACCATAGATTAAGGTGTGGAGCTCTGCTGTTCCTTATGAATTAATATAAAGTACTATTATTTTTCTATTCAATTCAAGCTTATTCCTATTCTAAGATATCCATTTGCACCCAAGAACATGATAAATGTGATGATTATGTGACGCTCATCATCATTCTCACTTATGAACGCGTGCCTGACAAACACTTCCGTTCTACATGTAAACAGGCTAGAATGAGTTTCTCTTAGATATCTAATACAGGGAACCGAGTCTGAGATATTAGAGACTTCGTGGTATAAGTTAGAACCCATGGATGGCCATTCTTGAGATCCGAAAAGTCTAAACCTTGTCTGTGATATTCCGAGTAGGATCTGGGAAGGGATGGCTGGGACGAGCTTCAAACTCGCGAGTGCTGGGCGTAGTGACAGACGCAAAAGGATAGTAAATCCAATCCCAGTATGATCGAGAACTGACAGATGATTAGCCATGCAGTGACAGCGCATTGGACCATGTTCACAGAGAGAATGGGATGTAGCCATTGACAATGCTGATGCTCTACATAAAGCTTGCCATGGAAAGGAGTAGGAATGGTTGGATGAAGACAGCAGGAAAGCAGAGGTTCAGAGGAACGAAAGCATCTCTATACGCTTATATGAAATTCTCACTAATGAATTACATAAGTATCTCTATCCTAGTTTATGTTTTATTTATCTTTTAATTATTAAAAACTCTATATCCATTTGAATCCGCCTGACTGGGATTTACAAGGTGACCATAGCTTGCTTCAAGCCGACAATCTCCGTGGGATCGACCCTTACTCACGTAAGGTTTATTACTTGGACGACTCAGTGCACTTGCTGGTCAGCTGTGCGAAGTTGTGACAAAGAATTAAGATTATGAACGTGTGTATAAAGTTTTCAGCGCCGTTACCAAGGAATGGAACCGTCACGATTTCTACGCACCATGTTTTTGGCACCGTTGCCGGGGATTGTTCGAGTTTGGACAACTGACGGTTCATCTTGTTGCTCAGATTAGGTAATTTTATTTTAATTTTAAGCTTTTTATTTTTAATTTTCGAAAAATACAAAAAAATATTTCTTCTTTTTTCATTTTTCCCAATTAATTTTCGAAAAATAAAAAAAATTTTATAAAATCATAAAATCAAAAATATTTTTATGTTTCTTGTTTGAGTCTAGAGTCAACTTTTAAGTTTGGTGTCAATTGCATCTTTTTAATTTTCTAAAAAAAATTAAATTAAAATTATTTTCAAAAATTCATGCATTGCATTCTTCATGATCTTCAAGTTGTTCTTGGCCAGTCTTCTTGTTTGATCTTCATATTTTCTTGTTTTGTGTCTTTTCTTGTTTTTCATATGCATTTTCAATTTGTTAATGTCTAAAGAATAAAAAAATTTTTAAGTTTGGTGCCTTACATGTTTTCTTTTCTTGAAAATTTTTCAAAAATAAGTTCTTGGTGTTCATCTTGACATTCAAAGTGTTCTTGGTGTTCATCTTGACATTCATAGTGTTCTTGCATGCATCACATGTTTTGATCCAAAATTTTCATGCATTGAGTCTTTGGGTTGTTTTTCTCTTTCTTCATTGAAAATTCAAAAATCAAAAAAATGTCTTTCCCTTTTTCACTCATAAATTTTCGAAAATTTGATTTGATTTAGTCAAAAATTTTTAAAATTTAGTTATTTCTTATGAGTCAAATCAAATTTTCAATTTAAAAATCTTATCTTTTTCAAATCTTTTTCAAAAATCAAATCTTTTTCATTTTTCTTTCATAATTTTCGAAAATCCCAAAATGATTTTCAAAAATCTTTTTCTTATTTTGTTTCATGATTTCAAATCTTTACTAACAATTAATGTGATTGATTCAAAAAAAATATTAAGTTGGTTACTTGCCTAGTAAGAAAGGTTCAATCTTTAAACTCTAGAATCATATCTTTTTAGTTTCTTGTTAGTCAAGTAATCAACTTTAATTTTCAAAATCAAATCTTTTTAAATTTCTTTTTCAAATCTTTTTCAAATTAAGTTTCAATCACATCTTTTTCAAAATCAATTTCAAAATCTTTTCTAACTTCCTTTCTAACTTCTTACCTTTTTAAAATTGATTTTCCAATTTTTTTTAATCAATCCTATCTTTTTGTTTCAATCATATCTTTTTCAAAACTACCTAACTAATTCTCTCTCTCTAATCTTCGAAAATCCCTTCCCCCTTTTTCAAAATTTCTTTTTAATTAACTAATTATTTTAATTTTTAATTTTAATTTTATCTCTTTTCTAATTTTTGAATTTTATTTTAATTTCAAATTAAAAACAAAAATATTTTTATTTTAATTTATTTAATTTTTGAAAATTCTTCTCTCTCACCTCCTTCTAATTATTTATTTACTTACTAACACTCCTCTTCATCTAAGAAGTCGAACCTACTCCTCACCTTTGTGTTTGGATTATCTATCTTCTATTCATATCTTCTTCTACTCACATAAAGGAATCTCTATACTGTGACATAGAGGATTCCATATTTTCTTTTCTGTTTTCTTCTTTTTCATATGAGTAGGAAC
Source organism: Arachis ipaensis (assembly GCF_059453495.1). Lineage (NCBI taxonomy): Eukaryota > Viridiplantae > Streptophyta > Magnoliopsida > Fabales > Fabaceae > Arachis > Arachis ipaensis. Next base: position 54,974,449 of record NC_142444.1, read on the forward strand.
AAGGATAAGAACATTCTTGTTGAAGTTGATCCAGAACCTGAAAGGACTCTGAAGAGGAAGCTAAGGGAAGCCAAAGCACAACTCTTTGGAGAAAATCTGACAGAAATTTTCGAAAAAGAAGAAAACATGGCCGAAAATAATAACAATGCAACGAAGATGCTTGGTGACTTTACTGCACCAAATTCCAATTTACATGGAAGAAGCATCTCAATCCCTGCCATTGGAGCAAACAATTTTGAGCTGAAACCTCAATTAGTTTCTCTGATGCAACAGAACTGCAAGTTTCAGGGACTTCCATCTGAAGATCCTTTTCAGTTCTTAACTGAATTCTTGCAGATCTGTGATACTGTTAAGACCAATGGGGTTGATCCCGAGGTCTACAGGCTTATGCTTTTCCCATTTGCTGTAAGAGACAGAGCTAGAGTATGGTTGGACTCTCAATCTAAAGACAGCCTAAACTCTTGGGATAAGCTGGTCACGGCTTTCTTAGCCAAGTTATTTCCTCCTCAAAAGCTTAGCAAGCTTAGAGTGGATGTTCAAAACTTCAGACAGAAAGAAGGTGAATCCCTCTATGAAGCTTGGGAGAGATACAAGGAACTGACCAAAAAGTGTCCTTCTGACATGCTTTCAGAATGGACCATCCTGGATATATTCTATGATGGTATGTCTGAGCTATCAAAGATGTCACTGGACCATTCTGCAGGTGGATCCATTCACCTAAAGAAAATACCTGCAGAAGCTCAAGAACTCATTGACATGGTTGCAAATAACCAGTTCATGTACACTTCTGAAAGGAATCCTGTGAATAATGGGATGCCTATGAGGAAGGGAGTTCTTGAAATTGATACTCTGAATGCCATATTGGCTCAGAATAAAATATTGACTCAGCAAATCAATATAATTTCTCAGAGTCTGAATGGATTGAAGGAACCATCCAACAGTACTAAAGAGGCATCTTCTGAAGAAGAAGCTTATGATCCTGAGAACCCTGCAATAGCAGAGGTAAATTACATGAGTGAACCCTATGGAAACACCTATAATCCCTCATGGAGAAACCATCCAAATTTCTCATGGAAGGATCAACAAAAGCCTCAACAAGGCTTTAACAATGGTGGAAGAAACAGGTTTAGCAATAGCAAGCCTTTTCCATCATCCACTCAGCAAAAGACAGAGAGCTCTGAGAAGGATCCATCTAGGTTAGCAAATATAGTCTCTGATCTATCTAAAGCCACTTTAAGTTTCATGAATGAAACAAGGTCCTCCATTAGAAATTTGGAGGCACAAGTGGGCCAGCTGAGTAAAAGGGTCACTGAAACCCCTCCTAGTACTCTCCCAAGCAATACAGAAGAGAATCCAAAAAGAGAGTGCAAGATTATTGATTTAATCACCATGGCCGAACCTACAAGGGATGGAGAGGATGTGAACCCCAGTGAGGAAGACCTCCTGGGACGTCCAGTGATCAACAAGGAGTTTCTCTCTGAGGAACCAAAGGAATCTGAAACTCATCTAGAGACCATAGAGATTCCTTTGAACCTCCTTATGCCATTCATGAGCTCTGATGAGTATTCTTCTTCTGAAGAAAATGAAGCTGTTACTGAAGAGCAAGTTGCCAAGTACCATGGTGCAATCATGAAGCTGAATGCCAAATTATTTGGTAATGAGACTTGGGAAGATGAACCTCCCTTGCTCATCAATGAACTAAGTGATCTGGATCAACTGAGATTGCCTCAGAAAAAACAAGATCCTGGAAAGTTCTTAATACCTTGTACCATAGGCACCATGACCTTTGAGAAGGCTCTATGTGACCTTGGATCAGGGATAAACCTCAAGCCACTCTCTGTAATGGAGAAACTAGAAATCTTTGATGTGCAAGCTGCCAGAATCTCATTAGAGATGGCAGACAACTCCAGAAATCAGGCTTATGGACAACTAGAGGACGTGCTAGTAAAGGTTAAAGGCCTTTACATCCCTGCTAATTTCATAATCCTGGACACTGGGAAGGATGAGGATGAATCCATCATCCTTGGAAGACCCTTCCTAGCCACAGCAAGGGCTGTGATTGATGTGGACAGAGGAGAGTTAGTCCTTCAACTAAATGAGGACACCCTTGTGTTTAAAACTCAATGATCTCTTTCTATAACCATGGAGAGGAAGCATGAAAAGCTTCTCTCACTGCAGAGTCAACCAAGGCTCCCACAGTCAAACTCTAAGTTTGGTGTTGGGAAGCCACAACCAAACTCTAAGTTTGGTGTTGAACCCCCACATTCAAACTCTAAGTTTGGTGTTGGGAGGTTCCAACCTTGCTCTGATTATCTGTGAGGCTCCATGAGAGCTCACTGTCAAGCTATTGACATTAAAGAAGCGCTTGTTGGGAGGCAACCCAATGTTATCTAATTATATTTATTTTTTTTCCATTGTTATTTTATGTTTTCTTTAGGTTGATGATCATGTGAAGTCACAAAAACTACTGAAAAATCAAAAACAGAGTGAAAAATAGAATGAAAAATAGCACACCCTGGAGGAGAACAGTCTGGCGTTTAAACGCCAGAAACAGGCACCAAGCTGGCGTTTAATGCCAGAAACAAGCATCTACCTGGCGTTAAACGCCAGAACAGAGCATGGAAGTGGCGTTTAATGCCAGAAACAGGCAGAAGTCTGGCATTAAACGCCAGGATTGCATGTATAGGGCGTTTTACACATCTAAGGGGTACAGGGATAAAAAATCCTTGACACCTCAGGATCTGTGGACCCCACAGGATCCCTACCTAACCCTATTCTCTCCCCTTCACACCTTTTCATAATTCTCTTCCCCAAATGCCCTTCACCAATCACTTCAATCACTCTTTTCCATCACCCCCTCACCACTCACATCCATCTTCTCTTCCCCATAAACCCCACCTAGCTTCAAATTCAAAATATTTTTCCTCCCAAACCCAACCCTAAATGGCCAAACCCTAAACCCCTCCACACCTCTATATAACCCCTCATTCCTTCTTCTATTTCACACAACACAACCCTCTCTTCTTCCACTTGGCCAAAACCTACTCTATCTCCCTCTACTCTATTTCTCTTCTTCTTCTACTTCTTTCTTTCTTCTTTTGCTCGGGAATGTGCAAACATTTTAAGTTTGGTGTGGTAAAAGCATAGCTTTTTGCTTTTACATAACCATTTATGACACCTAAGGCCAGAGAAACCTCTAGAAAGAGGAAAGGGAAGGCAATTGTTTCCACCTCTGAGTCATGGGAGATGGAGAGATTCATCTCAAAGGTCCATCAAGACCACTTTTATGAAGTTGTGGCCAAGAAGAAAGTGATCCCTGAGGTTTCTTTCAAGCTCAAAAGGAATGAGTATCCGGAGATCCGACTTGAGATCCAAAGAAGAGGTTGGGAAGTTCTCACCAACCCCATTCAACAAGTCGGGATCCTAATGGTTCAAGAGTTCTATGCAAACGCATGGATCACTAGGAACCATGATCAAAGTGTGAACCCGAATCCAAAGTATTGGCTTACTATGGTTTGGGGGAAATACTTAGATTTCAGTCCAGAAAATGTAAGGCTGGCATTCAACTTGCCAATGATGGAAGAGAACGAACGCCCCTACACAAGAATGGTTAATTTTGACCAAAGGTTGGACCAAGTCCTCATAGACATATGTGAGGAAGGAGCTCAATGGAAAATTGACTCAAGAGGCAAGCCGGTTCAACTAAGAAGGCATGACCTCAAACCAGTGGCTAGGGGATGGTTAGAGTTCATTCAATGCTCAATCATTCCTACTAGCAACCGGTCTGAAGTTACTATAGACCGGGCCTTCATGATCCATAGTATCATGATTGGAGAGGAGATGAAAGTCCATGAGATTATACCTCAAGAACTCTACAAGGTGGCTGACAAGTCCTCCACTTGGGCAAGGTTAGCCTTTCCTCACCTCATATGCCACCTCTGCAATTCAGCTGGAATTGACATAGAGGGAGACATCCTCATTGAAGAGGATAAGCCCATCACTAAGAAAAGGATGGAGCAAATAAGAGATCATGGACCTCAACATGAGCATGAGAAAGTTCCTCACCATGAAATCCCTGAGATGCCTCAGGGGATGCACTTTCCTCCACAGAATTATTGGGAGCAAATCAACACTTCCCTAGAAGAATTAAGTTCCAACATGGGACAACTAAGGGTGGAGCATCATGAACACTCCATCATCCTCCATGAAATTAGAGAAGATCAAAGAGCTATGAGGGAGGAGCAACAAAGACAGGGAAGAGACATAGAGGAGCTCAAAAGCACCATTGGTTCTTCAAGAAGAGGAAGACGCCACCCTCACTAAGGTGGACTCATTCCTTAATCTCCTTGTCTATTTATTTTTTGTTTTCGGTTTCCATGCTTCATGTTTAATTATGTTTGTGTCTTTACTATATGATCATTAGTGTCTAAGTGTCTATGCCTTAAAGTTATGAATATGAATCCATCACCTCTCTTAAATGAAAACTGTTCTAAAAACAAAAGAACAAGAAGTACATGGTTTTGAATTCATCCTTGAAACTATTTTAATGATTTTGATGTGGTGGCAATACCTTTTGTTTTCTGAATGTATGCTTGAACAGTGCATATGTATTTTGAAGTTGTTGTTTATGAATGTTAAATATGTTGGCTCTTGAAAGAATGATGAAAAGGAGAAATGTTATTTGATAATCTGAAAAATCATAAAAATGATTCCTGAAGCAAGAAAAAGCAGTGAATACAAAATCTTGCAGAAAAAAAAAGAAGAAAAAAAATAGCAAAAAAAAAAAGAAAGAAAAAGAAAAAGTAAGCAGAAAAAGCCAAAAGCCCTTTAAACCGAAAGGTAAGAGCAAAAATCCAATAGCCCTTAAAACCAAAAGGCAAGGGTAATAAAAAGGATCCAAGGCTTTGAGCATCAGTGGATAGGAGGGCCTAAAGGAATAAAATCCTGCCCTAAGCGGCTAAACCAAGCTGTCCCTAACCATGTGCTTGTGGCGTGAAGGTGTCAAGTGAAAACTTGAGACTGAGCGGTTAAAGTCGAGGTCCAAAGCAAAAAGAAGAGTGTGCTTAAGAACCCTGGACACCTCTAATTGGGGACTCTAGCAAAGCTGAGTCACAATCTGAAAAGGTTCACCCAGTTATGTGTCTGTGGCATTTATGTATCCGGTGGTAATACTGAAAAACAAAGTGCTTAGGGTCACGGCCAAGACTCATAAAGTAGCTGTGTTCAAGAATCAACATACTGAACTAGGAGAATCAATAACACTATCTGAACTCTGAGTTCCTATAGATGCCAATCATTCTGAACTTCAATGGATAAAGTGAGATGCCAAAACTATTCAAGAGGCAAAAAGCTACAAGTCCCGCTCATCTGATTGGACCTAAGTTTCATTGATATTTTGGAATTTATAGTATATTCTCTTCTTTTTATCCTAGTTGATTTTCAGTTGCTTGGGGACAAGCAACAATTTAAGTTTGGTGTTGTGATGAGCGGATAATTTATACGCTTTTTGGCATTGTTTTTACATAGTTTTCAGTATAATTTAGTTTGTTTTTAGTATATTTTTTATTAGTTTTTAATTAAAATTCACATTTCTGGACTTTACTATGAGTTTGTGTGTTTTTCTGTGATTTCAGGTATTTTCTGGCTGAAATTGAGGGACCTGAGCAAAAATCAGATTCAGAGGTTGAAGAAAGACTGCAGATGCTGTTGGATTTTGACCTCCCTGCACTCAAAGTGGATTTTTTGGAGCTACAGAACTCTAAATGGCACGCTCTTAATTGCGTTGGAAAGTAGACATCCAGGGCTTTCAAGCAATATATAATAGTCCATTCTTTGCCCGAGTTTAGAAGACGAACGCCAGTTCCATGCTGCATTCTGGAGTTAAACGCCAAAAACAGGTTGCAAAGTGGAGTTAAACGCCAGAAACAGGTTACAAACTGGTGTTCGACTCCAAGAGAAGCCTCTACACGTGTAAAGCTCAATGCTCAGCCTAAGCACACACCAAGTGGGCCCCAGAAGTGGATTTCTGCATCATTTACTCATTTCTGTAAACCCTAGTAACTAGTTTAGTATAAATAGGACTTTTTACTATTGTATTTACATCTTTGGATTATCTTTTGATCCTTTGATCACGTTTGGGGGCTGGCCTCTTGGCCATGCCTGGAACTTCATCACTTATGTATTTTCAACGGTAGAGTTTCTACACACCATAGATTAAGGTGTGGAGCTCTGCTGTTCCTCATGAATTAATACAAAGTACTATTGTTTTTCTATTCAATTCAAGCTTATTCCTATTCTAAGATATCCATTCACACCCAAGAACATGATGAATGTGATGATTATGTGACGCTCATCATCATTCTCACTTATGAATGCGTGCCTGACAAACACTTCCGTTCTACATGCAAACAAGCTAGAATGAGTATCTCTTAGATATCTAATACAGGGGACTAAGTCCCAGATATTAGAGTCTTCGTGGTATAAGTTAGAACCCATGGATGGCCATTCTTGAGATCCGGAAAGTCTAAACCTTGTCTGTGGTATTCCGAGTAGGATCTGGGAAGGGATGGCTGTGACGAGCTTCAAACTCACGAGTGCTGGGCGTAGTGACAGACGCAAAAGGATAGTATATCCTATTCCAGTATGATCGAGAACCGACAGATGATTAGCCATGCAGTGACAGCGCATTGGACCATTTTCACAGAAAGAATGGGATGTAGCCATTGACATCGGTGATGCCCTACATAAAGCTTGCCATGGAAAGGAGTAGGAATGGTTGGATGAAGACAGCAGGAAAGCAGAGGTTCAGAGGAACGAAAGCATCTCTATACGCTTATATGAAATTCTCACTAATGAATTACATAAGTATCTCTATCCTAGTTTATGTTTTATTTATCTTTTAATTTTTAAAAACTCTATATCCATTTGAATCCGCCTGACTGGGATTTACAACATGACCATAGCTTGCTTCAAGCCAACAATCTCCGTGGGATTTACCCTTTCTCACGTAAGGTTTATTACTTGGACGACCCAGTGCACTTGCTGGTCAGCTGTGCGAAGTTGTGACAAAGAACTAAGATTATGAATGTGTGTATAAAGTTTTCAGCGCCGTTACCAAGGAATGGAACCGTCACAATTTCTGCGCACCACCCACCTAGCACTTTTCTTTAAAGTCCTTAAGTTGGACTTGGATGAAGCCTTGTTATGGGGGCTTATGCTTGAACTCATCCTTGAATCTCCATCCATGTTTGAACTTCTAATGGTCTCTGAGATCTCAAACTTTGTTTGTCAACACCCTTCCTTGTTGATCTTCAAGCTTCCAATCGGGTGACCAAACTCTTAAATTCTCATCACGGCTCCAAATCCTCCTTTGAAATCCATTCAATTGCATCTTGCACCACTTTTGGGCCCCAAATCTTGATTTCCCTCTTTGATGAACCTTAGACCTTTGTGCCAACCAACATTCAATGGTCCACCCTTTAGCATTCCAAGAAGAATGATAAGTTGGTAATCTGTCTCCAAGAGAGCATATTGATGTGAGCCAATGAAGTTCACAGAAGAGATTGTTACCCACTCAATTTGCACTTGGAACGGTGCCATTCTCTTGGATTCTTGCACGATGACCTCCATCTCTTGCTTGTCAACTTCTTCCACACACTCTTCATTGCTCAAAGCATGTTTTAGAGGTTATTCATATTCCTCTTCAACATCGCTTTCATACCGAATGGAGGAAGGTTCAACAAGTTTAATGACGTCATTGGGTGGTGTGAGAGTGTCTTCAACGGTGGAATTCTGATGCGGAATTTATAACCACATTACTAACCGGCAAGTGCACCGGGTCGTACCAAGTAATACCTCATGTGAATGAGGGTCGATCCCACGAGAATTGAAGGACTAAGCAACAATGGTTACTTGATTTACTTAGTTAGGCAAACAGAAAGTAATGTTTGGGTGTTCAAAAGACATTAAACAATATAAAGAATATTAAAAGAGCAAGTAAATAACTTGGGAATAAAATATGGAGAAGGCAGTTAAGGCTTCAGAGTTATCTATTTTCCGGATTGATTTTTCTTATTAATTTATTTTAATCATGCAAGATTTAATTCATGGTAAACTATATGTGACTAGACCCTAATTCCTTAGACCTTTCTAGTCTCCTCTAATTTTCATCAATTGCCAATTCCTTGGTCAATTAATTCCAATTAGAGGGTGATGATCAAATTCCAGTTTGTATGCCACAAAAACTCTAATTACCCAAAGGTAAAAGGATTATATGTCACGTATCCCGTTAAATCCAGATAATTAAAATTTAGGAGAATATGTTTTTAAGCTGTTGTTCAAGTAAAGAGCTTTTCCAAGTTATACAAGAACTCAAGTAGAAAGGGGGTCATACTTCCGTTTCACCCAAATTCATAAGGATTGTAAATTTGAATGGAATAATGTTGAGTTAGAACTCCCCTGTTGGAATTTCTTTTTCTATCTAATCCTAATTAATTTAAAAATCTATCTTCGAAAACTAAAATAATATCTTTTCCTATTTTTGAATTAAAAATAAAGTTTAAATCAAAATTAATTAAAGCAATCAACATGTCTTCAATTGTTGGATGGGGACCACTTGCTTCGTAGGGTCCACGCCTAACTTGGAGTGGGCATAATCATTCTTGTGTGAATCCCCTTGAAACCTGTGTTTCTGGGCCAAAAACTGGGTCAAAACTCGGCCTGAAATCGCCCCCAGCATTTTCTACATTTTCTGAATGTCGCACATGTCATGCGTACGCGTCAGTCATGCGTACGCATCGATGGCCTTTTCTGCGTGTCACGCGTACGCGTCAGGTACACGCACGCGTCGCTGAGCAACTTTGCTTTTCACGCGTACGCGTCAAGCACGCGCACGCGTCGCCATGAATAGCTCCAAATCACGCGTACGCGTCAGGCACGCACACACGTCGCTCCTCGATGGTCAGCTCCTTAGTTTCTTCTCTTTCTCTGCAGAAACTCCATCAAATCCATCTGAATGCTACCTAAAATAAACAAAAATTCACAAGACTCAAAGTAGCATCTATAGTGGCTAAAAGATAATTACATGCAAATTCACTAGGAAAAGATAGAAAAGATGCTCACGCATTACAACACCAAACTTGAATTGTTGCTTGTCCTCAAGCAACCAAAATAATATAGGCTTAGAATGTGAATTTGCATGAGAATGAGAGTTCGATTAAGCTCATTTCTCTTCTTATAGTGGGGTTTACAACTGTAATCCTGAATAGTTTTGGCATCTCACTCTCCTTTGAATCAGAAGAATGTTACTGTCATTCAAAATTAGAATCCGGATAATATTATGAATTCTCTAATCTTTTGTAGCTCAATTTAACCCTTGAACACAACAATTTTTCTTTTCTTTGGTACTTTGCACCTTGAGCCTAGCCGTGACTTTGAATGTTTTGTCTCAAGTTTTATTTAACACAGAAACACCACAAGCACTTAACTAGGGAACTCTTTTGAAGTTCTGATTTTTCTTTCAGTTACTCCCAGACAGTGGTGCTCAAAGCCTTTGGCATACTCTTGTTGATTGCAATTGATCTCAACTCTAAATGTTTTGTCTCAGGGATTACTTGACACAAGAACACCATAAGTATGTAGCTAGGAAAACAACTCTTTGAGCTTTTAATCATGTCTGACCTCCCTAGTCATTGATGCTCAGAGCCTTGGACCTGGCTTTTTTTTTCTTTTTTTTTATTTTTTTTTTCAATGCTGTTTCTTTTGCTTCAAGGATTAAACTTTTACTTATTTCAGAGAAGTCATAATAATTCTCTAAATCCATGTTCCTAGTACATCAGCATTCTTTGATTCAAATTTAAATATGCACTGTTCATGTCATGCATTCAGAGTTACAGAAAATACCACCACATGTAAGTGAATAAGACTACTCTTCAATATAAACTCAATTTCTCATGCAATATATTACTTCTTTTTCTTTTTCTTTTTAGATTCAAGTTCAGTGAGCGGTACATGAGACAAATAACAGAATAAAACTAATTCTAATAACTGAATGTACTAATGATCATGCAGGCAATCAAAGTAACAGAAAACAGAAAACACAAAATAAGAACGGAAGAGAAATAGAATGAAAGGAACTCAACCACCTCAGTTATGTTAGTGGCCATCTCATTCCTCCACGAAGAGCATTCATCTCCCTTTTGTGCTTTAAAAAAATCAACGAAGCGACAACACCAAACTTAAATGTTTGCTTGTCCTCAAGCAAAGAAGAACTGAAAATAAAAAAAATAGTAAGATGAAAGAATAATAAAAGGATAAAAGAACGAGAGAGAATTAGGATTGAGGGTGGATAATTTGAATTTAGGCGCTGAGGGGTCGCGTATGCGTAAGGCACGTGTACGCGTAGATCGCGTTAAGTTCAGATGACGCGTACGCGTGGACTTGGTTTTGTGCGAATCGTGCAAAGGCGACTGCGCACACGCACAACTCTCTGTTCGTGTGGCTTGGGAATCAAAATTACAGATGACGCGTGCGCATCATGCACGCGCACGCGTGGATAGCCTTTTGGGGAAAGGACGCGCACGCGTTAGAGATGCATACGCGTGATGAGACTTGTGCTCCCTGCACCACTCCAGCCCCACACCATCACAACTTTCGGCCATGTACCCATTTACGTCGATTTTTCAAGGTCACGCGTACGCGTCAGGGATGCGCACGCGTGGGTGGCCATTTGCGCAAACGACGCGCCCACGTCAGAGGCGCATATGCGTGATGCGACTTATGCGCCCAGCATGGTTCCAGCCCCACTCCTACTCAACTTTCTGTCCAATTTAATTTTTTTCACACGCACACACATGATGCGTACGCGTCAGCGACGCTTGCGCGTCGTGTGTTCTCTCTTTCTTTCTTTTTTCGGAAATATACGGTTCTGTTCTAAATAGCTTTATGATCAAAACACACGTAAAATAAAGGAAAATAGTAAAAATTCAATAAAAATCAAATAAATAAGAAAATCACTACTACAAAAAATAACTAAGGATACGAAATTATCGGGTTGCCTCCCGACAAGCGCTTCTTTACCGTCACTAGCTTGACGGTCAGCTCCTCTAGGGAGGAGGATCATAGGGGCTCAGCTCTTCACCCCTTACTTTGAACTTCTTTCCTGTGTCTCCATAAAGTAGCTCAATATGCTCTAGAGAGAGGATTCTGTTTACTGTATAAGTTCGCACTGGATTGCTAGTCAACACCACCTTCATTCCTGGGGAGAAACCTTCAGTGGGGATCTTTTTGTTTCTCCATCCCCTGGGTATTTTCTTCTTTTTAGGAACCTCCTCCTTGGTGGATGATGCATTCCCAACACCAGACTTAGGTTTGATGTCAGGAGGAATTTTATTGTTTGTCACCAAAGGAGGTTGGAGCTGCAGATTCTGCTGTCCGTCATCAGGGGGTTGTTGAAGGTTTGGATCAATAAACTCAGTCTGCATGCACCTCTCTTTTTCACCTGTTGAATGTATATCTTTGAAGACATGAAAGACCAGTTGCTCATTATGCACTCTAAGCACTAATTCACCCACTTCTACATCAATCAGAGCTCTTTCAGTGGCTAGGAATTGTCTTCCTAGAATTATAGAGGCGTTCTCATCCTCCCCTGTGTCAAGAATCACATAATCTGCTAGGAAGAAGAACTTACCCAATTTGACTAAGATATTCTCCATTAATCCGTATGCAGGATTCATAGATTTGTCTGCCATCTGTAATGCTATCTTCGTAGGTTGTGCCTCTTAGATTTGTAGCTTCTTCATCATAGACAGGGGCATTAAAGTGATGCTTGCTCCCATATCACATAATGCTTTCTCAAAGGTTGTGCTCCCAATGGTGCATGGAATTTGAAAGCTCCCTGGATCTGGCATCTTCTTTGGTAAGTGATTCTGAATGATGGCACTGCATTCTTTAGTCAAGACCACTGTCTTATCTCCCTTTAAAGGCTTCTTCTTTGACAACAAATCCTTCATGAACTTGACATAAATAGGCATTTGCTCCAAAACCTCAGCAAAAGGAATATTAATTTGCAACTTTCTGAAGACTTCCAAGAACTTTGAAAACTGCTTGTCCTTGGTCTCCTTTTGAAGTCTCTGAGGATATGGCATTTTAGGCTTGTACTCAGGAGCCTTTGGCAATGTAGGATAAGTATCAAGAGAGTCTGGGAATGGGTTGTCTGCACGCTTTGGAGGGACATGCTCTACTTCTTCCTTCTTCTCCTCTGGAGCTTCTTTTTCAACGGGCTCCTCACTAACTTGTGCTTCCATACTTGCCACTTGTCCATCTATCAAGGTGATAGCCTTGTATTCCTCTCTTGGATTTAGAATTATGTTACCAAGAAGGCTATTAGTGGTCCTCTGATAAATTTCATTAACTCTTGTGGCTATTTGACCCATCTGAATCTCTAAATTCTTGATTGATGCTCTGGTTTCCTGAACAAAACTCTTCATCATCTCCCAATTTTCATCTTCTTGGGATTTAGAGTTTGCCTGCTGAGACTGAAATTGGCGGTTATTGTAATTGTTCTGTTGGAAGCCACCTTGAGAATTATTGTTGAAGTTCTGTGGTCTCTGAGGTTGGTCTCTCCATCCAAAATTTGGGTAATTTCTCCACCCTTGATTGTAGGTTTGAGAATAGGGATCATTATTGGGATTTCTAGGAGCACTCCCCATGTAATTGACCTGTTCAAAAGGGGATTGAGTATAATCATAATTATTATTTTGCACAAAATTACCTGCCATGTCATAGGAGGCCTCTTGAGGTGGATTTTGGGTGTTGATAGTTGAAACTTGCATGCCACCCATCTGCTGAGTAAGTAAATTTATTTGTTGAGACATAAGCTTGTTCTGAGCAAGAAAAGCATTAACAGCTTTCACTTCCAACACGCCTCTCTTCTGAGAGGTCTTAGAGTTCACAGAATTCCTATTAGATGAGTATAAATATTGGTTGCTAGCAACCAATTCAATAAGCTTAATAGTCTCCTCTGGTGTCCTCTTCTTGTGCAATGAACCGCCTGTAGAAGTATCTAAGCTCATCTTGGACATCTCACCCAAGCCTTCATAAAAGATATCTAGTTGGGTCTATTTGGAGAACATGTCCGGAGGGCATTGCCTAGTCAGTAGCTTGTATCTCTCCCAAGCTTCATAAAGAGTTTCACCCTCCTTCTGCCTGAAGGTCTGAACCTCCAACCTAAGCTTAGTCAGCTTCTTTGGTGGGAAAAATTTAATGAGAAATTCAGTAACAACCTTTTCCCAAGTATTTAGACTCTCCTTTGGTTGGGAATCTAGCCATAGCATTGCTTTATCCCTCAGAGCAAACGGAAAAAGCATGAGTCTGTACACCTCAGGATTCACTCTATTTGTCTTCACAGTATCACAAATCTGTAGAAAATCAGATATAAATTGATTTGGATCTTCATGAGGAAGTCCATGATACTGGCAATTTTGTTGCACCAGGGTGACCAATTGTGGCTTCAACTCAAAGTTATTTGCAGCTATAGGAGGCACCACAATACTTTTTCTATAAAGATCCGTAGTAGGGGCAGAATAAGAGCCAAGCACTCTCCTTTGTTGATCATCCCCATTCGGATTTGCCACATTGGTATTAACAGCATTATTATTATCCATAGTAGACTCTGCAACCTTGTAAAGTCTTGCTTATTGTAAACGCTGCCTGAAAGTTCTTTCAGGTTCAAGATCAAAGTCTAAGAGATATTCTTTGTCTCTGTTCCTGCGCATACACAAACAGAAGACAAGAAAAGATGGGGCTCTCTACGTCAGAGTGTAGAGAAGTCCCTGTGAGGTAACCTGTGTAAAGAAATAAAATAAAAATACTAAATAAATAAATAAAAAAATCGAAAATAATAACTGAAATTAAATAAAAAAAATTTCAAAAATTAACAGAAAAATAAACAGGAAAATATATTAAAATAAAATCAACTGGGTAACACCAAACTTAATTTTAGAAATTAAAGAAAAATAATACGAGATGCAAAAAAAATTTAAAGAAAAAAATAAAATAAAACTAATAAAATATAGAAAGAAAAAAAAATAATGAAAAAAAACAAAATAAAACGAAAATAAAAAATAAAAATAAAAAAATAAAAGAAAGAATGGACGAGACTTAAATAAGAAAAATTAAAAGGAAGTAAGGAAAAAAAGAAAACAGGGGGTACGGGGATGGGAAACGAACGGAAAGGAGGAAAATATATATATATATATAAAGGAAATGAAAGAAATAAAAAATAAAAATTAATAATAATAAAAAATTTAATTAAAAGAAAAATTATCTAATCTAAGCAATCAAACAACGAGTAGTTGTCAATCACAGTCAATCCCTGGCAACGGCGCCAAAAACTTGATGCGGAATTTATAACCACACTACTAACCGACAAGTGCACCGGGTCGTACCAAGTAATACCTCAGGTGAGTGAGGGTCGATCCCACGAGAATTGAAGGACTAAGCAACAATGGTTACTTGATTTACTTAGTTAGGCAAACATAAAGTAATGTTTGGGTGTTCAAAAGACATTAAACAATATAAAGAATATTAAAAGAGCAAGTAAATAAGTTGGGAATAAAATATGGAGAAGGCAGTTAAGGCTTCAGAGTTATCTATTTTCCGGATTGATTTTTCTTATTAATTTATTTTAATCATGCAAGATTTAATTCATGGTAAACTATATGTGACTAGACCCTAATTCCTTAGACCTTTCTAGTCTCCTCTAATTTTCATCAACTGCCAATTCCTTGGTGAATTAATTCCAATTAGAGGGTGATGATCAAATTCCAGTTTGTATGCCACAAAAACTCTAATTACCCAAAAGTAAAAGGATTATATGTCACGTATCCCCTTAAATCCAGATAATTAAAATTTAGGAGAATATGTTTTTAAGCTGTTGTTCATGTAAAGAGCTTTTCCAAGTTATACAAGAACTCAAGTAGAAAGAGGGTCATACTTCCGTTCCACCCAAATTCATAAGATAAAGAGTGAAAACAATTCTTAAATTATAAATCCATACATGAATTAAAATAGAAAAAGCAATAAAATCAATCCATACAGATAGACAGAGCTCCTAACCTTAACAGTGGAGGTTTAGTTGCTCATGGTTCAGAGAAAAATAAGGATTGTAAATTTGAATGGAATAATGTTGAGTTAAAACTCCCTTGTTGGAATTCTTTTTTATATCTAATCCTAATTAATTTAAAAATCTATCTTCTAAAACTAAAATAATATCTTTTTCTATTTTTGAATTAAAAATAAAGTTTAAATCATAATTAATTAAAGCAATCAACATGTCTTCAATTGATGGATGGGGACCACTTACTTCGTAGGGTCCTCGCCTAACTATGAGTTTGTGTGATTTCTATGATTTCAGGTATTTTCTGGCTGAAATTGAGGGACTTGAGCAAAAATCAGATTCAGAGGTTGAAGAAGGACTGCTGATGCTGTTAGATTCTGACCTCTCTGCACTCAAAGTGGATTTTCTGGAGCTACAAAACTCAAAATGGCGCTCTTTCAATTGCGTTGGAAAGTAGACACCCAGGGCTTTCCAGCAATATATAATAGTCCATACTTTGAACGAGTTTAGACGACGTAAAAGGGCGTTGAACGCCAGTTCTACGCTGCTGTCTGGAATTAAACGCCAGAAACAAGTCACAAACCAGAGTTGAACGCCAGAAATACGTTACAACCTGGCGTTCAACTCCAGAAAGAGCCTCTGCATGTGTAACATTCAAGCTCAGCCCAAGCACACACCAAGTGGGCCCCGGAAGTGGATTTATGCATCAATTACTTACTTTTGTAAACCCTAGTAGCTAGTTTATTATAAATAGGACTTTTTACTATTGTATTAGACATCTTTTGATCATTTTGAGATCTCTAGACCTCCATGGGAGGCTGGCCACTTGGCCATGCTTACCCTCTATTCACTTATGTATTTTTCAAACGGTAGAGTTTCTGCACTCCATAGATTAAGGTGTGGAGCTCTGCTGTTCCTCAAAGATTAATGCAAAGTACTACTGTTTTTCTATTCAATTCAACTTATTCCGCTTCTAAGATATTCATTCGCACTTCAACCTGAATGTGATGAACGTGACAATCATCATCATTCCTTATGAACGCGTGCCTGACAACCACTTCCGTTCTACCTTAGATTGAATGAGTATCTCTTGGATCTCTTAATCAGAATCTTCGTGGTATAAGCTAGATTGATGGCGGCTTTCATGAGAGTCCAGAAAGTCTAAACCTTGTCTGTGGTATTCCGAGTAGGACTCTGGGATTGAATGACTGTGACAAACTTCAAACTCGCGACTGCTGGGTGTAGTGACAGACGCAAAAGGAGGGTGAATCCTATTCCAGCATGATCGAGAACCTCAGATGATTAGCCGTGCTGTGACAGAGCATTTGGACCATTTTCACAAGAGGATGGGATGCAGCCATTGGCAAGGGTGATGCCTCCAGACGATTAGCCATGCAGTGACAGCGCATCAAACCATTTTCCAGAGAGGATCAAAAGTAGCCATTGACAACGGTGATGTCCTTACATAAAGCCAGCCATAGAAAGGAGTAAGACTGATTGGATGAAGACAGCAGGAAAAGCAGAGGTTTAGAGGGACGAAAGCATCTCCATGCATTTATCTGAAATTCTCACCAAGGATTTACATAAGTATTTCTATCCCTATTTTATTATTAATATTCGAAAACTCCATAACCACTCTATATCTGCCTGACTGAGATTTACAAGATGACCATAGCTTGCTTCATACCAACAATCTCCGTGGGATCGACCCTTACTCGCGTAAGGTTTATTACTTCGACGACCCAGTGCACTTGCTGGTTAGTTGTGCGAAGTTGTGATAAAAAGTTGAGATTACAATTGAGCGTACCATGTTGATGGCGCCATTGATGATCACAATTTCGTGCACCAAGTGTTTGGCGCCGTTGCCGGGGATTGTTCGAGTTTGGACAACTGACGGTTCATCTTGTTGCTCAGATTGGGTAACTTTCCTTTCGTTTTTTTTCAAAAAAATTTTCAAAAACTTTCAAAAATTTCTCATCTGTTTTCGAAAAAAAAAAAATTGTTTTCAAAAATATATTTTTCTTCAGAATTTTTAAAAATGAATTCTAGTATTTCATGAAGCATGTTGAAGCCTGGTTGGCTGTAGTGCCATGTCTAAATTCTTTTGGACTGAGATTTTGGCTTAAAATTGAATGAATTACTCTCATGTTATATACTAAAGCTTGGCTGGCTATTAAGCCATGCCTGACCCTTTGATTGGAGCTTTAGTTTAAAGAGCATAAGATTCCTGGAATTCATATTAAAAATTTTGGAATCCTTATTTTTCTTTTTCAAAATGATTTTCGAAAAAATTAAAAGAAAATACAAAAAAATCATAAAATCATAAAAATCAAAAAAATATTTTGTATTTCTTGTTTGAGTCTTGAGTAAGATTTAAAGTTTGGTGTCAATTGCATCTTCATCTTGCATTTTTCAAAAAATTCATGCATTCATGGTGTTCTTCATGATCTTTAAGTTGTTCTTGGTAAGTGTTCTTGTTTGATCTTGATGTTTTCTTGTTTTGCATCTTTTCTTGTTTTTCATGTGCATTTTTGCATTCATAGTGTCTAAACATGAAAGATTTCTAAGTTTGGTGTCTTGCATGTTTTCTTTGCATATAAAAATTTTCAAAAATAAGTCTTGATGTTCATCTTGATCTTCAAAGTGTTCTTGGTGTTCATCTTGACATTCATAGTGTTCTTGCATGCATTCCTTGTTTTGATCCAAAAAGAAAAGAGAAAAACATGAAAATGATGTTTTAATTTTTTCTCTCTCATCATTAAAAATTCAAAAATAAAAAAATATCTTCCCCTTTTTCTCTCTCATAAATTCGAAAATTAGATTTGACTTTTTCAAAAATTTTTAAAATCTAGTTGTTTTTATGAGTCAAATCAAATTTTCAATTTAAAAAAATCTCATCTTTTTTTCAAAATCTTTTTCAAAAATCAAATCTTTTTCATTTTTTCTTATTTATTTTCAAAAATTATAAAAATATTTTTCAAAAACCTCTTTCTTATCTTTATCTCTTAATTTTCGAAAATAATATCACCAATTAATGTTTTGATTCAAAAATTTCAAGTTTGTTACTTGCTTGTTAAGAAAGATTCAAACTTTAAGTTCTAGAATCATATCCTGTGATTTCTTGTGAATCAAGTCATTAATTGTGATCTTAAAAATCAAATCTTTTTCAAAACTAATTTCAATCATATCTTTTCAAAAATATCCTCTTATCTTATCTTTTTCAAAAATTTGATTTCAAAATATCTTTTCTAACTTCCTAACTTCTTATCTTTTCAAATTTTGTTTCAACTAACTAACTAACTTTTTGTTTGTTTCTTATCTTTTTCAAAACTACCTAACTAACTCTCTCTCTCTCTAATTTTCGAAAATATCTTCCCTCTTTTTCAAAATTTCTTTTTAACTAACTAATTATTTTAATTTTTTATTTTAATTTTCGAAAACTAACCTTTTTTTTTCAAAAACTATTTTCGAAAATCACTAACCCTTTTTCAAAAATAATTTTTGAAAATCCTTCTCCCTCATCTCCTTCTAATTATTTATTCATCTACTAACACTTCTCTTCATCTCACATCACTGCTCCTATCCTTACCCTTGTGTTTGAATTCTTCATTCTTCTTCACCCCTATTCCTTTTCTTCTTCTACTAACAATAAGGAACCTCTTTACGGTGACATAGAGGATTCCTCTTCTTTTCTTGTTATCTTCTCTTTCTTATGAGCAGGAACAAGGAAAAAGGCATTCTTGTTGAAGCTGATCCAGAACCTGAAAGGACTCTGAAGAGGAAACTAAGAGAAGCTAAATTACAACAATCCAGAGACAACCTTATTGAAAATTTCGAACAAGTAAAGGAGATGGCAGCCGAACCCAACAACAATAATGCAAGGAGAATGCTTGGTGACTTTACTGCACCTAATTCCAATCTACATGGAAGAAGCATCTCCATTCCTGCCATGGGAGCAAATAACTTTGAGCTGAAACCTCAATTAGTTTCTCTGATGCAGCAGAACTGCAAGTTTTATTGACTTCCATCTGAAGATCCTTTTCAGTTCTTAACTGAATTCTTGCAGATATGTGATACTGTTAAGACTAATGGAGTAGATCCTGAAGTCTACAGGCTCATGCTTTTCCCTTTTGCTGTAAGAGACAGAGCTAGAATGTGGTTGGACTCTCAACCCAGAGATAGCCTAAACTCTTGGGACAAGCTGGTCACGGCTTTCTTAGCCAAGTTCTTTCCTCCTCAAAAGCTGAGCAAGCTTAGAGTGGATGTTCAAACCTTCAGACAGAAAGAAGGTGAATCCCTCTATGAAGCTTGGGAAAGATACAAGCAACTGACCAAAAAGTGTCCTTCTGACATGCTTTCAGAATGGACCATCCTGGATATATTCTATGATGGTCTATCTGAATTAGCTAAGATGTCATTGGATACTTCTGCAGGTGGATCCATTCACCTAAAGAAAATGCCTGCAGAAGCTCAAGAACTCATTGACATGGTTGCTAATAACCACTTCATGTACACTTCTGAGAGGAATCCTGTGAGTAATGGGACGCCTATGAAGAAGGGAGTTCTTGAAATTGATACTCTGGATGCCATATTGGCTCAGAACAAAATATTGACTCAGCAAGTCAATATAATTTCTCAGAGTCTGAATGGAATGCAAGCTGCATCCAACAGTACTCAAGAGGCATCTTCTGAAGAAGCTTATGATCCTGAAAACCCTGCAATAGCAGAGGTAAATTATATGGGTGAACCTTATGGAAACACATATAACCCATCATGGAGAAATTATCCAAATTTCTCATAGAAGGATCAAAAGCCTCAACAAGGCTTTAATAATGGTGGAAGAAATAGGTTTAATAATAGTAAACCTTTTCCATCATCCACTCAGCAACAGACAGAGAACTCTGAACAAAATACCTCTAATTTAGCAAACTTAGTCTCTGATCTATCTAAGGCCACTGTAAGTTTCATGAATGAAACAAGGTCATCCATTAGAAATTTGGAGGCACAAGTGGGCCAGCTGAGTAAAAGGATCACTGAAATCCCTCCTAGTACTCTCCCAATCAATACAGAAGAAAATCCAAAAGGAGAGTGCAAGGCCATTGAATTAATCACCATGGCCGAACCTGTGAAGGAAAGAGATGACGTGAATCCCAAGGAGGAAGACCTCCTAGGATGTCCAGTGATCAACAAGGATCTTCCCTTTGAGGAACCAAAGGAATCTGAGACTCATCTAGAGACCATAGAGATTCCATTAAACCTCCTTATGCCATTCATGAGCTCTGATGAGTATTCCTCTTCTGAAGAGAATGAGGATGTTACTGAAGAGCAAGCTGCCAAGTTTCTTGGTGCAATCATGAAGCTGAATGCCACATTATTTAGTATTGAGACTTGGGAAGATGAACCTCCCTTGTTCACCAATGAACTAGGTGATCTGGATCAACTGAGATTGCCTCAGAAGAAACAGGATCCTGGAAAGTTCTTAATACCTTGTACCATAGGCACCATGATCTTTGAAAAGGCTCTGTGTGACCTTGGTTCAGGGATAAACCTCATGCCCCTCTCTGTAATAGAGAAACTGGGAATCTATGGGGTACAAGCTGCTAAAATATCATTAGAGATGGCAGACAATTCAAGAAAACAGGCTTATGGACAAGTAGAGGACGTGTTAGTAAAGGATGAAGGCCTTTACATCCCTGCTGATTTCATAGTCCTAGATACTGGGAAGGATGAGGATGAATTCATCATCCTTGGAAGACCCTTCCTAGCCACAGCAAGAGCTGTGATTGATGTGGACAGAGGAGAATTGATCCTTCAATTAAATGAGGACAACCTTGTGTTTAAAACCCAAGGATCTCTCTCTGTACCAATGGAGAGGAAGCATAAAAAGCTTCTCTCACTGCAGAGTCAACCAGAGCCCCCACAGTCAAACTTTAAGTTTGGTGTTGGGAGGCCACAACCAAACTCTAAGTTTGGTGTTGAACTCCTATATCCAAACTCTAAGTTTGGTGTTGGGGAGTCTCAACAATGCTCTGAACATCTGTGAAGCTCCATGAGAGCCCACTGTCAAGCTATTGACATTAAAGAAGCGCTTGTTGGGAGGCAACCCAATTTTTATCTAATTCTATTTTTATTGTTCTTTCATGTTTTATTAGGTTCATGATCATGTGGAGTCACAAAATAAACATAAAAATTGAAAACGGAATCAAAAACAGCAGAAGAAAAATCACACCCTGGAGGAAGACCTTACTGGCGTTTAAACGGCAGTAAGAAGCATCTGGCTGGCGTTCAACGCCAGAACAGAGCATGGTTCTGGCGCTGAACGCCCAAAATGGGCAGCATCTGGGCGTTTGAACGCTAAAATTGCACCCTGGAGAAGAGCTGGCGCTGAACGCCCAGAACAAGCAGGGTTCTGGCGTTCAACGCCAGAAATGGGCAACAAATGGGCGTTCAACGCCCAGAACAAGCACCAATCTGGCACTAAACGCCCAGAGTTGTGTGCAAGGGCATTTTGCATGCCTAATTTGGTGCAAGGTTGTAAATCCTTGAATACCTCAGGATCTGTGGACCCCACAGGATCACCACCTACCTCCACTCACTTCTTCTCACCCCTCTTTCACACAATCCCATAAACACTCTTCCCCAAAACTCTTCACCAATCACCTCAATCTCTCTTCCCTATCACCACTTCACCACTCACATCCATCCACTCTTCCCAATAAACCTACCTCATAAACTCCACCTACCTTCAAAATTCAAAATCAATTTCCCACCCAAAACCCACCCTTATGGCCGAACCTTACCCCCCCTCCCTTCCCTATATAAAGCCCTCCATTCTTCTTCATTTTCACACAACACAACCCTCTCTTCTCTTCTTGGCTGAAACACAACCCCTTCTCCCTCTCCTCTATTTCTTCTTCTTCTTCATCTATTCTTTCTTTTCTTGCTCGAGGGTGAGCAATTTTCTAAGTTTGGTGTGGGAAAAGAATAAGCTTTTTGTTTTTTCATTACCATTGATGGCACCCAAGACCGGAGAATCCTCTAGAAAAGGGAAAGGGAAGACAAAAGCTTCCACCTCTAAGTCATGGGAGATGGAAAGATTCATCTCCAAAGCTCATCAAGACCACTTCTATGATGTTGTGGCCAAGAAGAAGGTGATCCCCGAGGTCCCTTTCAAGCTCAAGAAGAATGAGTATCCGGAGATCCGACATGAAATCCAAAGAAGAGGTTGGGAAGTTCTAACAAAACCCATCCAACAAGTCGGCATCCTAATGGTTCAAGAGTTCTATGCCAATGCATGGATCACTAGAAACCATGATCAAAGTAAGAACCCGGACCCAAAGAATTATCTCACCATGGTTCGGGGGAAATACTTAGATTTTAGCCCGAAAAATGTGAGGTTGGCGTTTAACTTGCCTATGATGCAAGGAGATGCACGCCCCTACACTAGAAGGGTCAACTTTAATCAAAGGTTAGACCAAGTCCTCATGGACATATGTGTGGAAGGAGCTCAATGGAAGATTGACTCCAAAGGCAAGCCGGTTCAACTAAGAAGACTAGACCTCAAGCCTGTAGCTAGAGGATGGTTAGAGTTCATACAATGCTCCATCATCCCCACTAGCAACCGATCCGAAGTTACTGTGGATCGGGCCATCATGATTCATAGCATCATGATTAGAGAGGAAGTAGAAGTTCATGAAGTCATCTCCCTTGAACTCTACAAAATAGCCGAAAAGTCCTCCCCCATGGCAAGGCTAGCTTTTCCTCATCTTATTTGCCATCTATGTTACTCAGCTGGAGCTTCCATAGAAGGAGACATTCCCATTGAGGAAGAGAAGCCCATCACTAAGAAAAAGATGGAGCAAGCAAGAGAGCCTATTCATGGATCTCAAGAGGCGCATGAAGCTCATCACCATGAGATCCCGGAAATGCCTCAAATGCATTTCCCTCCACAAAACTATTGGGAGCAAATCAACACCTCCCTAGGAGAATTAAGTTCCAACATGGGACAATTAAGGGTGGAACATCAAGAGCACTCCATCATCCTTCATGAAATAAGAGGAGATCAAAAAGCAATGAGGGAGGAGCAACAAAGACAAGGAAGAGACATAGAAAAGCTCAAGGACATCATTGGTTCCTCAAGAAGGAAACGCCACAATCACTAAGGTGGACTCATTCCTTGTTCTTACTTTCTCTGTTTTTCGTTTTTTCTATGTTAAGTGCTTATCCATGTTTGTGTCTTCATTACATGATCATTAGTATTTAGTAACTTTGTCTTAAAGTTATGAATGTCCTATGAATCCATCACCTCTCTTAAATGAAAACTGTTTTAATTCAAAAGAACAAGAAGTACATGAGTTTCAAATTTATCCTTGAACTTAGTTTAATTATATTGATGTGGTGACAATGCTTCTTGTCTTCTGAATGAATGCTTGAACAGTGCATATGTCTTTTGAAGTTGTTGTTTAAGAATGTTAAATATGTTGGCTCTTGAAAGAATGATGATAAGGAGACATGTTATTTGATAATCTGAAAAATCATAAAAAAATGATTCTTGAAGCAAGAAAAAACAGCAAAGAACAAAGCTTGCAGAAAAAAAAAAGAGAAAAAAAATTAGGCGAAAAAAAAATAGAAAGAAAAAGAAAAAGCAAGCAGAAAAAGCCAAAAGCTCTTAAAACCAAGAGGCAAGAGCAAAAAGCCAATAACCCTTAAAACCAAAAGGCAAGGGCAAATAAAAAGGATCCCAAGGCTTTGAGCATCAGTGGATAGGAGGGCCTAAAGGAATAAAATCCTGGTCTAAGCGGCTAAACCAAGCTGTCCCTAACCATGTGCTTGTGGCGTGAAGGTGTCAAGTGAAAACTTGAGACTGAGCGGTTAAAGTCAAGGTCCAAAGCAAAAGAAGAGTGTGCTTAAGAACCCTGGACACCTCTAATTGGGGACTTTAGCAAAGCTGAGTCACAATCTGAAAAGGTTCACCCAATTATGTGTCTGTGGCATTTATGTATCCGGTGGTAATACTGGAAAACAAAGTGCTTAGGACCACGGCCAAGACTCATAAAATAGCTGTGTTCAAGAATCATCATACTGAACTAGGAGAATCAATAACACTATCTGAACTCTGAGTTCCTATAGAAGCCAATCATTCTGAACTTCAATGGATAAAGTGAGATGCCAAAACTATTCAAGAGGCAAAAAGCTATAAGTCCCGCTCATCTGATTGGAGCTATATTTCATTGATAGTTTGGAATTTATAGTATATTCTCTTCTTTTTATCCTATTTGATTTTCAGTTGCTTGGGGACAAGCAACAATTTAAGTTTGGTGTTGTGATGAGCGGATAATTTATACGCTTTTTGGCATTGTTTTTAGTATGTTTTTAGTAGAATCTAGTTACTTTTAGGGATGTTTTTATTAGCTTTTAATTAAAATTCACATTTCTGGACTTTACTATGAGTTTGTGTGTTTTTCTGTGATTTCAGGTATTTTCTGGCTGAAATTGAGGGACTTGAGCAAAAATCAGATTCAAAGGTTGAAGAAGGACTGCTGATGCTATTGGATTCTGACCTCCCTGCACTCAAAGTGGATTTTTTGGAGCTACAGAAATCAAAATGGCACGCTTTTAATTGCGTTGGAAAGTAGACATCCAGGGCTTTCCAGTAATGTATAATAGTTCATACTTTGAACGCGTTTATATGACGTAAAAGGGCGTTGAACGTCGGTTCTATGGTGCTGTCTGGAGTTAAACGCCAGAAACAAGTCACAAACCAGAGTTGAACGCCAGAAATACGTTACAACCTAGCATTCAACTCCAGAAAGAGCCTCTGCATGTGTAACATTCAAGCTCAGCCCAAGCACACACCAAGTGAGCCCCGGAAGTGGATTTATGCATCAATTACTTACTTCTGTAAACCCTAATAGCTAGTTTATTATAAATAGGACTTTTTACTATTGTATTAGACATCTTTTGATCATTTTGAGATCTCTAGACCTCCATGGGAGGCTGGCCACTTGGCCATGCTTACCCTCTATTCACTTATGTATTTTTCAAACGGTAGAGTTTCTGCACTCCATAGATTAAGGTGTGGAGCTCTGCTGTTCCTCAAAGATTAAGCAAAGTACTACTGTTTCTCTATTCAATTCAACTTATTCCGCTTCTAAGATATTCATTCGCACTTCAACCTGAATGTGATGAACGTGACAATCATCATCATTCCTTATGAATGCGTGCCTGACAACCACTTCCGTTCTACCTTAGATTGAATGAGTATCTCTTAGATCTCTTAATCAGAATCTCCGTGGTGTAAGCTAGATTGATGGCGGCATTCATGAGAGTCTAAAAAGTCTAAACCTTGTCTGTGGTATTCCGAGTAGGACTCTGGGATTGAATGACTGTGACGAACTTCAAACTCGCGACTGCTGGGCGTAGTGACAGACGCAAAAGGAGGGTGAATCCTATTCCAGCATGATCGAGAACCTCAGATGATTAGCCGTGCTGTGACAGAGCATTTGGACCATTTTCACAAGAGGATGGGATGCAGCCATTGGCAAGGGTGATGCCTCCAGACGATTAGCCATGCAGTGACAGCGCATCAAACCATTTTCCAGAGAGGATCAAAAGTAGCCATTGACAACGGTGATGTCCTTACATAAAGCCAGCCATAGAAAGGAGTAAGACTGATTGGATGAAGACAGCAGGAAAAGCAGAGGTTTAGAGGGACGAAAGCATCTCCATGCATTTATCTGAAATTCTCACCAAGGATTTACATAAGTATTTCTATCCCTATTTTATTATTAATATTCGAAAACTCCATAACCATTCTATATCCGCCTGACTGAGATTTACAAGATGACCATAGCTTGCTTCATACCAACAATCTCCGTGGGATCGACCCTTACTCGCGTAAGGTTTATTACTTGGACGACCCAGTGCACTTGCTGGTTAGTTGTGTGAAGTTGTGATAAAAAGTTGAGATTACAATTGAGCGTACCATGTTGATGACGCCATTGATGATCACAATTTCGTGCACCAGTGGTGTATATGGAGGTAGTTAGTCAAGGAGATTATGGGAGTAGTGATGTTGGAATGATGGTGGTTCATAAGGTGGATTGTGAGATGGATATGGAATTTGATCCCATGAAGGTATTTGATAGTGGAGTGGGGCTTGAGGGTATTGTGGTTGAGGATAATGTTGAGGATAGAGTTCATAGGAATATAGTGGTTGAGGTTGGTAATCATTGTAAGGGCCACCATAGTCAATTGATTAGTATGAACTATAGGATGAGTTATGATCATAGTGGCATGGATGAGGAGATTGCCATGAAGATTGTCCATATGAATGCGTCTCTTTCCTCAAGTGATAATTCAACCCTTGGTGCACATCATCATTAAGCTTGCCATTTCTTATAACGTTTTCACAATCATACCCAAAACCATAAGGATGAGAGTTCATAGAGAAAAGAGGAAATAAAAACAAAGCTATCAAGAAACAAATAAAAACAAACTTCTAAATACAAACTAAAATTAAGAAATAATAAAAAAACAAACTATTCACATATTCACATATTAACAATAGCCAATAACATGACACACATTGCAACTCCCCGGCAACAACGCCAAAAACTTGATGTTAGGGTTAATGTCAGTCTAGAATTTCTCAATAGAATTTCGTTGCAAGCATAATCCAAACCAACAATTAACTCTCAATCAAAGTTTAAAAGGTTGTCACAATATATACTAAAATAACCGAAAGTGTTAATCTCGGGTTATTCCCCCTTGGAATTGCAATCAAGTAATCAATTATTGACTATGAGAAAATTGGGGATTTTGATTGAAATAAACAAGAAATATAAATAGTAAGGAATTAAATGAGCATGCAAGGAATTAAACTAAAGGCAATTAAAGCAAGTGAAAGGAGAATTCAAATAATAAAAAAAGTCTTGGCAAGGGTTGAGAGTCAAGGTTTCCTATCCTAGTCGTTGACTAAAAACATGGTATTTATGAAGTGTCAATCCCAATTAGTCAACCCTAACATCGAGGATAAGTCAAATAGGCATAATTGATTTCCATCCTCAAATCCTAGCCAACTCACTAATTAACTTAGTGAAAGACTAGCGTTAGTGAAAACCAAATCAACTAACAACCCTAAATTACCCATATTGGACAACAATGACTCAAGGTCACCTAAATCTTCAATCCCAAGCCAAGAGTTTGAAAAACCACACTAAAACTAAAAGAGGCATTTTATCAAATACTTGGTATGCATAAAAGGAAAAAACATGGCAAATTACATGAATAATAAAATCTATAACTACCAATTGCAAGAAAACAATAATAACAACTCAATTAAGCAACAATAAACATAAAAACATCAAATTACATTAAATGGAATCAAAATTAACAAGATTTCATGAACATAAAAGCAACAAAAATGGATGAAATTAACAAGTAAACTAAGAGAATTAAGATGCTAAAACAAGAAATTGTAATTAAAACTAAATCAAAGCAAGATCAAAACCTAATTCTATGGAGAAAACTAAATCTAAAATCGTAAGTGCTAAAGAGAAGAGAGAGCTTATCTCTCTAGAAGTCTAACCTAAAACATAACAAAAACCTATTCTAATTGCTCTCCCTTTCATCCTCCTTGAGTTTGGCTTGAAATACTTCAGAATTGAGTTGGATTGGGCCCAAGAAAGCCCTGAAATTGTGACCCATGTGTTTGCTTAAGTGAAGTCACATGCTGGTAGTCATGTGTACGCATGAGGCATGCGTACGCACAACTTGATATTCATGTGTACACATAAGACGTGCGTACGCATGACCCTGAAATGCTCCAAACTCTATTTCTTCATTAATTCTCCACTTTTGCATGCTTTTTCTTCACTTTTATAATTCATCCTTGTCTTGTAAGCCTGAAATCACTCAACAAACACATCAAGGCATCGAATGGATTAAAGTGGATTAAATTTAGGAAATTAAGGGTAAAAAAATATAATTTTAATTTTAAGCACAATTTAGGAAAAATTCACAAAACTATGCTATTTCAATGAATAAATATAGAATAAGTTGATAAAATTTACTCATTTCAATACAAAATAAACCATCAAATTATGGTTTCTCAACAAATCAAACCCTTGCATCTACCCAGGGAGTTCCAATCCTCAACCCAGAGCAAGTGGGGTGAACCACACCCTTGCATCTACCCAGGGAGGCATCATATCAATCCAACTTATTTTTATCATCCAATCATATCAACTCATCATTAATTTAAATTCTTCACTCTATAATCTCCTTCAATACCAATTTAACCCATTCAATATGCCCGCACTCATTCCAAAGCCTAAAAACTAGTTATCAGATCTTAATTGGGGGTTACGGGGGTTAAAAGTAGATTGGATAGGCTAAAACAGTTAAAATAACATTTTTTTTTGAAAACAGAGCAATCGTGCGTATGCACGAGTCCACTTTTATGTGTATGCATGGTACTCGCACGAAATCTTTTCAATTCTGGAATGCAAGTCGTGCATACGCATAGGGTCGTTCGTACGCATGATTTGTCTTCTTTGCAGACGCATAGATGCGCATGAAAACATTTCAATTCTGTAATGCCCCTCATGTGTACGCATGTGTCGTGTACGCATGACCTCAGTTTTCTGAAACTTCTGTAGAATTCAATTTTTTGAAACCAGATTTTCAAATGTTCATAACTTTTTTTTTAAAAATTGTTTTCCGTCCGTTCTTCGAACGTCATAAAATAGACAAACCCAAGTTTCATTTAAAATAAGTCTCATAAAATTTAAAAGTCTGAGGGTTATGTTATGCCCCGTCGAATTTCGTCAAAAATCTGTTTTATACCCAAATATTTTTGTATTACAATTTTCACCAATTCTAAGTCCAATTCAGTTCAAGAAAACCATTCCAATACCACTTCTAACTTCCTCAACATACATTTATCAATTCTCTACAATTCCTATTCATTCCACCCAATTAATCAATTTTTCAAGACAACCTCAATATACACGCTCATACATACAAAATCCACAACCAACTAACATCAAATATCTCATTCTCATACAACATTTCACACCACTCACCTTATCTTACCAAGTATGAGATTTTCTCACTCTATCATGACCTGCGACCCAATTTTCACATCAATTACCATTATAGACAACCATGCCATAACTCATATTCTCTTCAATCATATATACCATTCATATCATCCAACATAAATACAACTCACAATTTACAACCAATTAATCACGACATCAACCATATCCATTCAATTCTATCTTAGAGACAACTAGGCTAGGATTTCATGTCAAATTACATGGTATTTACCCGAAACTTAAACTCATACCTTAAGCGCAACGAATTCAAACCCCTTAGATTCCTTCCTCCGCCCAAGTCCGAGTTTCACCTAACGTCAACGAGCCTCAACAAATTCTCTACAACCAAACCAATTCAATCCAATAAGCCAAGCTAATCCATATAATCTAATCACAACAATTTTACTCAATAATCATACTAGGATTTTATTTAAAATTAGAAATAATAAAGGAAGTTAAGCTTCCTTACCTTTTACCACTCAATCTCAGGTTAAAACGTCCTTAGTACTCAAGATTGAGCTTTCCCTAAACATCAAAAGTTGAATTTTTCTCAACACCAAACTCAAAAATGTGAAACATTAATGAAATTAAAAACTGGGCAAGGGTTTCAAGGTTCCTTACTACAACGCTTAGATAGAATTGAAGAGAGATCCAAGACAAATGCGTAGCAACAAATAGCTCATCAATTGGAGCTCTAGATTGAAAGTTATGTAGATTTGAGTGATTAGGTGAATAATGTTCTTAGTGCTCTCTTTTCTCTCTTCTCTCTTAGGCAATGCTGAATGTTTTAATGAATGGGGGGGGGGGAGCGGGGAGTGTGCTGAAGTGAGGTTAATTAGGGGTGTTGTGAGTGGGCCTTGGGCCCAAGTGTGGCCCAAGTCTATTTTTGGTGCATTTAGCCCAACATTGGGCCAAAACTTTTAAGACAGGTGTTTTAACCTATATACTAAATATTTTTCTTGTCATTTTGACAGTTTTAGTTTTCTCACTCACAGTACCAGATAGACTTAAGCCAGTACTGCTAGTTAAAATACCGGTATATATTTTTACGCATTTTTTCACAACAACAACACTTTTCCACTAAAAAAAATTTTTTGAATCCAAATTTTATCGTTAAAGTTCCAAAATATAGATTTCAGTAGTCTTTACATATCTGATACGTTTGCATCTTTAGTGTTTTTTTCTTAGAATTTCATTCAATAAACTAAGAATTATTGCAAGATAAACTGGGATTTCATAGTTAATTGAGCAATATTTTGAGTTAGTATGTATTTATTTATTACATGAGAATTTGGAAGAGAATTGGCAAAAATTAAAGAAAAGGAGGCCAGGAATCACTTTGAGCAAGAAGAGCAAGAATGGAGAAGCAACTCAGAGAGCTCTCTGGACCAAATAGAGAGTTTTCTGGACACAAAGTATTGAAATCAAGCTTCACGTGCAACGTGAGAGAGCAAGTGTGCCACGCCAAACCAACTGTGCACTCCTAGGGGCAGTAGATACTCTTAAGTAGGACGTGAGAATAAGGACGTGGCACTTGAAGGGAAAAACAGAAAGCAAAGTGTTGAAATTATGCATAGCCGTGCAATGTGGGAGCTTAGGCGTCCCATGCCATTATGGAAGTCGTGCGTACGCATCACCTATGCATATGCACAAGTTGCAGAATATGCTCAGTCATGTGTACGTATCTCGCATGCGTACGCATGACCCCCACTTCAACGTGGGACGTGGTATCATAGCCATGGGACGTAAAGACATCAACATGGGATGTAGGCATGTCATGCGTATGCACAACCAGGGCAAAAAAGAGACATCATGTGTACGCATCTCCCATGTGTACGCACAACAAGAGAATTTTGAGGCATCATGCATATGCTTGGGAGTAAACAGAGGCCGAAATTGAGGGAAAACAAAATCACGTACCACGTGAGACATTTCACTTGCAATGTGATCCATCCAGGGAGTGAATTGAATCAAGATTTGGTCTCTACGTGCAACGTGAAGGGCTCACGTGCCACGTGAGATTTTAGCCACATTCCAGGGGGCCTCAACTTAGCCACTAAACCTCCAATTCTTCATCACTTGTGTGGTCAATAAAAGGCTCGACTTAAGCCCATTATTCACAGCAATTAATTAAGGATTGCAAGAAGATAAGATTGAGAGCTTGGCTGGAGGAAAATATTTATGAAGAAGATTTGATTCTGTTTTAATTTTGATTTCGTTTTGAGTTTGAATTTGAAATATGTCTTAGGGTTAGTATTTAAGGAGAAAAGTCACTAAAGGCTTGATGACCGGAATTCACACCCCATTCAAAATTGGTGAATTAGTCCTTTTGGCAAGTGCACCAAAATTATCGTCAAGTAATAACCCACAGTGGAGTGGGATCGTATCCACAGAGATTGGCAAATTCGAACAGTTTTAATCAATTAATGAATTAGTCAAGCGGATCAATAGGATTGTATGGTGCAGAATTGTAAATGACATAAATGTAAATGACTAGAATATAAAGAAAAGAAATAAAGTGCAGAAATATAAATGGCGGAAAGTAAAGGGCAGAATCATAAATGACTTGAATGTAAATAGGAATAGGGAATTGCTGAATGTAAAAATAAACTGTAAAGAAATGGATAGATAAGAATGGGGAAATTCATTAAGATTGGGAGATGTTGTCTCTTTGGATCGAATCTAGCTTATATCCCCTTCAATCATGCAACTCATTGACCTCTTGGCAATCATGATTGATTGAGCCCCAATCCCTTGGTGACTCAATCTCTCAGATCTTGATCAATAGCCAATTCCTTGGTTTAATTGCTCATGAAGAGAGATATGCTTGGTCCTTGATTATACCACACACCATTATAGGTCCAAGTAGAGGGAGGATTATATGTCACATATCCAAATACCAAAACCCAGATTCTACTCTAGTGTGAGAAGGGATTTCAAGCATGGTTTCATGTTTCCTTTCCCAAGGTTCCCATGAAACCCAATTGCATTCAATCTCTTTCCCAAGATAATTGAATACTAAGCATTAAGAACGAAATTCCTTCTAGCAAATCAAAGAAAAGATGAAGAGAAGAAGGATTTCACTATCATCAATCCATCAAGTACAACAGAGCTCCCTCTCTCAATGAGAGGGAAGTTAGCTACTCATAGCTCAAAAAGTACTCAAAAGTGAAGTGTAAAAGTGGATCTAAAACTGACTGCTTAACCCCCTTCTTCAGTACTCCTTGGGGGTATTTATACTACTCCTAGTAAAATAAAAGAATTACAAAAGTGAAAAAGGAAAATTACATTTTGGAGGGAAAAGAAAACACTCAATAAGCATGACTTCTCAGCTGGCGTGTGGCTGGCGCTTTTCTGGCGTGTCACGTGCCCTTTATTTCCAGCTTGGCGTGCCAGGCCTAATCCTTCAAGTGGCACGCTCGTCCCTCTCTCAACCTTGGCATGCCACGCCTTCAAACTCAAGTGGCACGCCCCTTGCTTTTCTCACTTCTCTTTGCCTCTGGAAACTTGTACTGGCGTGCCACGCCCAAGGACTGGCGTGCCACGCCCTTGCTTCATGCTTGGCTAGACTTCTCTGGAAAGTTGAACTAGCGTGGCACGCCCAGGGTCTGGCGTGCCACGCCTCTTTTGTGAGTGAGTGGTTCCTCTATTTGGCGTGCTGATGAACGTAAATATTCTTATGCCGATTAGAAACTAGTGATAAATCCGATCGTGAGTATAGTCTAACCAACATACGAATATAACATCAAACAATTCTAAAATCTATGACCGAGAGTATTGATCCTGGGTCGTTCTCCCTAGGAATTACTTTAGAATGTGCATCATTGATTAGGAAAGCTTTTATGGTTTTGAGAGTTGGTACAAGAATTCAAACTAGCAAGCAATCAACAATTAATGGAAATAAAAGCCTTGGCTAAGGGTAAGCATTGGAAGTTCCATCATTATAGTTTCCTTCAATTATGATAAGAGTTGATTATTGCTTCACTTAGTTAACCCCCTAACAATGGAGAAAAGTCAAGTGAGAGTAACTAACTTGAGTCACAAGTCCTAGTCTTACCCTAGGGAAGTCTAGCTTTAATGCACTCCAAGCCAATTAGCAATTCTCAATTCATAATCTACAATTGATATCCACTATTCAAGTGTCTCCAATAACTCAACCCCTAAGCCAAGTGAAAGAAATCAACTCCATAGCTAAGGTTGTCATTATCACAAACAATTGGTAGGCAATTATGGAAAACATGAGGCAATTGAGAGAAGAGAATCGAATTAAAGCTATCTATTCCAAACAATCATCAACAATCATACAATTGAATGAAACCTCAATTCATTAATCCACATTCAAAGTAACAAAGTGAACCAAATCTAGATCTAAGAAATTGAACCAAAAGAACATCAATTAAGAGTAGAAGAAGAGTAGATCTACACTTGTAGCAAAACAAAAAGTCAATTAGTAATAGATCTCACCAAGAATTCAAAGGAAACTTGCAATGGAGGATGAAAACCTAGAGAGAAGTTGGAGTTTCTCTCTCTAAAAACAAAATGTAACTAACTTCCTAAAAATATCTAGAATTATTATTCCCCCTCCTAACACACCTAAGCCTTGGTCTTCTTAAGCATTTCCCTCCAAAATCTGCTCCAAAACAGGGTCTGGAAACCCCTTGAAATCGCTGGGTTTCATTTAAAAAATCATGTGCGCATATCGACGTGTACGCGCATTGCGCGCATACGCGTCCTTGGGCTCTTTTGCGATCTGCGCACAGGCGCACGGTGCGCGCGAGCATCATAAGGGATATGGCCCAGCCATATAAGCGCGTCGGCTCCTCGCTCGGCTCCACTGTGCTGGCTTTGGATGAGCGCATCCACGCGTACGTGCACGGTGCGCATGCGCGCGCATGTCCAAACTTCAATTCTTTGATTTGTTTCATGCTCCTTCCATTTATGCATGCTTCCTCCATTCCCCTTGGTCATTTTTGCCCTATAACTTCTGAAATCACTTAACAAACAGATCAAGGCATCTAATGATAATAGAGGAGGATTACAATATCTCAATTTTGATGCAAAAGAAGCATATTCTCATCTATGAGGTAAAATGGGAAAGAGACACGAAATCATGCAGTTTTATATGAATAAGTGTAGAAGATCATTAATAAAACCCTTAGATTCTATGCATGATAAACCCTAAAAATGGGGTTTATCAACCTCCCCACACTTAAAGTATAGCATGTCCTCATGCTATGGAAAAGCAAAAGATCAAAGGACTACAAGGGTGTAGGACTCATGTGATGCGATCTACCTACATGAATGCAACTAGGGTACATGCTACTATCTACTTGGCCAAGAGTAATTCAATCTTTCTAGAAGACACATATGTATGTGCACATAGATCAGAATGATGGCAATGTATGAACTCTACCAATTCTAGTCATCAGAATGAAATATGCATAACTTGTATGAAGAATGCTCGCGAGAGCCAAGAACAAGGAATTGAGCTTCGAACCCCTCACCGGAAGTATTTGCGCTCTATTCACTCGGTGTATAGGGTTGATCACTCAACCCTTCTCTACTTCATGCTTTTCCAAAATTTGTTTTTCTTCTAACAATCAACATATATTCCATGCATGCATGCAAGTATCATGGGGTCTTTTCTTTAGGTTGTAATGGGGCTAGGGTCAAGGTAAGGGTGCATATTTGGTCAAGTGAGCTTGAAATTTGAATCTTTGATAAGCTTAAACTTCCCACCTAACCTATGACATCCTATACAATTCAAAAGCTAACCTAACTACCCATTCTTCACTTTTTAACATACTCATGTATTTTCTTTTCATTTCACAATACTTATGCATTGATCCTTATTGAGCTTTGCTTTGGGGCATTTTGTCCCCTTTTTATTTCTTTCTTTTTCTTTGTTTCTTTCTTTTTCTATATATATATATTTTTTTTTCTTTTTTTTTCCATACTATTTTTCTTTTTCTCTTTTTTCTTTTCCCCTTTTTTTCTTTAACATCAATGCATAATGTCTATACATTTTATCAATACATGAGCATGTACCCAATTCCCAATCATTTCAATAAAAATAGAAGGCTACCTTTTTAATCACCCAATATCCCAAGTTTTCCCATACTTGAATGATACACACACACACTAGCTTAAGCCAATCAAAGATCCAAATAAGGACATTTATTGTTTTTCGCTTTAAGGCTTGTAATGTGCTAAATTAAGAACAAGTGGGTTAATCATAGGCTCAAAGTAGCTAACAATGGGATATAAAAGGTAAGGCTATTTGGGTAAGTGAGCTAATAAAATGATGGCCTCAGTCATATACATGCATGAATACAAGGAATAACGGACATATAGAATTAAACAAATCAAAGATCACAATCATAGGAGGAGAACAATTTCACACAAGAAGGAAAAATAAGTGGTTATAAGATGTAACCACACCATTAGGCTCAAAACTCACTTGTTTGTGGTCTTGGCTCAAATCCCATGTTCCAAAATACATTCTTCAAACAAGTTAAGTATCAAAAGATTTTCAAATTTCAAAATTGGTAGGTTTGCCGTAAAATTCTAGTTTTCTAGAATAGAAGTCATTGCTCTAACCAAGTGGATTTATTAAGAGATACTAATATACAAAAGATGCCAAAAATGAAGGACCTAGTATGAAATCTATTCTAGTTAAGAAAAAAGGTTCAAGGAATTTATTCGGGTGTTACCTACAGAGACCAGTCAGCCGACCGACCTCCCCACACTTAGAAGTTGGCACGGTCCTCCGTGCCTTGAGTGAGACAGAGTGGTTGATCGGCTTCCGTGTGTCCATCCACTTCTTCATCATTATCGCTTTCATCATTATTGGTACTGATGGACGTGAAAATTTCCGGTTCTTCCATAGGTGGTGCTAGGCAACTTAGAAGCTTCTTGACGAAAGTGTATCGGCGTTGGTTACGCCGCTCATAACGGTCAAGCTTCTTGTGGAGTTCCTCTATGCGTTGCATGGATGACTTTGGTGGTGCGGATGAGGAAGAGGGGATGCGCATGGGGACGGATAAGTGTGGCTCTTCGGTGTCCGCCGGAGGGTAAAGGTACCTCCCGTTTAGAACAACATCTCCGTCTATCGGGATCATGGCCCTTCTATCCTTGGTCTCTCGGGAAACACCGGCTGCGGCGACTAAGTCGGACACTAGAGCAGGAAAAGGTATATTCCCCTTAGCGTGAATATGGCCCATAGATTGGTGGATGAGACGAGGGATATACACCGGCCTCTCTGTGAGGACACACCAAACCAACAAGGCTAACTCGGCAGTGATAGATGAGCCATGGGTGCTTGGGAGCACATAGTGGGCTAGAATTTGGGCCCATGCTTGAGCCTCTCTGGTGAGAAAACGTACGTCAATGCCCTTGGGCCGAGGCCTCATCCTACCTCAAATCCAGAATGATTCGGGTGTGGCAATGACCTTAAGGATAGCATCCCAATCAAACACATATTCGCACCGGGCCGACAAAATCTCCTCAGAGGCATCAACCCCGTCCGCTAACGGTCCAGTCTTAAGCACATTTTGAATGGCCTACTCCGTGACGGGAACTTGCCTTCGGCGCACCAATACCGATGTGAGGGAAGGGGAATGGTAATTGGTGTAAAATTCAGCCACCCATGACAAGTTCGCCTCCCGTGGCTTCTGATGAGCGGATATTTTATACGCTTTTTGGGGTTAATTTCATGTAGTTTTTAGGATGTTTTAGTTAAGTTTTTAGTATATTTTCATTAGATTCTAGGAAAAATTCATATTTTTGGACTTTACTATGAGTTTTTGTATTTTTCTATAATTTCAAGTATTTTCTGGCTGAAATTGAGGGAGCTGAGCAAAAATCTGATTCGGGCTGAAAAAGGACTACTGATGCTGTTGGATTCTGACCTCTCTGCACTGGGAATGGATTTTCTGGAGCTACAGGAGTCCAATTGGCACGCTTCCAAGTGCGTTGGAAAGTAGACATCCAGGGCTTTCCATCAAAATATAATAATTTATACTTTGCTCAAGGATAGACGACGTAACCTGGCGTTCAATGCCAGTTCCATGTTGTAGTATGGCGTCCAGCGCCAGAAACAGGTTACAAGTTGGAGTTCAACGCCAGAAATAGGTTACAACCTGGAGTTGAACGCCCAAAACAGCCCAGGCACATGAGAAGCTTAAGTCTTAGTCCTAGCATACACCAAGTGGGCCCCAGAAGTGTATTTCTGCATTATCTATCATAGTTTACTCATTTTCTGTAAACCTAGGTTACTAGTTTAGTATTTAAACAACTTTTAGAGATTTATTTCGTATGTCATGACATTTTAGATTTGAACTTTGTAATCTCTGACGGCATGAGTCTCTAAACTCCATTGTTGGGGGTGAGGAGCTCTGCTGTGTTTCGATGAATTAATGCAACTATTTCTATTTTCCATTCAAACATGCGTGTTCCTATCTAAGATATTCATTCGCGCTTAATTATAGAAAAGGTGATGATCCGTGACACTCATCACCTTTCTCAATCCATGAATGTGTGTCTGACAACCACCTCCGTTCTACATCAGATTGAATGAGTATCTTTTAGATTCCTTAATCAGAATCTCTATGGTATAAGCTAGATTGATGGCGGCATTCATGAGAATCTGGAAAGTCTAAACCTTGTGTGTGGTATTCTGAGTAGGATTCTGTGATTGGATGGCTGTGACGAGCTTCAAACTCGTGAGTGTTGGGCGTAGTGACAGACAGAAAAGGATCAATGGATCCTATTCTAGCATGAGTGGGAACCGATAGATGATTAGCCGTGTAGTGACAGCGCACGTGGACCCTTTTCACTGAGAGGACGGATGGTAGCCATTGACAACGGTGATCCACCAACACACAGCTTGCCATGGAAGGAACTTTGCACTTTTGCATGCATGAGGGAAGAGGAATACAAGAGAAAAGCTGAAATTCAGAAGACAAAGCATCTCCAAAACCCCAACATATTCTCCATTACTGCATAACAAGTAACCTTTAATTCATGCTCTCTTGTTCATTTGCAAGTCAACTGATAACCACAAATTAATATCCTGACTAAGAGTTGCAAGATAACCATAGCTTGCTTCAAACCAACAATCTCCGTGGGATCGACCCTTACTCACGTAAGGTATTACTTGGACGACCCAGTGCACTTGCTGGTTAGTGGTACGAGTTATGAAAAGTGTGATTCACAATTTGTGCACCAAGTTTTTGGCACCGTTGCCGGGGATTGTTCGAGTTTGGACAATTGACGGTTTATTTTGTTGCTTAGATTAGGAAAAAAAATTTTCTTTTAAAATTTTCGAAATTTGTGTTCTTTGTTCTTCCTTCATCTTCAAGTTGTTCTTGTTTATTTTTCTTGTTTGATCTTTAGTTTTTCTAGTTCTGTTTCTTTTCTTGTTTTTCTTGTGCCTTTTCAAAATATTAGTTTTCAAAAAAAAAATTTATTCTTAGTTATTAAAAATACTTCTTCAAAACAAGTGTTACATTTACTGCCCAATTAGCTCGAGCGTTGGTCTATGTTCTTGGTAATTGTGTATCTTCTTTTTAAAATTTTTTTTTCAAAAATAATTTTTCTATTAAATCTTGTGCCAAACTTTAAGTTTGGTGTTTTCTTGTTGATTTTTCTTTGGTTTTCGAAAATTTTATTTTGGTTTTCTAAAAATTTTAAGTTTGGTGTTCTACCTTCATGTTCTTGTTGTTCTTGTGATTCTTCGAAGTGTTCTTGAGTCTTCCTTGTGTTTTGATCTTAAAATTTTTAAGTTTGGTGTTCCTTGGTGTTTTCCCTCCAAAATCTTCGAAAACAAGGAGCATTAGATCCAAAAATTTTAAGTTGTGTGTCTTTTATGTGTTTTTCTCTTTCATCATAAATTCAAAAATAAAAAAAATATCTTTTCTTCATTCCACTCATAATTTTCGAAAAATTAGCATTAAATTTGTCATCAAATTTAAAAATTATATCTTTTTCAAATCATATCTTTTCCAATCAAATCCTTTCAATCATATCTTTTTCAAAACTTCCTAACCATTTTTCTGCTTTCTCTCTCTTTATTTTTCGAAAATCTTCACCCATCTTTATTTATTTTATTTTAGTTTATTTTATTTTCGGAATAAATAAATAAATAAATAAATAAAAATATTTTTTCTCTATTTTACATCATCTCCCTTTCTCCATCATGGATCTAAGTGGAAATGATCAGTCCAGAAGGACTCTGGGATCATATGCTAACCTTACTACTGCTTCATATGGGAGTAGTATCTGTATACCCTCCATTGGAGTCAGTAGCTTTGAGCTGAATCCTCAGCTCATTTTTATGGTGCAACAAAGTTGCCAGTATTCCAGTTTTCCACAGGAAGAACCTACAGAGTTTCTGGCACAGATTTTACAAATTACTGACACAGTCCATGATAAGGAAGTAGATCAGGATATCTATAGACTATTACTGTTTCCATTTGCTGTAAAAGACCAACTGTTTCCATTTGCTGTAAAAGACCAAGCTAAGAGGTGGTTAAATAACCAACCTAAGGCTAGCATAAAGACATGGAAACAGCTGACAGAAAAATTCCTGAATCAATACTTTCCTCCAAAACGGATGACACAGTTAAGGCTGGACATCCAAGGCTTTAAACATGGAGATAATGAATCTCTTTATGATGCATGGGAGAGATACAAAGAGATGCTAAGAAAGTGCCCCTCTGAAATGTTTTCAGAGTGGGTTCAGTTAGACATCTTCTATTATGGGCTTACAAAAAGGGCTCAGATTTCTCTAGATTACTCAGCTGGTGGATCTATCTACATGAGAAAGACAATTGAAGAAGCTCAAGAGCTCATTGATACAGTTTCCAAAAATTAGCATCTGTACCTAAGCAATGAACCTTCCATGAAAGAAGAGGCTAGAACAGTGACTGCTGAACTCAGTCCTACAGAACAAGCTACTGAATTCAATCAGCAATTAGATTTTCAAACAAATCAGTTAGCCGAATTCAAGGAAAGACTACAAGAAATAAGAATGGCTAATATAAATATGGAAGTACAATTAAAGCAAACAAAGTAGCAGCTGTCAAAACAAATAATAGAAGAGTGCCAAGCAGTTCAATTGAGAAGTGGGAAAACATTAGATGCCCCACCTCAAGGTAGCAGGAAGCTAAGAAATAAGCAAACTACCCAAAATCCATCTGAGGACAGTAAGAGCCCGGAGAGGAATAATTCTGGCAATCAAACGCCAGAAATTGGGTGGAAAGCTGGCGTTGAACGCCCAAACCATGCTCAGTCCTGGCATTCAACGCCAGAAACAAGCAAGGAATTGGTGTTGAACGCCCAAAAGGAGCACAGTTCTGGCGTTCAGATGCCAGGAACAGGTGAGGAGTTGGCGTCCAACGTCACTCAGCTTCTAACCCTGGCATTCAAATGTCAGTGAGGGATCAGACATACACAAGTGCTGATAACAACCCCTCTAAAAAGGCTTCTCCAACCACCTCTATAGGAAGTAAACCTGCAGGAACTAAGGTTGAGGAATACAAAGCCAAGGTGCCTTATCCTCAAAAACTCCACAAAGAGGAGCAGGATAAGCAATTTGCTCGCTTTGCAGACTATCTTCGGACTCTTGAAATAAAGATTCTGTTTGCAGAGGCACTTGAGTAAATACCTTCTTATGCCAAGTTCATGAAAGAGATCTTGAGTCATAAGAAGGATTGGAGAGAAACTGAAAGAGTTCTCCTCACTGAAGAATGTAGTGCAGTCATTCTGAAAAGCTTCCCAGAAAAGCTTAAGGATCCCGGGAGCTTTCTGATACCATGCACACTAGAGGGTAATTGCACCAAGACAGCTTTATGTGATCTTGGAGCAAGCATCAATCTAATACCTGCATCCACTATCAGAAAGCTTGGTTTAACTGAAGAAGTCAAACCAACCCGGATATGTCTCCAACTTGCTGATGGCTCCATTAAATACCCATCAGGCGTGATTGAGGACATGATTGTCAGGGTTGGGCCATTTGCCTTTTCCACTGACTTTGTAGTGCTGGAAATGGAGGAGCACAAGAGTGCTACTCTCATCCTAGGAAGACCTTTCCTAGCAAGTGGACGAACTCTCATTGATGTCCAAAAGGGGGAAGTCACCCTGAGAGTCAATGAGGATGAGTTTAAGTTGAATGCTGTCAATGCTAGGCAGCATCCAGACACACCAAAAGACTGCATGAAAGTTGATCTTATTGACTCTTTGGTAGAGGAGATCAACATGGCTGAGAGTCTCGAATCAGAGTTGGAAGATATCTTTAAACATGTTCAGTCTGATCTTGAGGATTTAGAGGAATTGAAAGAGCCTCTGAAATTTCCTCAGGAAGAGAAAAAACCTCCTAAACCCGAGCTCAAACTATTACCACCATCCCTGAAATATGCATTTTTGGGAGAAGGTGACACTTTTCCAGTGATCATAAGCTCTGCTTTAAATCCACAGGAAGAGGAAGCACTAATTCAAGTGCTAAGGACACACAAGACAGCTCTTGGGTGGTCCATAGGTGACCTTAAGGGCATAAGCCCAGCTAGATGCATGCACAAGATCTTATTGGAGGACAATGCTAAGCCAGTGGTTCAACCACAGTGGCGGCTAAATCCAGCCATGAAGGAAGTGGTGAAGAAAGAGGTCACCAAATTACTGGAGGCTGGGATTATTTATCCTATTTCTGATAGCCTCTGGGTGAGCCCTGTCCAAGTTATCCCTAAAAAGGGAGGCATGACAGTGGTTCATAATGAAAAAAATGAACCGGTTCCTACAAGAACATTTACAGGGTGGCGCATGTGTATTGACTACAGAAGGCTCAATACAGCCACCAGAAAGGATCATTTTCCTTTACCATTCATAGACCAGATGCTAGAAAGACTAGCAGGTCATGATCATTACTGTTTGTTGGATGGCTATTCAGGCTACAACCAAATTGCAGTAGATCCCCAGGATAAAGAGAAAACAGCATTCACATGTCCATCTGGAGTGTTTGCTTACAGAAGGATGCCATTTGGACTGTGTAATGCGCCTGCAACCTTTCAGAGATGCATGCTCTCTATTTTCTCTGATATGGTGGAAAAATTTCTGGAAGTCTTCATGGATGACTTCTCAGTATATGGAGACTCATTCAGCTCCTGTCTTGATCACCTGACACTGGTTTTGAAAAGATGCCAAGAGACCAACCTGGTTTTAAATTGGGAAAAATGTCACTTTATGGTGACTGAAGGGATTGTCCTTGGACATAAAATTTCAAACAAGGGAATAGAGGTGGATCAAGCTAAAATAGAAGTAATTGAAAAATTACCACCACCTGCCAATGTTAAGGCAATCAGAAGCTTTCTGGGGCATGCAGGATTCTATAGGAGGTTTATAAAGGATTTTTCAAAAATTGCAAAACCTCTAAGCAACCTGCTAGCTGCTGACACGCCATTTGTGTTTGACACAGAGTGTTTGCAGGCGTTTGAAACTCTGAAAGCTAAGCTGGTCACAGCACCAGTTATCTCTGCACCAGACTGGACATTACCATTCAAATTAATGTGTGATGCCAGTGATCACGCCATTGGTGCAGTACTGGGGCAGAGGCATGACAAGCTTCTGCATGTCATTTATTATGCTAGCCGTGTTTTAAATGATGCCCAGAAAATTACACAACCACAGAAAAGGAATTACTTGCAGTGGTCTATGCCATTGACAAATTTAGATCATACTTAGTAGGATCAAAAGTGATTGTGTACACTGACCATGCTGCTCTTAAATATCTACTCACAAAGCAGGATTCAAAACCCAGGCTCATAAGATGGGTGTTGCTTCTGCAAGAGTTTGATATAGAAATAAGAGACAGAAAAGAAACAAAGAACCAAGTGGCTGATCATCTGTCCCGGATAGAGCCAGTTGAAGGGACGTCCTTCCCCTCTCTTGAAATCTCTGAGACCTTTCCGGATGAGCATTTTTTTGCCATTCAGGAAACACCATGGTTTGCAGACATTGCAAACTATAAAGCTGCAAGGTTCATACCCAAGGAGTACAGCAGGCAACAAAAGAAAAAATTAATTACTGATGCAAAGTACTACTTGTGGGATGAACCCTATCTCTTTAAGAAGAGATGTGCAGACGGAATAATCCGTAGGTGTGTGCCTAGAGAAGAAGCACAAAGGATCTTATGGCATTGCCATGGATCACAATATGGAGGCCATTTCGGAGGTGAGCGAACAGCCACCAAGGTCCTCCAATGTGGCTTCTACTGGCCTACCCTATATAGAGATTCCCGAGAGTTTGTACGTAACTGTGACAGCTGCCAAAGAGCTGGTAATCTGCCTCATGGTTACGCCATGCCTCAACAGGGGATCTTGGAGATTGAGTTGTTTGATGTATGGGGAATCGACTTCATGGGACCTTTTCCACCATCATACTCAAACATTTATATTCTGGTGGCAGTCGATTATGTATCAAAATGGGTAGAGGCCATTGCCACACCCACTAATGATACTAAGACAGTGCTGAAATTCCTCCAGAAACATATCTTCAGCAGGTTTGGTGTCCCTAGAGTACTAATCAGTGATAGGGGCACTCACTTCTGCAACAAACAGCTTTACTCTGCCATGGTCCGGTATGGGATTAGCCACAAGGTGGCCACTCCATATCATCCACAGACAAATGGGCAAGCTGAAGTCTCTAATAGAGAACTAAAAAGAATCCTGGAACGGACTGTCAGTACCCGTAGAAAGGATTGGGCAAGAGGGTTGGATGATGCTCTGTGGGCTTACAGAACAGCATTCAAGACTCCTATAGGAACCTCTCCATACCAGCTTGTGTATGGTAAGGCTTGTCATCTACCCGTGGAACTGGAACATAAGGCCTACTGGGCAACCAGATTCTTGAACTTTGATGCCAAACTAGCTGGAGAAAAAAGATTGCTCCAGCTGAATGAGCTAGAGGAATTCAGATCCACTGCTTTCGAAAATGCCAAGCTTTATAAAGAGAAATAAAAAAGATGGCATGACAGAAAGCTGTCATCTAGAATCTTTGAACCAGGACAAAAGGTTCTGCTGTTTAACTCTAGGCTCAGGCTATTCCCTGGGAAACTGAAATCCTGGTGGAGGGGACCATATATGATTACAAGTGTATCGACATATGGTTATGTGGAGCTTCAAGACATTGATTCTGATAAGAAGTTCATTATTAATGGACAAAGAATCAAGCACTATCTTGAAGGAAATGTTGAGCAAGAGTGCTCAAGGCTGAAGCTAGATTAAAAGCTCAGCAAGGTCCAGCTAAAGACAATAAAGAAGTGCTTGCTGGGAGGCAACCCAGCCATTGACAAAACTTTTTCTGTTGTTTTGCCCTATTCTTGATTTTATTTGTTTATATAAAGTTCACTATTAATAAG
This sequence comes from Arachis ipaensis, assembly GCF_059453495.1. Lineage (NCBI taxonomy): Eukaryota > Viridiplantae > Streptophyta > Magnoliopsida > Fabales > Fabaceae > Arachis > Arachis ipaensis. The sequence continues at coordinate 55,019,075 of NC_142444.1, forward strand.
GCAAAGAGTCAATTGCATAGGTTCACAGAGTTACAGAAGGATTTAGCACTCAAAATAGAGAAAAAGAGCTCACTGGCAAGAAAACGCCAGTAAGAGGCACAACTTGGCATTAAACGCCCAAAAGGAGCATCTACTGGGCGTTTAACGCCAGTAATGATAGCCATCTGGGCGTTAAACGCCACAAAGAAGCAGCTTCTGGGCGTTTAATGCCAGATTGACAGCATCTTGGGCGTTCAGAAAAACGCCCAGTGACAAAGGAGTTCCTGGCGTTCAACGCCAGAAAGAAACAACAGCTGGGCGTTGAACGCCCAGGAGAAGCAGCATTTGGGCATTAAACGCCCAAAACATGCAGCATTTGGGCGTTTAACGCCAGGATGGTGGGAAGGAGGTAAATTCGTTTTTATTCCCCAATTTTTTTAATTTTCATGTTTCAGTTCATGATTTCTTGCATAAACTTGTTACAAACCCTAATTTCTAAAAACCCTAATTTCTAAAAACCCTACTTTAAAAATATCAAATGTATCTTAATCCATAAACACAAATTCTTTTTCAATCCAATCCAACTCTTTTTCAAATTTTCCAAAACAAGTCTATCTCTTTTCCTTCTAAAATCTTTTCAACTAATCAAAATCTTTTTCAAGTCTCCACATTATCTTTTTCAAAATCCAAATTTATCTTTTTCAAATATTTTTCATATCTTTTCAATTTTAAATCACATCTTTTCATATCATACTTTTTTTAAATCATATCTTCTATCTTATCTTTTTCAAAATTTTCTAAAACCCACCCCCTCCCTTTTAAATCCACATTCGGCCTCCCTCCTCTCATCCACCATTCAACACTAGATCTCCTTCTATCCCTCTCCTTTCCTTCATTTTGCTTGAGGATAAGCAAACCTCTAAGTTTGGTGTGTTTATCCGTGATCACTAAACTATACCCACTAAGATCATGGCTCCTAAAGGAAAACAACCCACTCCAAGAGGCAAGAAAGAGAGTATTCCAAAATCACTTTGGAATCAAGGGAAGTTCTTAACAAAAGAACACTCAGACTATTACTACAAAATAATGGGTCTAAGATCAGTAATCCCGGAAGTCAGGTTCGATCTGAAAGAAGATGAATATCTGGAGATCCAAGAGCAGATTCGAAACAGGAACTGGGAAGTCCTAGCTAATCCTAAAATAAAAGTGGGAAGGAATATGGTTCAGGAGTTCTACGCTAATCTGTGGCAAACAGACAGGCAGAGAATATCTGGAACTGTCCTCTATGACTATCAGACTGTGGTCAGAGGAAAAGTTGTTCACATCCACCCTGACAAAATCAGGGAGATCTTTAAGCTACCTCAGCTGAAAGATGACCCAGACTCCTTCAATAGGAGAATGATGAGAACAAACAAGGGCCTGGATAAGATTCTAGAGGATATATGCATCCCTGGAGCCAGGTGGACCACCAGCAGCAAGGGTGTCCCAAATCAACTCAAGAGAGAAGATCTCAAACCAGTCGCCAGAGGATGGCTGGACTTCATTGGGCGTTCTATATTGCCAACTAGCAACCGTTCTGAAGTCACCGTTAAAAGAACAGTGATGATCCATTGCATTATGTTGGGAAAAGAAGTGGAAGTTCATCAACTGATTCCATCTGAATTTTACATACTTGCAAACAAGAACTCCAAAGATGCCAGGTTGGCCTATCCAAGCCTAATCTCTATGCTCTGCAAAGATGCTGGAGTAAGGATGGGAATAACGGAGTACATCTCAGTGGAGCAACCAATCACTAAAACCACAATGGAAAAACAACAAGTGCAGGATGACCCCATCAAGAGGAGGGCACAAGAATTTCTCCCGGAAGTCCCTCAATTTTAATATTGGGAACAGCTTGAAGCATCTGTTACCAAGTTGTAAGAATCTACGGACCAAATAAAGGAAGAACAGCAAAATCAAAATAATATGCTCTGCAAACTGCTCAGGGAACAAGAAGAGCAAGGGCATGACTTAAAGGGACTGAAGCGTCAGAAGTTATCTCTTGAAGGACCAAGCACCCCACAGACTAGAGGAACATCCACATCCCAAACTCAAGGTTGTTGAGTTCTAATCTTAGCCTTAACTCTGTGATAATTGTTCTTATTTGGGCTTTACCTTAGAAGTTATAGTAGTAATTAGTAGTTATTTTATCTCCAATTAAGCTATAATTTATTTTTCTCATCATCATTAAACATGAATAAAATAGAAGATTTTCTTTAGAATAAGGAGGCAATATTTTTCGAATTTTTAATAAAACAAATTCTAATTGTTTACATGTGGTGGCAATGCTTTCTGTCTTCTGAATGAATGCCTGAACAGAGCATATGTCTTTGGAATTTGATGTTCTTGAATGTTAAATATGTTGGCTCTTGAAAGAATGATGAACATGAGACATGTTATTGATAATCTGAAAAATCATAAAAATGATTCTTGAAGCAAGAAAAAGTAGTGAATACAAAGCTTGCAAAAAAAAAAAAAAGCAAGCAGAAAAAGCCAATAGACCTTAAAACCAAAAGGCAAGGGTAATAAAAAGGATCCAAGGCTTTGAGCATCAGTGGATAGGAGGGCCTAAGGGAATCAAATCCTGGTCTAAGCGGCTAAACCAAGCTATCCCTAACCATGTGCTTGTGGCGTGAAGGTGTCAAGTGAAAACTTGAGACTGAGTGGTTAAAGTCAAGGTCCAAAGCCAAAAGAAGAGTGTGCTTAAGAACCCTGGACACCTCTAATTGGGGACTTTAGCAAAGCTGAGTCACAATCTGAAAAGGTTCACCCAATTATGTGTCTGTGGCATTTATGTATCCGGTGGTAATACTGGAAAACAAAGTGCTTAGGGACACGGCCAAGACTCATAAAAGTAGCTGTGTTCAAGAATCAACATACTGAACTAGGAGAATCAATAACACTATCTGAATTCTAAGTTCCTATAGATGCCAATCATTCTGAGCTTCAATGGATAAAGTGAGATGCCAAAACTATTCGGAAGCAAAAAGCTACTAGTCCCGCTCATTTAATTAGAATCTGAGCTTCACTCAAAAACTCTGAGATATTATTGCTTCGTGAGTTATTTGTATTCTATTTTATTTGTCTAGTTGCTTGGGGACAAGCAACAGTTTAAGTTTGGTGTTGTGATGAGCGGATATTTTATACACTTTTTGGGGTTAATTTCATGTAGTTTTTAGGATGTTTTAGTTAAGTTTTTAGTATATTTTCATTAGTTTCTAGGAAAAATTCATATTTCTAGACTTTACTATGAGTTTGTGTGTTTTTCTATAATTTCAGGTATTTTCTGGCTGAAATTGAGGGAGCTGAGCAAAAATCTGATTCGGGCTGAAAAAGGACTGCTGATGCTGTTGGATTCTGACCTCTCTGCACTCGGAATAGATTTTTTGGAGCTACAAGAGTCCAATTGGTGCGCTTCTATGTGCGTTGGAAAGTAGACATCCAGAGCTTTCCAACAATATATAATAGTCCATACTTTGCTCAAGGATAGATGACGTAAACTGGCGTTCAACGCCAGTTCCATGTTGTAGTCTGGCGTCCAGTGCCAGAAACAGGTTACAAGTTGGAGTTCAACGCCAGAAACAGGTTACAACCTGGAGTTGAACGCCCAAAACAGCCCAGGCACGTGAGAAGCTTAAGTTTCAGCCCCAGCACATACCAAGTGGGCCCCAGAAGTGGATTTCTGCACTATCTATCATAGTTTACTCATTTTCTGTAAACCTAGGTTACTAGTTTAGTATTTAAACAACTTTTAGAGATTTATTTCGTATATCATGACATTTTAGATCTGAACTTTGTAATCTCTGACGGCATGAGTCTCTAAACTCCATTGTTGGGGGTGAGGAGCTCTGCTGTGTTTCGATGAATTAATGCAACTATTTCTGTTTTCCATTCAAACATGCGTGTTCCTATCTAAGATATTTATTCGCGCTTAATTATAGAGAAGGTGATGATCCGTGACACTCATCACCTTCCTCAATCCATGAACGTGTTTCTGACAACTACCTCCGTTCTACATCAGATTGAATGAGTATCTCTTAGATTCCTTAATCAGAATCTCTGTGGTATAAGCTAGATTGATGACGGCATTCATGAGAATCCGGAAAGTCTAAACCTTGTCTGTGGTATTCCGAGTAGGATTCTGTGATTGGATGGCTGTGACGAGCTTCAAACTCGTGAGTGTTGGGCGTAGTGACAGATGCAAAAGGATCAATGGATCCTATTCCAGCATGAGTGGGAACCGACAGATGATTAGCCGTGTAGTGACAGCGCACGTGGACCCTTTTCACTGAGAGGACGGATGGTAGCCATTGACAACGGTGATCCACCAACACACAGCTTGCCATGGAAGGAACTTTGCACTTTTGCATGCATGAGGGAAGAGGAATACAAGAGAAAAGCTAAAATTCAGAAGACAAAGCATCTCCAAAACCCCAACATATTCTCCATTACTGCATAACAAGTAACCTTTAATTCATGCTCTCTTGTTCATTTTCAAGTCAACTGATAACCACAAATTAATATCCTGACTAAGAGTTGCAAGATAACAATAGCTTGCTTCAAACCAACAATCTCCGTGGGATCGACCCTTACTCACGTAAGGTATTACTTGGACGACCCAGTGCACTTGCTGGTTAGTGGTACGATTTGTGAAAAGTGTGATTCACAATTTGTGCACCAGCTTCCTCAATAGGAATTCCCATTGCCGCCGTTCGATGCGAGGCAAAATGAGCGGTAGGACATGAGCCGGAGGGGCCAGAAGGGGCTCCGCATGATAGTTCCTTGGCTTGATCAAGGGATAGACAAGTTCACAATAGCGGTTGGGGAACTTGTTCGGATCCCTCGCCGGATTGTCTTTTTCCGAAACATCAATGTTAGCAACGCTCCTGGGCTTGGTGAGGAGGGCCTTAGCTTGCGGGCCTTGGTGTGCTTTGCCAGTAGACTGTGATGGTGCCTTCTTGGGCACCTTTCCATTGTCTCTTTTGATAACCATCCTAGAAAAGAAGGAAAGGTGGTGAAATTAAGCCTAAAGAGGCGCCAAGAAAGAACAATCATGCAAGTGATAAAGCACAAAAGAATAAGTGAATTAGATATATGACAACTGCAACATGTAACTAAGACAATAATGAAGATCATAGCTAGTTACTAGCATGTGATACATCAGCGGTATAGGCATGCGAACACGAAGCATGAGAAGCGCACACTCATAACAATAACAACAAGAAGTAAGAAAAATATGGGATAAGCATGTAGAAATGAAGCAAGAAATGTGGTAAGCTCAATGTATACATGAACAAACAAGTGAATGACAGGGAACACCAAAATAGAGAACACTTAGTCAAAATGATTCCAAGAAGTCATATGGTTCTTTCATCAAACACGTGGTGTGCATCCCTTTATGACAAAAACTTAGAGAAGAGTGACAATGTAGCACCCCATAAAGCATCATCAATCATCATATCACACCACTAAATACAAAAGAAAGCAAGTAAATCAAACAAACTCATCAATGCAAGGGTAAGCTCCACTTAGAACACCCATGAGAAAATGAAAAGAAATAAAGAAATAAAATGCAATAAACAAGGAGAACATGAATGCAACTACTTAAAAAAATAAGAGCATGTAATTGGATGGAAAAGAAAAGAAAGGGGAGCTAAAAATAAAGATTTATAAAGGAGGGGTACCTTAAAAGGGGGAGAAGGAGATAGGGTATGGAGGTAAGAGAAGGGTTAGTGAAGGAGAGGAGAGGGAAAAGAGGTATGGGTCCACCGGAGGTGGTGGTTGCCGCCGGAGGTGGCGGAGAAGAAGAGGTAGGAATGGTAGAGGAGGGTAGAGGTGAGATCATTCTCAGCGAAACCTCGTGGCACTACCTTTTAATTATATCTGGAAGCCATTCGACGTTTTAGTGCTTCTTCCCTGATCCGAGCTCTCTCTTGGACTTTAGGAAGTAGATCGAGTTCTTCCCTTTGAAGTTGGGGGTTGGCTTCTTCATTATAGTGGATCACTCTAGGCGACCCTTCTTAGATCTCTACTAGGATCATTGCCTCCATTCCGTATGCTAACCGGAAGGGTGATTCCTTTGTGGTAGAATGTGGCGTTGTTCGATATGCCCATAGGACTTGTGGGAGCTCTTCAGCCCAGGCTCTTTTTGCGTCCTGTAATCTCTGTTTTAGCCCAGCCAATACCACTTTGTTGGCAGCTTCAGCTTGTCCATTGGCTTGGGGATGCTCTACGGAAGTGAACTGGTGTTTTATATTCAAGTCGGCCACTAACTTTCTAAAGCCTGCATCTGTGAATTGGGTGCCATTGTCTGTGGTGATGGAGTATGGGACCCCAAACCTTGTGACAATATTTATATATAGGAATTTTCGACTTCTTGGAGCAGTGGCACTAGCTAGGGGTTCTGCCTCGATCCACTTTGTAAAGTAGTCTACCCCTACTATGAGGAATTTAACTTGTCCCGATCCCTGAGGGAAGGGTCCGAGAAGGTCGAGTCCCCATTTTGCAAATGGCCATGGTGAGGTCACACTGATGAGTTCCTCTGGTGAGGCGATGTGAAAGTTGGCATGTTTTTGGCATGGTAGACATGTCTTTACAAACTCTGTTGCTTTCTTTTGTAGAGTTGGCCAATAAAATCCTGCCCGGAGTACTTTTTGGTGAGAGCTTGTGCTCCGAGATGATTGCCATAAATGCCACTGTGTACTTCTTCTAAAACTTCCTTTGTGTTGGAAGTCGACACACATTTTAACAGATGTATTGAAATCCCTCTCTTGTATAGAGTATTGTTTATGATGGTGTAATGTTGCGCCTCTCGTTTTAACCTCTTTGCCTCCTTTTCATCTGTAGGGAGTGCTTCTGCTTTGAGGTAGTTAATTATGGGAGCCATCCATCCTTGATCTTGACCTGTTATGGCTAGGACTTTTCCTTCTTTCGAGATTGACGGACTCTGCAGTATTTCTTGGATGAGGCTTCTATTATTGCCCCCTGGTTTGGTGCTGGCTAACTTTGAGAGTGCGTCAGGTCGGGCATTATGTTTGTGGGGTATGTGGCGGATCTCATATTTCCGGAGTTGTCCGAGCTGTTCCCTGGTTTTACCCAGGTACTTTTTTATAGTGGGATCCTTGGCTTGGTAGCTCCCTATTATTTGTGAAGTGACCACATGTGAGTCGCTGAAGATAATGAGTTTTTGAGCTCCGACCTCTTTAGCCAGCTTCAAACCAGCTAGTAGTGCCTCATATTCAGCTTGGTTGTTTGAGGCAGGGAACCCGAATTTGAGGGAAAGTTTGATTTGGATTCCTTGGTTGCTTTCAATTATCACACCTGCGCCGCTTCCAGTCTTATTTGAGGAACCGTCCACGTAGAGATCCCATTCTGTGGGGGTTTTCAGGGTATCTGTAAATTCTGCAATGAAGTCGGCTAAGTATTATGATTTGATGGCTGTCTGAGCTTCGTATTGAAGGTCAAATTTGGACAACTCGACTGCCCATTGCAAGATTCTGCCTGCTAGATCTGTTTTCTGCAATATCCCTTTTATGGGCTGGTTTGTCCGAACCTTAATGGTGTGACCTTGGAAGTACGGACGAAGTCGTCGAGATGTTAGAATGAGAGCATAAGCAAATTTTTCTATTTTTTGGTAGTTCAGCTCGGACCCTTGTAGTTCTTTACTGATGAAGTATACAGGTTGTTGCCCCTTGTCGTCTTCTCGAACTAGTGCTGAGGCCACTGCCCGACTTCCTACTACGAGGTACAATATGAGTGGTTCTCCTTCCCGTGGTCGAGTTAGGATGGGTGGTTGTCCCAGGAATCTTTTGAAATCTTGGAAGGCTTGCTCGTACTCCATTGTCCATTCAAACTTCTTTCCCTTCCTTAGAGTGGCGTAGAAGGGAAGAGATCTTATTGCCGATCCTGCTAGAAATCTAGACAAGGTTGCCAACCTCCCGTTAAGTTGTTGTACCTCTTTGACACAAGTCGGACTCTTCATGTCGAGTATGGCCCGGCATTTATCCGAGTTTGCCTTGATTTCTCTTTGTGTGAGCAAAAAACCCAAGAATTTGCCAGCTTCTACTGCGAAGGTGCATTTTGCAGGATTGAGTCGCATGCCATGCCTTCTTATAGTGTCGAATACTTGGATCAGATCAAACAATAGCGTCTCTTCACTTTGTGTCTTTATTAACATGTCGTCCACATAAACTTCCATGATTTTTCTGATGTGATCCGCAATGACCTTATTCATTAATCTTTGATAAGTAGCTCCTACGTTTTTAAGACCGAAAGGCATGACGATGTAGCAGTAGTTTGCTTTTGGGGTTAAGAATGAAGTTTTTTCTTGGTCGGGTGGATACATTGGGATTTGGTTGTATCCCGAGTGTGCATCCATAAACGAGAGGTATTTATATCTGGAGGAGGCATCTACCAGAGCGTCGATACTTGGGAGTGGATAAGGATCTTTTGGGTAGGCTTTGTTGAGATCAGTGTAATCGGTGCACATTCGCCACTTCCCATTTGATTTTTTCACCAGGACGACGTTAGCTAGCCATAGTGGATACTTGACTTCTAGTAAAGCTTGTCCCTGCTCTTCCACTGCTTGGGATTGTTCTGGTCCGAGCTTTCTTCGCCTTTGTTGTACTGGCTGAGATCCTGGGTATACCACCAACTTGTGGCACATTAATTTGGGGTCTATACCCGGCATGTCTGTAACTTTCCATGCAAAGAGGTCGACATTGTCTCGTAAGAACTGTACGATTGATTCTTTTATATCTCTCTTTAGGTTAGTACCAATATTGGTTGTTTTATTCGGGGTATCTCCGATCCGGACTTCATCGAGTTCGATTGTATGGAATTCTTCTCCTCTGCCTCTGAGATTTAGGCTTTTGTTATAACAGCAGCACGCCATCTTCTGGTCTGCTTTTATTGTAGCTATCCCTTCTTTAGTTGGGAATTTCATGCACAGATGTGGAGTCGAGACTATTGCACCGAGCTGATTTAATGTTGTCCGACCTATCAGGACGTTGTAGGCAGACATTACGTCGACCACTATGTAGTCTATTTTGTGTGTTCTGGACTGGTTTCCCTTCCTGAAGGTTGTATGCAATGAGATGTATCCAAGTGGCTGCACTGGGGTGTCTCCCATTCCGAACAGACTGTTCGGGTATGCTCTAAGTTCTTTTTCTTCTAAGCCGAGTTTGTCGAAGGCAGTTTTGAACAAGATGTCGGCGGACCTTCCTTGGTCTATCAGTGTGCGGTGGAGATTTGCGTTTGCCAGTATAATGGTGATGACCATGGGATCGTCGTGTCCCGAGATGACACCGGATGCGTCTTCTTTAGTGAAGGTAATTGCAGGGATGTCGAGTGCTTCCTCCTTCCCCTCAACATGATATACTTCTTTGAGATATCTTTTTCGAGATGATTTGGAGATCCCTCCCCCTGCGAACCCTCCATGTATTATATGGACATGTCTTTCTGGCGTACGAGGTGATCGCTCAGTTCGTCCGACATCCTCGTCCCTTCTTCTTTTCCTTTGCTCGTCGTCCCGAGTGGCCAAGTACCGATCTAGTTTTCCCTTTCTTACTAATTTTTCTATGACATTTTTTAAGTCAAAACATTCGTTGGTGGAATACCCACGGACTCGATGGTATTCACAATATTCGGTCAGGTTTCCTCCTCCTTTTTTGCCTTTGAGTGGTCGAGCTGGGGGTATTTTTTCTGTGTGCTAGACTTCTTTGTAGACATCCACAAGGGACACCCGAAGAGGGGTATACTTATGAGATTTTTTAATTTTTTCTCCATGTCGTTCTTCCTTCTTTTTGGACACTTTATCCTTGTCCCGGAGGGATGGGTGAATCCGAATTTTGAGGTTTCTCCTAGTCGAGAATTTTCTTCCAAGTTAATGTATTTCTCTGCTCGTTCTTGTACTTTATTCAGAGATGTGGGGTATTTCTTTGATATAGATTGGCTAAAAGGTCCCTCACATAGGCCATTGATGAGGCCCATGATGGTGGCCTCTGTTGGTAGGCTTTGTATGTCTAGGCATGTTTTGTTGAATCTTTCCATATAGTTGCGAAGACTTTCCCGATCTCCTTGCTTGATTCCTAATAGACTGGGGGCGATCTTAGCCTTATCTTTTTGGATGGAGAATCTGGCCAGGAACTTTTTGGCTAAGTCGTCAAAGCTTGAGATGGACCTAGGAGGTAGATTGTCGAACCATCTAATTGCTGTCTTTGTAAGAGTTGTTGGAAAGGCTTTGCAGCGAACTGCATCTGAGGCATCGGTAAGGTACATTCTACTTCTAAAATTGCTGAGGTGATGGTTGGGATCTGTAGTCCCATCGTACAAAGCCATATCCGGAAGTTTGAAGTCCTTAGGGATTTTGGTCTTCATGATCTCCCTAGTGAATGGATCTTGATCCTTGCGAGAGATGTCCTCAGGGGTGGACCGAGTAGCTTTGGCTTTGAGATTGACTTCGAGTTTTAGAAGTTTATCTTCTAATTCTCGACGTCGCCTTACCTCCCTTTGTAGATCCTTCCCAACTTCTCGTTGATGCTGGGTTTCTTTTTCAAGTTACTTTAAACGATCTTGAAGCGCTTCTATCACTCCCGGATTTGATGATTTTTTGTCCCCGTTAGATTCTGGGGTATCTTTCAGTATAGTGTCTGCATTTTTGTGTGGTGTTCTATCCTTTAGATCTGAATCGTGGTCGTTGTCATGGTCGTCCGCCATGGTGATAGGATGACTTCCAGGTTCCCCGGCAATGATGCTAATGTTCTGAGGGTTACCTGAAACTGTAGGTCGATCTCGAATGAGATCTTCTGTGATGATCGGAGATGATGTATCGGCTGGGAGTAGAGGCCGGAGCTGTCGTATCCGACTTGTTGAACTTGGCTGCACTGCTGATCCTTCACCACCGGAGGGTGGGGGGTACCTGCAAGGGACTCCGATGCTTAAGTTAGCAAGGGTATTAAGCGGGTTTTTAGTAGAATCAGAGTCTGAGTATACCTGGGTACTCCAGTGTATTTATAATGGTGTGGAGTGACCTTCTTAGATAAGATAAGTTAGTTATCTTATCTTATCTTATCTTATCTTTGAGTGAGGTCATCTTATCCTCAAGGGAACCGCCCTTATCTCTATAGGCTTGGGCCGCCTTTGGATTTGGGTCGTGTTCCTCTATTCGGGCCCTTTATTGGGCTTTCTGGTCAATTTGGCCAAGCTCTTCGGGAAGAGGTCGGATAGTGTGACCTGAAGAGGTCGGTCGCTTTGTCGCTAAACATTCCGGTTCGGTCAACTCGACCCAGGGTATGAACAAGCAGTGAGTTTAGTTTTCACTTTTTGCCGATCTGTAGCTTTATAATCGGGCAATGAATTTTTGCGTTTCAGATTAATGCATCTTGATAAAGAGGATTTGTAGAAAATCTGAAAAAACTTTATTTAAAATAGAAAATATGCAAATATATACATGTGGGTGTTTACCCTTCTAAGTCGGGCAATTTTATAGATCTTGGCTTGGTGCCTCATTAAAAAACCTTTTAAGGAAAAAGAGTACACCTTGACCTAAGATCTTTATTAGCTCTAACTATAATACCTTCTTAGGTTGCAGGCATGCCACGACCTTGGTAGCTTTCGCCCTTCTAGTTCAGACACCCTGTAGTAGCCTTTTCCCAGTACCTCTGTGACTCGGTAAGGTCCTTTCCAGTTAGCTGCTAGCTTCCCATCTCCTGGTCGACTTGTTCCGATATCATTTTGAATTAGGATGAGGTCGTTGTTGGCAAAGCTTTGCTGTACTACCTTCTGATTGTATCTTGAGGCCATTCGACGTTTTAACGCCTCTTCCTTGATCCGAGCTATTTCTCGGATTTCTGGAAGTAGGTCGAGTTCTTCCCATTGAAGTTGGGAGTTGGCCTCTTCACTGTAGTGGATCACTCTGGGCGATTCTTCTTCGACCTCCACTGGGATCATTGCCTCCATTCCATAAGCTAATCGGAAAGGTGATTCCTTTGTGGTGGAGTGTGGAGTTGTCTGATATGTCCATAGGACTTGTGGGAGCTCTTCAGCCCAGGCTCCCTTTGCGTCTTGTAATCTCCATTTTAACCCAGCCAATATGACTTTATTGGCAGCTTCTGCTTGTCCATTAGCCTGAGGGTGTTCTACAGATGTGAATTGGTGCTTTATTTTCAAGTCGGCTACCAATTTTCTGAAGCTTGCATCTGTAAATTGAGTGCCATTGTCTGTGGAGATGGAGTATGGAACCCGAAACCTTGTGAGAATGTTTCTATATAGGAATTTTCTACTTCCTTGAGCAGTGGCGTTAGCTAGGGGCTCTGCCTCAATCCATTTTGTGAAATAATCTACCCGAACGATGAGGAACTTGACCTATCCTGATCCTTGGGGAAGGGCCCAAGGAGGTCGAGTCCCCATTTTACGAATGGCCAGGGTGAGGTTACACTGATGAGTTCCTCTGGTGGGGTGATGCGGAAATTGGCGTGTTTCTGACATGGTGGACATGTCTTTACGAACTCTGTTGCCTCTTTTTGTAAAGTTGGCCAATAGAATCTGGCTCGAAGTACTTTTTTGGTGAGAGCTTGTGCTCCGAGATGGTTGCCACAGATGCTACTGGAAGTTGGCACACATTTTAACAGTGTTGTTGAAATCCCTCTCTTGTATAGAGTATTGTTTATGATGGTGTAGTATTGTGCCTCCCGTTTTAACCTCTTTGCCTCTTTTTTATCTGCAGGGAGTATTTTTGTTTTGACGTAGTTAATTATGGGAGTCATCCATCCTTGATCCAGACCGGTTATGGCTCGGACATTTCTTTTTCCGAAATTGACGGGTTCTGTAGTATCTCCTTAATAAGGCTTCTATTGTTGCCCCCTGGTTTGGTGCTGGCTAGTTTTTAGAGTGCATCAGCTCGAGTATTCTGTTCCCGGGGTATGTTGCGGACCTCGTATTTCCCGAGTTGTCTGAGCTATTCCCTGGTTTTGTCCAAATACTTTTTCATGGTGGGATCCTTGGCCTGGTAGCTCCCTGCTATTTGCGAGGTGACTACTTGTGAGTCGCTGAAGATGATAAGCTTTTGAGCTCCGACCTCCTTGGCCAGCTTCAAACCAGCTAGTAATGCCTCATATTCAGCCTGATTATTTGAGGTAGGGAACTCAAACTTAAGGGAGAGTTCGATTTGGGTTCCCTGATTGCTATCTATTATTATGCCTGCCCCGCTCCTGGTTTTGTTCGAGGAGCCGTCTATGTAGAGATTCTATTCTGTAGGGATTTTTGGGGTGTCAGTAAACTCTGCAATAAAGTCGGCCAGGTACTTTGATTTGATGGCTGTCCGTGCTTCATATTTGAATGTCGAATTCAGACAACTCGATTGCCCATTGTAAGATTCTTCCTGCCAAATCTGTTTTCTACAAAATGCCTTTTATGGGCTGGCTGGTCCGAGCCTTGATGATGTGGGCTTGAAAATATGGGCAAAGTCGTCGAGACGTTAGTATGAGAGCATAGGCAAATTTTTCTATTTTTTGGTAGTTCAGTTCGGACCCTTGTAGTGCTTTGCTAATGAAGTATATAGGTTGTTGTCTGCTTTCGTCCTCTCTGACCAGTACTGAGGATGCTGCCCAATTTCCTACTGCGAGGTACAATACAAGTGGTTCTCCTTCCCGTGGCCGAGTTAGAATAGGTGGTTGTCCCAGGAACTTTTTGAAATCCTGGAAAGCTTGCTCGCACTCCGTTGTCCATTCAAACCTCTTTCCCATCCTTAAAGTGGCGTAAAAGGGGAGAGATCTTATTGCTGATCCGGCTAGAAATCTGGACAAGGCTGCTAATCTTCCATTGAGTTGTTGTACCTCTTTGACACAGGTCAGGCTCTTCATGTCGAGTATAGCCCGACATTTATCTGGATTTGCCTCGATTCCTCTTTGTGTGAGCATGAAACCCAAGAATTTGCCAGCTTCTACTGCGAAGGTGCATTTTGAAGGGTTGAGTCGCATACCATGTCTTCTTATGGTGTCGAATATTTGGGTGAGGTCGGATAGTAATGATTCCTCACTCTGTGTCTTTACTAACATGTCGTCCACGTATACTTCCATGACTTTCCCGATATGGTCTGTAAAGACTTTATTCATTAATCTTTGATAAGTGGCTCCTGCATTTTTGAGTCCGAACGGCATGATGACATAGCAGTAGTTTGCTTTTGGGGTTAAGAATGAGATTTTTTTATCAAGTGGGTACATTGGGATTTGATTATATCCCGAATAGGCGTCCATAAACGAGAGGTATTTGTATCCAGAGGAGGCATCCACCAGAGCGTCGATACTTGGAAGTGGATAAGGATCTTTTGGGCAAGCTTTGTTGAGATCGGTGTAGTCAGTGCATATCCGCCACTTCCCATTTGATTTTTTCACCAAGACGACGTTGGCTAGCCAAAATGGGTACTTGACTTCTCGTATGAATCCTACCTCTAGTAGAGCTTGTACCTGTTCTTCCACATCTTAGGATCGTTCTGGCCCGAGCTTTCTACGTCTTTGTTGTACTGGCTGAGATCTTGGGTATACTACCAGCTTGTGGCACATTAGTTTGGGGTTTATGCCCGGCATGTCTGCGGCCTTCCATGCGAAGAGGTCGACATTATTTCCAAAGAACTGTATGAGGGACTCCTTTACGTCTCCTCTTAGGATTGTGCCGATATTGGTTGTTTTATCTAGGACATCTCCGATTTGGACTTTTTCTATTTCGCCTTCAGGTTGTGGACGAAGTTCTTCCCGCCCTCGAACTCCCCCAAGTTCGATAGTGTGGATTTCTTCTCCTCTGCCTCTAAGGTTCAGACTTTCGTTGTAACAGCGGCGTGCTATCTTCTGGTCTGCTTTTATCGTAGCTATCCCTTCTGTGGTTAGGAACTTCATACACAGATGTAGAGTCAAGACTACTGTGCCGAGCTGATTTAACGTTGTTTGACCTATCAGGGCATTGTAGGCTGAACTCACGTTGACCACGATGTAGTCTATGTTGAGTGTTTTTGACCGGTTTCCTTTTCCAAAGGTTGTGTGCAGTGAGATGTATCCAAGTGGTTAGATTGGAGTGTCTCCTAGCCCGAAAAAGCTATTTGGATATGCTCTGAGTTCTTTTTCCTCTAGGCCGAGTTTGTCGAAGGCGGTTTTGAACAATATGTCAGCCGAGATTCCCTGGTCTACCAGTGTGCGGTGGAGATTAGCATTGGCCAATATAATAGTGATGACCATGGGATCGTCATGTCCCGAGATGATGTCAGTTGCGTCCTCTTTAGTAAAAGTGATAGTAGGGAGGTCGGGTGCTCCTTCTCCTCCCTCGATATGATATACTTCATTAAGATGTCTTTTGCGAGATGATTTGGAGATTCCTCCTCCCGCAAATCCTCCATGTATCATGTGGACATGTCTCTCTAGGGTATGAGGTGGTCGTTCAGTTCGTCTGACGTCTTCATCCCTTCTTCTTTTTCTTGGCTCCTCTGCTTTGCTGGCTAAGTACCGATCTAGTTTTCCCTCTCTCACCAGTTTTTCTATGACATTCTTCAAGTCGAAGCACTCATTGGTGGAATGTCCATAGATTCGATGGTATTCACATTATTCTATCCGATTTCCTCATCCTTTCTTGCTTTTGAGTGAGCGAGGTGGGGGCATCCTTTCAGTATGGTGTACTTCTCGATAGATATCTACAAGAGACACCCGTAGAGGGGTGTAATTGTGGTATTTTTTGATCTTTTCTCCATGTTGGTCTTCTTTTTTCTTGGACTCTTTATCCTTATCTCGGGAGGAGTAGGAGAATCTGGACTTTGAGGTCTCTCCTAGTCGAGAGTTTTCCTCCATGTTGATGTATTTTTCTGCTCGTTCTTGTACTTCATTCAGGGTTGTGGGATATTTTTTCGATATGGAGTGACTAAAAGGCCCCTCTTGTAAGCCATTGATGACACCCATAATCGCTGCTTCTGTCGGCGGACTTTGTATATCTAGACATGCTTTGTTGAATCTTTCCATGTAGCTGCGAAGGCTTTCCTGATCTCCTTGCTTGGTCCCTAATAGGATTGTGGTGTGTTTAGTTTTGTCCTTCTGGATGGAGAATCTGACTAGAAACTTCTTGGCTAAGTCGTTAAAGCTTGAGATGGACCTAGGAGGCAGATTGTCGAACCATTTAATTGCTGTCTTTGTGATAACTGCACATCGTATACCCTTTTTCTTATCTAAAATGGCCATAAAAAGAGGATAATCTCATTGAATCAATGCAATTTCATGAACCAAATAATATATATTATGGTACATTGCTTTGAAATGGGTTTGTGCTGAATTTTAGGTGAAAATAGCAACAAAAGGGGAAGAAAATAACATATAAAGCTAGGCGTGTAAAGCTGCGCGTGCCACTTGAAGCTCTGGGCGTGGCACGCCAAGCTTTTGAACCAACTCTCAACAATGGGCGTGCCACTTGAAGCTATAGGCGTGGCACGCCAGGCCAACATTCTAGCAAAGAAGGTTGAAGAATTTTACGCCGGGGCATATGCCAGCCTGACCTCCTCTCATTCAAATGAAGATATCTTGAGCTACACAACTTCAAATGAGGTGATTCCAGTTCCATTAGAAAGTACACATCCAGGACTTTCCAACCATATATTTTGTAATAGATACTGGAATGGAGGAAGATATTGACCCCGAAAGCACAGGGAGCAAAACATGTCACTATAGAGTTACCAGCCTGACCTCTTCATCTTCAAAGGAACATAACTTGAGTTGTAGAGGTCCAAATGCCGTGATCTTGGTGGTGTTGGAAAGCTGACATCAAGTGATTTCCAATGATATATAATACTTTAGGGTTGATGTTAAAACTAGAGGTAAAAAAGGACATTAATTTAGCGTTGCAAAACCATGGCATGCCACTTGATATCGAAGGCGTGGCACGCCAGCTCTATTTTCATAATGGGCGTGCCACTTTGACTTCTGGACGTGGCACGCCAGTTCTAATGGCCAGAGAGAAGATTTTGGTGCATCATTGAAGGCATGGCACACCAATTTTGGGCGTGGCACGCCAGCTTCACAACATATGGGGCGTAGCACGCCAGAAGGGGCGTGGCACGCCGAGCTACTTGACAGACTGACCTATCCACCTTCAAATGGGCATAACTTGAGCTACAGAGGTCTAAATGAATTGATTCTAAAGGCATTGGAAAGCTAACATCCAGATATTTCCAAAAATATATAATACTTTATAGTGGACATTCAATTTGAGGCCCAAACAACTCCATCAATTCAGCATTGCAAAGTCGATCATACTCCAAAGGGCAAAATCAAGTGGGAGTGGCACTTGGAACCACACGCCAACTTCTCTCTGCAGCCCCCAACCTTCAAACAAACCCACTCCAACTCTCATTCAAGCTACACTTATCAATCAATCAAGGCAACAAGAAGCATCTAGAATAGTTTATTTTTATTTTATTGTAATTTGCTTTTAATTTCATTTAAGTTTGTAATTTAGGAGAGCCTATTTAAAGGCCTTAGTTTCATAGAATTAGGTATGCTGGATTAGGGAAAGTCTTTGGACCCTCTCTATTCACCATCAATTTCTTCTCTTTTCTTTCTTACCTTGTAAATATTTTAGTTATGAATTACTAACTCTTTCCATTGGGAAAGAGAGCTCTATTATTTTTCAATGGATTGATTATTTTTATTCTTCTTCTTCTATTCATCTTCTCTTTGATTTGCTAGAAGGAATTTTGTTTTAATGTTAGTATTCAATCACCTTGGAAAAGGGATTGAATTCAAAATGGATTTCTTGGGAACCTTGGAAAAGAAAACATGAAACCATGCTAGAAATCCCTTCTCACACTTGAGTAGGATTTAGGTTTTGGTGTTTGGATATGGTGACATATAATCCTCCCTCTACTTGGACCTATGATGATGTGTGGTATAATCAAGGACCATTCTTCATCTCTTCTCATGAGCAATTAGACCAAGGAATTGGCTATTGATCAAGCTTTGAGAGATTGAATCACCAAAGGATTGTGGTTCAATCAATCATGATTGCCAAGAGGTCAATGAGTTGCATGATTGAAGATGAGGTGAAATCAATTAATCCGGAGAATGCAATATCTCTTGATCCCAATGTTTATTTTATCTTTCTTTCTTTTATTTACTTTATGGTTTTTTACATTTTCTGCACTTTACGTTTCCAGCACTTTACTTTCTTGTACTTTACTTTCCTTGCCATTTACTTTCTTACACTTTATTGCTTTCCTTTACTTTCATGTAATTTACATTTTCATGTTTGATTATCACTCTAATCTGAATAGTCTAACTAGGATAATCAATTAATTATTGTTTGCTTTAATCTGTTAATCTCTGTGGGATTCGACCCCACTCCAAATGGGTTATTACTTTACGATATTTGGTGCGCTTGCCAAAGAACGGATTCATCATTTTTATATGGGGTGTGAATTCCGGTCATCAAGTTTTATGGCGCTGTTGCCGGGGATTAATTGTGATTAACAAACTACCGGTTGGTTGATTACCTAGATTAGACGCTTTCTTTCTTTCTTTTGTTTTTATTTTCTCTTTCTACTAAGGTGTTTATGTTATTGCCTCACTAAGAATCTCTCATCTGTGACAATGGGGATTCCAGTTTCTTTTGGTGATTATTGTTTGAGACAGAGCATTTTGCAAGTAAGAATGGATTCCACCTCATCTTTTGATCAATCATATCATATGGGTTATTGCCCACCACCACAAAATAATTCTAGTCATTTTCCTAATGGTGGCTGGGAATATCACCAAAGAATGATAGAGTATGAGCAATCAAATGAAATAGAATACCTTCCAGAGCCACAAAATAGTTCATATTGTTATAACAACTATAGAAATTTTGGCTTTAAAAGGAATTTTAATGCTGCATACCCCATTCTTCAAGGACAATCATCCCGTAATTCTCCAACCTATGCACCTCCACAAAATCTTCTAGAATTTACAATAGAAGAACTCTCCAAGAGATATCTCTTCATTGCCCAACTCAGTGAGTTTTTAAGGCAAAATGTAAAAGATGTGATTGAAGATATGGAAATCTCAAGGAGAAATCAAGAAGAGCAAATGATACAATTGGCACAACATTTTGTTGCTGAACCAACCAATGTCTTCCCTTGGCCAGGGGAAGAATATCATGCCATCAGTCTAAGGAGTGGAGAAGTGCTTAATGAGGGTGAAAATAAGGAACTGGTAGAGCAAGAGAAAGAGATCCTTGTACCAAGTGAGCCGCCATTCCAAAATGTTCTTGATAAAGAGGATACTCCAACCATCTCACAACAACTAAGTTCTAAAAACAAAAAAGTGAAAGCAATCAACCAAAATACTGGAATGAGGATTGTGACCAAGATACAAAAGACAACATTCATAAAGAAGAAAATGTCAACTGCAAACAATCCAACCCCTGCCCCAACAAGCAAAGCAAATCAAGCAAATAACAAAAGAAAGCTTGTTGGGAAGAGGCCTACACAGGGGACATCAACTTGCTCTTCTCTCCCTTTGAGGTCATTCCTCTTGAAAAATTAGAAGAAGAGGAAGAAAGTTGAGAACAACATGTCAAGCTAATGACACTAAAAGAGCGCTTATTGGGAGGCAACCCAACTGTAGGTAACATTTCCTTTCTTTGCTTAGTTTACTTTCAATAATTTGGCATATGATTGCATTCTAAGGTTGGTGTTGCCATGCAACAATTTAATTTTCAATCTTCACTGGGTACTTGCATCATGCTAAAATGAAAGTGTCACACTAAGTTTGGTGTTGCCACTTATCTTTCATGCTATGTACCATCCACACCACTTATTAATGCAATCATATTGCCTCTGTTTCTTTCTTGTGTCTTTATTATGATTCTTAATTTTGCGTGCTTAAACACATGTACTACTAACACTCTATTATTTAAGACATTCATGAACTATCATAAACCGTATCACCACTGTTTTATTTGTTGCTTGAGGACAAGCAATCATTCTAAGTTTGGTGTGGGAAGGGGAAGAATAGGAGGAAAGTGACAACAACAATGAAGATGAACTATAAGGTGGTAAAGTTTCTTTTCCTCTTATTTGTTCCCAGTACATTTAAATTGCATAATTGTCTTTTATTTCCTTTGTATACATGTGTGTTGTGAATAATCATAGCTTGATTGTTGAATTGGAACATGTTGCTGTGATATTATGACTACCATCTTCAGCTTTGTGAGTTCAAAAGCAATTTAGTTTCATGATCATAAACAAACAAGGTCATTAAAGAAGAACTTAGCATGAGCTTATATGTATTGGGAAGCTAGCATGATTATTGTTGCTCAATTGCATTTGAATTTATTTGATTGAAATTTTCATCTAGGACATTTTATGAAATTTTTGAAATCATGAAAACCTTGAAAAAGCAAATGCAAATAAGGTAAGAAAAAGAAAAGGGAAAGAATGAGAAAGCTGAAGGCTCTGAGTACCAATGAAAATTCATTTGTTAAGTTCTGTGGTATTTATGTATCAAGCAAAAAGCTTGAAAACAAAACACTTAGAGTCAAGGCTAGGCTCAAGTGCAAAAGTACTCCCTCAAAGCTTAAGGCTCTGAGCATCAATGATTAGAGAGTAAAGAAAAAAAAACAAATGAGCTTAAAGAGTCCTCTAATTAAATGCTTGTGGTGCTTATGTATCAAGTGGTAATACTTGAAAACAAAGCATTTAGAGTCGTAGCTTTCAACACATGGTGCAAAGCACCCAAAAAGTTAAGCTAAGAAAAGAATAAAAAGCTTGTTTCAAGGAAGGAACATAAAGAAAAAGATTTCATAAAATGAGCTAGATAGAAGCATCAATCATTTGAATGTCTTTTGTGATTGTAGCATGCATAAGAAACTAGCCAATCATGAGCATAAAAATTTCTACTCTTCTCACCTTGGTTTGCCAAACTTTATTGCATGATTCTTTATTTGCTTGAGGACAAGCAAAGTTTAAGTTTGGTGTTGTGATGACTGTGCATCATGTACCTTTTTTCTTATCTAAAATGGCCATAAAAAGAGCATAATCTCATTAAATCAATGCAATTTCATGAACCAAATGATATAAATTATGGTACATTACTTTGAAATGGGTTTGTGCTGAATTTTAGATGAAAAGAGCAACAAAAGGGGAAGAAAATAACATATAAAGCTAGGCGTGTAAAGCTGCGCGTGCCACTTGAAGCTCTGGGCGTGGCACGCCAAGCTTTTGAACTAACTCTCAACAATGGGCGTGCCACTTGAAGCTATGGGTGAGGCACGCCAGGCCAACATTCCAGCAAAGAAGGTTGAAGAATTTTACATGGGCGTTCCACTTGGAGCTCTAGGCATGGCACGCCAAGTTTTTGAAGCCAAGATCTCAAAGAGGGCATGTCACTTTGTGTTTTGGGCGTGGCACACCAGGCTTAAGTTCCAGAGGAGTGATTTTGATCCCCACTATGGTCGTGGCATGCTAAGAAGTGAGCGTGGCACGCCGGGGCATATGCCAGCCTGACATTCTCTCATTCAAATGAAAATATCTTTGAGCTACACAACTTCAAATGCGGTGATTCCAGTGCCATTAGAAAGTATACATCCAGGGCTTTCCAACCATATAAAACACTTTATGATGGACACTGGAATTGAGGAAGATATTGACCCCGAAAATACAGGGAGCAAAACACGTCACTGCATAGTTACCAGCCTGACCTCTTCATCTTCAAAGGAACATAACTTGGGTTGTAGAGGTCCAAATGATGTGATCTTGGTGGCGTTTGAAATCTGACATTAAGTTCTTTCCAACGATATATAACACTCTAGGGTGGACGTTAAAACTGGAGGTGAAAAAGGCCATTAATTCATCATTTCAAAACCTTGGCGAGCCACTTGATATCGAAGGCATGGCACGCCAGCTCTATTTTCATAATGGGCATGCTACTTGGAATTCTGGGCATGGCACACCAGTTCTAATGGCTAGAGAGGAGATTTTAGTGCATCATTGAAGGTGTGGCATGCCAGTTTTGGGCGTGGCACGCCAGCTTCACAACATATGGGGCGTGGCACGCCAGAAGTGGGCGTGGCACGCCGGGCTACTTCACAACAAATGGGCGTAACTTGAGCTACAGAGGTCCAAATGAGTTGATTCCAAAGGCATTGGAAAGATAACATCCAAAGATTTCCATCAATATATAGTACTTCATAGTGGACATTCAATTTGAGACCCAAACAACTCTATCAATTCAGCATTGCAAAGTGGATCATACTCCAAAGGGCAAAATCAAGTGGGAGTGGCACTTGGAACCACACGCCAACTTCTCTCTGTAGCCCCCAACCTTCAAACAAACCCACTCCACCTCTCATTCAAGCCACACTTATCAATCAATCAAGGCAACAAGAAGCATCTAGAATAGTTTATTTTTATTTCATTGTAATTTGTTTTTAATTTCATTTAAGTTTGTAATTTAGGAGAGCCTATTTAAAGGCCTTAGTTTCATAGAATTAGGTATGCTGGATTAGGGGAAGTCTTCGGACCCTCTCTATTCACCATCAATTTCTTCTCTTTTCTTTCTTACCTTGTAAATATTTTAGTTATGAATTACTAACTCTTTCCATTGGGAAAGAGAGCTCTATTGTTTTTCAATGGATTGATTATTTTTATTCTTCTTCTTCTATTCATCTTTTCTTTGATTTGCTAGAAGGAATTTTGTTTTAATGTTAGTATTCAATCACCTTGGAAAAGGGATTGAATACAAAATGGATTTCTTGGGAACCTTGGAAAAGGAAACATGAAACCATGCTAGAAATCCCTTCTCACACTTAAGTAGGATCTGGGTTTTGGTGTTTGGATATGGTGACATATAATCCTCCCTCTACTTGGACCTATGAGGATGTGTGGTATAATCAGGGACCATTTTTCATCTCTTCTCATGAGCAATTAGACCAAGGAATTAGCTATTGATCAAGATTTGAGAGATTGAATCATCAAGGGTTTGTGGTTCAATTAATCATGATTGCCAAGAGGTCAATGAGTTGCATGATTGAAGATGAGGTGAAATCAATTAATCCGGAGAATCCAATATCTCTTGATCCCAATGTTTATTTTATCTTTCTTTCTTTTATTTACTTTATGGTTATTTACATTTTCTGCAATTTACATTTCCAGCACTTTACTTTCTTGTACTTTACTTTCCTTGCCATTTACTTTCTTGCACTTTATTGCTTTCTTTTACTTTCATGTAATTTACATTTTCTTGTTTGATTATCACTCCAATCTGAATAGTCTAACTAGGATAATCAATTAATTATTATTTGCTTTAATCTGTTAATCTCTGTGGGATTCGACCCCACTCCTATTGGGTTATTACTTGACGATATTTGGTGCGCTTGCCAAAGAACGGATTCATCATTTTTATATGGGGTGTGAATTCTGGTCATCAAGTTTTATGGCGCCGTTGTCGGGGATTAATTGTGATTAACAAACTACAGGTTGGTTGATTACCTATATTAGACGCTTTCTTTCTTTCTTTTTGTTTTTGTCATTTAATTTCTTTTTATTTTCTCTTTCTACTAAGGTGTTTGTGTTATTGCCTCACTAAGAATCCCTCATCTGTGACAATGGGGATTCCAATTTCTTTTGGTGATTATTGTTTGAGACAGAGCATTTTGCAAGTAAGAATGGAGTCTACCTCATCTTTTGATCAATCATGTCATATGGGTTATTGCCCACCACCACAAAATAATTCTAGTCATTTTCCTAATGGTGGCTGGGAATATCACCAAAGAATGATAGAGTATGAGCAATCAAATGAAATAGAATACCTTCCAGAGCAATAAATAGTTCATATTATTATAACAACTTTAGAAATTTTGGCTTTAAAAGGAATTTTAATGCTGCATACCCCATTCTTCAAGGACAATCATCTCGTAATTCTCCAACCTATACACCTCCACAAAATCTTCTAGAATTTGCAATAGAAGAACTCTCCAAGAGATATCTCTTCATTGCCCAACTCAGTGATTTTTTAAGGCAAAATGTAAAAGAGGTGATTGAAGATATGAAAATCTCAAGGAGAAATCAAAAAGATCAAATGATACAATTAGCACAACATTTTGTTGTTGAACCAACAAATGTCTTCCCTTGGCCAGGGGAAGAATATCATGCCATCAGTCTAAGGAGTGGAGAAGTGTTTAATGAGGGTGAAAATAAGGAACTGGTAGAGCAAGAGAAAGAGATCCTTGTACCAAGTGAGCCACCATTCCAAGATGTTCTTGATAAAGATGATACTCCAACCATCTCACAACACCTAAGTTCTAAAAACAAAGAAGTGAAGGCAATCAACCAAAACACTAGAATGAGGATTGTGACCAAGATACAAAAGACAACATTCATAAAGAAGAAAAGGTCAACTGCAAACAATCCAACCCCTGCCCCAACAAGCAAAGCAAATCAAGCAAATAACAAAAGAAAGCTTGTTGGGAAGAGGCCTACACAGGGGACATCAACTTGCTCTTCTCTCCCTTTGAGGTCATTCCTCTTGAAAAATTAGAAGAAGAGGAAGAAAGTTGAGAACAACATGTCAAGCTAATGACACTAAAAGAGCGCTTATTGGGAGGCAACCCAACTGTAGGTAACATTTCCTTTCTTTGCTTAGTTTACTTTCAATAATTTGGCATATGATTGCATTCTAAGTTTGGTGTTGCCATGCAACAATTTAATTTTCAATCTTCACTGGGTACTTGCATCATGCTAAAATGAAAGTGTCACACTAAGTTTGGTGTTGCCACTTATCTTTCATGCTATGTACCATCCACACCACTTATTAATGCAATCATATTGCCTCTGTTTCTTTCTTATGCCTTTATTGTGATTCTTAATTTTGCGTGCTTAAACACATGTACTACTAACACTCTATTGTTTAAGACATTCATGAACTATCATAAACCCTATCACCACTGTTTTATTTGTTGCTTGAGGACAAGCAATCATTCTAAGTTTGGTGTGGGAAGGGGAAGAATAGGAGGAAAGTGACAACAACAATGAAGATGAACTACAAGGTGGTAAAGTTTTTTTTCCTCTTATTTGTTCCCAGTACATTTAAATTGCATAATTGTCTTTTATTTCCTTTGTATACATGTGTGTTGTGAATAAGCATAGCTTGATTGTTGAATTAGAACATGTTGCTGTGATATTATGACTACCATCTTCAGCTTTGTGAGTTCAAAAGCAATTTAGTTTCATGATCATAAACAAACAAGGTCATTAAAGAAGAACTTAGCATGAGCTTATATGTATTGGGAAGCTAGCATGATTATTGTTGCTCAATTGCATTTGAATTTATTTGATTGAAGTTTTCATCTAGGACATTTTATGAAATTTTTGAAATCATGAAAACCTTGAAGAAGCAAATGCAAATAAGGTAAGAAAAAGAAAAGGGAAAGAATGAGAAAGCTGAAGGCTCTGAGTACCAATGACAATTCATTTGTTAAGTTCTGTGGTATTTATGTATCAAGTAAAAAGCTTGAAAACAAAACACTTAGAGTCAAGGCTAGGCTCAAGTGCAAAAGTACTCCCTCAAAGCTTAAGGCTCTGAGCATCAATGATTAGAGAGTAAAGAAAAAAACAAATGAGCTTAAAGAGTCCTCTAATTAAATGCTTGTGGTGCTTATGTATCAAGTGGTAATACTTGAAAACAAAGCATTTAGAGTCGTAGCTTTCAACACATGGTGCAAAGCACCCAAAAAGTTAAGCTAAGAAAAGAATAAAAAGCTTGTTTCAAGGAAGGAACATAAAGAAAAAGATTTCATAAAATGAGCTAGATAGAAGCATCAATCATTTGAATGTCTTTTGTGATTGTAGCATGCATAAGAAACTAGCCAATCATGAGCATAAAAATTGCTACTCTTCTCACCTTGGTTTGCCAAACTTTATTGCATGATTCTTTATTTGCTTGAGGACAAGCAAAGTTTAAGTTTGGTGTTGTGATGACTGCGCATCATGTACCTTTTTTCTTATCTAAAATGGCCATAAAAAGAGCATAATCTCATTGAATCAATACAATTTCATAAACCAAATGATACAAATTATGGTACATTACTTTGAAATGGGTTTGTGCTGAATTTTAGGTGAAAAGAGCAACAAAAGGGGAAGAAAATAACATATAAAGCTAGGCGTGTAAAGCTGCGCGTGCCACTTGAAGCTCTGAGCGTGGCACGCCAAGCTTTTGAACCAACTCTCAACAATGGGCGTGCCACATGAAGCTTTGGGCGAGGCACGCCAGGCTAACATTCTAGCAAAGAATGTTGAAGAATTTTACATGGGCGTGCCACTTGGAGCTCTGGGCATGGCACGCCAAGTTTTTGAAGCCAAGATCTCAAAGTGGGCGTGCCACTTGGTGTTTTGGACGTGGCACGCCAGGCTTAAGTTCCAGAGGAGTGATTTTGATCCCCACTATGGGCGTGGCACGCCAAGAAGTGGGCGTGGCACGCCGGGGTATATGCCAGCCTAACATCCTCTCATTCGAATGAAGATATCTTGAGCTACACAACTTCAAATGAGGTGATTCCAGTGCCATTAGAAAGTATACATCCAGGGCTTTCCAACCATATAAAACACTTTATGATGGACACTGGAATTGAGGAAGATATTGACCTAAAAAACACAGGGAGCAAAACACGTCACTGCAGAGTTACCAGCCTGACCTCTTCATCTTCAAAGGAACATAACTTGAGTTGTAGAGGTCCAAATGATGTGATCATAGTGGCGTTTGAAATCTGACATCAAGTGCTTTCCAATGATATATAACACTCCAGGGTGGACGTTAAAACTGGAGGTGAAAAAGGCCATTAATTAAGCGTTGCAAAACCTTGGCGTGCCACTTGATATCGAAGGCATAGCACACCAGCTCTATTTTCATAATGGGCATGCCACTTGGAATTCTGGGCATGGCATGCCATTTCTAATGGCCAGAGGGGAGATTTTGGTGCATCATTGAAGGCGTGGCATGCCAGTTTTGGGCGTGGCACGCCAGCTTCACAACATATGGGGTGTGGCACGCCGGGCTACTTCACAACAAATGGGCGTAGCTTGAGCTACAGAGGTCCAAATGAGTTGATTCCAAAGGCGTTGGAAAGCTAACATCCAAAGATTTCCATCAATATATAATACTTCATAGTGGACATTCAATTTGAGGCCCAAACAACTCCATCAATTCAGCATTGCAAAGTGGGTCATACTCCACAGTGCAAAATCAAGTGGGAGTGGCACTTGGAACCACGCGCAACTTCTCCCTGCAGCCCCCAACCTTCAAACAAGCCCACTCAAACTCTCATTCAAGCCATACTTATCAATCAATCAAGGCCACAAAAAGCATCTAGAATAGTTTATTTTCATTTCATTGTAATTTGCTTTTAATTTCATTTAAGTTTGTAATTTAGGAGAGCCTATTTGTTCATACCCTAGGTCGAGCTATCCGACTTGGGATGATCGACGATGCAGCGACCGACCTGTTAAGTTCAAGCGGACCGACTTCGTTACGAAAAACTCGGCCAAATCGACAGGAGAGCCCAAAGGAGGGCCCAACTCAAGGAATACGACCCAAATCCTAAGGCAGCCCAAGCCTATAGAGATAAAGGCGGTTCCGTTGAAGATACGCTGACCTGAACTCAAAAGATAAAGATAAGATAAGAATAACTAACTTATCTTATCCGAAAGGTCACATCTCACCATTATAAATACACTGGAGCACCCAGGTATAACTCATACTCTGATTCTACATAACACCTATTTAATACCCATACTAACTTAAGCATCGGAGTCTCTTGCAGGTACCCCCCCCACCCTTCGGTGACAAAGGATCAGCATCACGTCCGGTCCAAACAAGTCGGACGCACCAGCTTCGGCCACCATTCACTAGCTGGACACATCGGTTCCGACCAGCGCAGAAGATCTCATCCGAGATCGACCTACAGTTTCAGGCAACCCTCGGAACATTGGCGCCGTTGCCGGGGAACCTGGAAGTCATCCCAGCACCATGGCGGACGCCCATGACAACGACCACGATTTAGATCTAGAAAATAGAACGCCGCACAAAAACGCGGACACCACACCGAAAAATACCCCGGAATCCAACGGAGACAAAAATTCAGCAAACCCGGGAGCAATAGAAGCGCGTCAAGATCGCTTGAAGTAACTTGAAAAAAAAACCCAACAACAACGAGAAATTGAAAAGGATCTACAAAGAGAGGTACAGCGACGTCGAGAATTGGAAAAAAAATTACAGCAATTAGAAGCCGATCTCAAATCAAAGGCCTCTCAGATCACACCTGAGGAAAGCTCACGCAAAGAACAGGATCCATTCACCAGGGAGATCATGAAAACCAAAATCCCAAAGGACTTCAAACTCCCGGATATGACTTTATATGACGGTACCACAGATCCCAACCACCATCTCAGCAATTTCAGAAGCAGAATGTACCTTACCGATGCCTCAGACTCCGTTCGCTGCAAAGCTTTTTCAACAACTCTCACGAAGACAGCAATCCGATGGTTCGACAACTTACCTCCAAAGTCCATCTCAAACTTCGACTTCCTGGCCAAAAAGTTCCTGGCCAGATTCTCCATCCAGAAAGATAAGGCCAAGCACGCCCCCAGTTTACTAGGGATCAAGCAAGGAGATCGGGAGAGCCTCCGCAACTACATGGAAAGATTCAACAAAACATGCATGAACATACAAAGTTTACCAACAAAGGCCGCCATCATGGGACTCATCAATGGCCTACGAGAGGGACCATTTAGCCAAACTATATCAAAGAAGTACCCTATCTCATTAGACGAAGTACAAGAGCGAGCAGAAAAATACATCAACATGGAAGAAAATGCTCGGTTGGGAGAAACCTCAAAATCTGGGAACCCCTACCGAGATAAAGACAAGGAATCCAAAAAGAAAGAAGATCGACAGGGGGAGAAAATCAAAAAGTACCATAATTACACTCCTCTTAGGGCATCCCTGGTCGACGTGTACAAAGAAGTCTGCCATACAGAGAAAATCCCCCCAGCGCGACCACTCAAAGGCAAAAGGGGAGAAGGAAACCGGAAGGAATATTGTGAATACCATCAAGTTCGAGGGCACTCCACCAACGAGTGCTTCGACTTAAAGAATATCATAGAAAAATTGGTGAGAGAAGGAAGATTAGATCGATTTCTGGCTACCCGAGATGATGACTAAAGAAAAAGATGAAGGGACGAAGATGACGGATGAACTGAACGATCACCTCAGACACCAGAAAGACACGTCCACATGATACACGGCAGATTCGCGGGAGGAGGGATCTCCAAATCATCTCGCAAAAGATATCTCAAAGAAGTATATCATGTCGAGGGAAAGGAGGAAGCACCCGACATCCCTGCGATAACATTCACTAAAGAGGACGCATCCGGCATCATCTCAGGACACGATGATCCCATGGTCATCACTGTCATACTGGCAAACGCCAATCTACATCGCACATTAGTGGACCAAGGGAGTTCTGCCGACATCTTATTCAAAACAGCCTTCAACAAACTCGGCTTAGACGAAAAGGAGCTTAGAGCATACCCGAACAGCCTGTTCGGATTAGGGGATACCCCAGTACAACCATTGGGATACGTATCCCTACACACAACCTTCGGAAAAGGGAACCAATCTCGGACCCTCAAAATAGACTACATTGTGGTCAACGTAAGTTCAGCCTACAGTGCTCTAATAGGTCGGACAACACTCAATCAACTCGGCGTAATAGTCTCAACTCCACATCTATGCATAAAATTCCCAACCACAGAGGGGATAGCCACGATAAAAGCAGATCAAAAATGGCACGTCGCTGTTATAACGAAAGTCTAAACCTTAGAGGCAGGGGAGAAGAGTTTCATACAATTGAACTGGGCAGAGTCCAGCGACGAGAAGAACTCCGTCCGCAGCCAGAAGGCGAGATAGAGACGATTTAAATCGGAGACACCCCGGACAAAACGACCAATATTGGCACGACCCTAAGAGGAGACTCAAAAGAATTACTGATACAATTCTTACGAGATAATGTCGATCTCTTCGCATGGAAAGCCGCAGACATGCCAGGCATAGACCCTAAGCTAATGTGCCACAAGTTGGCGGTCTACCCAGGATCCCGGCCGGTGCAGCAGAGACGAAGGAAACTCGGGCCAGAACGATCCAAAGCTGTGGAAGAACAAGTACAAGTACTACTGGAGGCAGGATTTATAAGAGAAGTCAAGTACCCACTATGGCTAGCCAATGTCGTCTTAGTGAAAAAATCAAATGGAAAGTGGCGAATGTGCACCGATTACACCGATCTCAACAAAGCCTGCCCAAAAGATCCATACCCACTCCCAAGCATCGACGCTCTAGTAGATGCTTCCTCCGGATACAGATACCTCTCGTTTATGGATGCATACTCGAGATACAACCAAATCCCCATGTATCCACCAGATCAGGAAAAGACCTCGTTCTTAACACCAAAGGCAAACTACTGCTACATCGTGATGCCTTTCGGTCTCAAGAACGCAGGAGCTACTTATCAAAGGCTAATGAATAAAGTCTTCTCAGATCACATCGGAAAAATTATGGAAGTTTATGTGGACGACATGTTGATAAAGACACAAACCGAAGATACATTATTATCCGACCTGGCTCAAGTGTTCGACACCATAAGGAAACACAACATGCGACTCAATCCCGCAAAATGTACCTTCGCAGTAGAAGCAGGCAAATTCTTAGGTTTCATGCTCACACAAAGGGGAATTGAAGCAAATCCAGACAAATGTCAAGCCATACTCAACATGAAGACCCCAACCTGTGTCAAAGAAGTACAACAACTCAACGGGAGATTGGCCGCCCTATCCCGATTCTTAGCAGGAGCTGCGATAAGATCTCTCCCCTTCTATGCTACTTTAAGAAAGGAAAAACAGTTCGAATGGATGACAGAATGTGAGCAAGCCTTCCAAGACTTCAAGGAGTTCTTAGGACGGCCACCTATCCTATCTCGACCACGAGAAGGAGAACCGCTCATATTATATCTCGCAGTAGGGAGCCGGGCAATAGCCTCAGCACTAGTCAGAGAAGACGAAAATAAGCAACAACCCGTCTACTTCATTAGCAAGGCACTACAGAGATCTGAGATGAACTACCAGAAAATAGAAAAATTTGCCTATACTCTTATCCTAACATCTCGACGACTCCGCCCGTACTTCCAGGCTCACACCATTAAGGTTCGAACTAACCAGCCCATAAAAGGAATATTGCAAAAAATAGATCTAGCAGGCAGAATTCTACAATGGGCAGTCGAGTTGTCAGAATTTGACCTCCAATATGAAGCTCGGACGGCCATCAAATCACAGTATCTGGCCGACTTTATCGCAGAATTCACAGATGCCCTAGAAACCCCCACAGAATAGAATCTTTACGTGGACGGTTCTTCAAATAAAACTGGAAGCGGTGCGAGCGTGATAATAGAAAGCAACCAAGGAACCCAAGTTGAGCTCTCCCTCAAGTTCGGGTTCCCGGACTCAAATAACCAGGCGGAATATGAAGCATTATTAGCTGGTTTGAAGCTGGCTAAAGAGGTCGGAGCCCAAAAACTCAACATTTACAGCGATTCACAAGTGGTCACATCACAAATAACAGGGAGCTACCAAGCCAAAGATCCCACCATGAAAAAGTATTTGGATAAAACCAAGGAACAGCTCGGACAAATTGGGGAATATAAGATCTGCCACATACCACATACCAGGGGGCAACAATAGAAGCCTCATCCAGGAAATATTGCAGAACCCGTCAATCTCGGAAGAGGAAAAAGTGCTGACTATAACAAGTCAGGACCAAGGATGGATGACCTCCATAATCAACTACCTCAAAACAGGAATGCTCCCTACAGAAGAAAAGGAGGCAAAGAGGTTAAAAAGGGAGGCACAGTACTACACCATCATAAACAACATCCTGTACAAAAGAGGAATCTCAATACCTTTACTAAAATGCGTGCCGACCTCCAACACAAGGGAAGTGCTAGAATAAATACACGGCGGCATTTGTGGCAATCATCTCGGAGCACGAGCTCTCACCAAAAAGGTACTCCGAGCAGGATTTTATTTGCCAACTCTACAGAAAGAAGCTACAGAATTTGTAAAGACATGTCCACCATGTCAGAAACATGCCAACTTTCACATCGCCCCTCCAGAAGAACTCATCAGTGTGACCTCTCCTTGGCCGTTTGCAAAATGGGGACTCGATCTCCTCGGCCCCTTCCCACAAGGATCAGGACAAGTCAAATTCCTCATAGTAGGGGTAGATTACTTTACAAAGTGGATCGAGGCAGAGCCCCTAGCCAATGCCACCGCTCAAAGAAGCCGGAAATTCTTATATAGAAACATTGTCACGAGGTTCGGGGTTTCATATTCAATAACCACAGACAATGGCACTCAATTCACAGATGCAGGCTTTAGAAAACTAGTAGCCGACTTGTATATAAAGCACCAGTACACCTCCGTTGAACATCCACAAGCCAATGGACAGGCCGAAGCTGCTAACAAAGTCATATTGGTCGGATTAAAACGGAGATTACAAGATGCAAAAGGAGCCTGGGCAGAAGAGCTTCCACAGGTGCTATGGGTATATCGAACAACGCCACATTCCACCACGAAGGAATCTCCCTTCCGATTAGTATACGGAATAGAGGCGATGATCCCAGTTGAGATCGAGGAAGGGTCGCCTAGAGTAGTTCACTACAATGAGGAAGCAAACTCCCAACTTCAGAGA
Source organism: Arachis ipaensis (assembly GCF_059453495.1). NCBI lineage: Eukaryota > Viridiplantae > Streptophyta > Magnoliopsida > Fabales > Fabaceae > Arachis > Arachis ipaensis. The sequence continues at coordinate 55,051,882 of NC_142444.1, forward strand.
GAAGAACTCGACTTGTTACCCGAGATCCAGGAAAGAGCTCGGATCAGGGAAGAAGCTCTAAAGCGCCGAATGGCTTCCAGATATAATCAAAAGGTAGTGCCGAGAAGTTTTACAGAGAATGATCTCATCCTAATCCGAAATGATATCGAAACAACTCGACCAGGAGAAAGAAAGCTGGCAGCAAACTGGAAAGGACCCTACCGAGTTGTAGAAGTACTTGGAAAGGGCTACTACAGACTGTCTGAACTCGATGGACGAGAGCTTCCCAGGTCATGGCACACTTGCAACCTAAGAAGGTACTACAGTTAAGAAGGGATAAAAGATCTCATCATTGGATGCACTCTTTTTCCTGAAAAGGTTTTTTAATGAGGCACTAAGTTGAGACTCAGACAATCTCATATGTATCTATTTGCACTTTTCCTTTAAATAAAATATATTTTAGATATTCTATAAAGATTTCAAGACGCATTAATCTGAAGCATTCATCGTCCGATTATAAAGCAACAGATCGGCAGAAAGTGAAAAAGAATTTCACTGCACGATCACGATAAAGACAACCGTCCGATAAAGGTGAAAACGCGATTCACCCAAAGGACGATCTAGAGATAACAACCACTTTCTACAAATTGGCAAAGATGAACACAGAATAATGTAAGAAGTTATCGAAAGTTATCTAAAAAAGAACCTGACGAGGTCTTACGGATCGCTAAAATAATAACTTAAAGACTGGTCGAACATTAAGAAGTCGAACCAAGTCAAACCAAGTTATAAGTAAACCCTGAAAGAGATCTGACAAAGATCCAAGAAAGAGGACTACAAAAAATAAATTAAGGGAGACCGACATAATCAAGTCGGACTCCTACTACTAAAAAGTTATCAAAGTAGTCCCTGAAAGAGATCTGACAAAGATCCAAGAAAGAGGACTACAAAAAATAACTTAAGGGAGACCGACATAACCAAGTCAGACTCCTACTACTGAAAAGTTATCAAAGTAGTCCCTGAAAGAGATCTGACAAAGATCCAAGAAAGAGGACTACAAAAAATAACTTAAGGGAGACTGACATAACCAAGTCGGACTCCTACAACTAAAAAGTTATCAAAGTAGTCCCTGAAAGAGATCTGACAAAGATCCAAGAAAGAGGACTACAAAAAATAACTTAAGGGAGACCGACATAACCAAGTCGGACTCCTACTACTAAAAAGTTATCAAAGTAGTCCCTGAAAGAGATCTGACAAAGATCTAAGAAAGAGGACTACAAAAAATAACTTAAGGGAGACCGACATAACCAAGTCGGACTCCTACTACTGAAAAGTTATCAAAGCAATCCCTGAAAAAGACCCGACAAAGGTCCAGAAAAGAGGATTACAATAACAAAGGAGACCAACGCAAAGGAATCGGTCACAAATACAGAAAACCGAGAAAAAAGTTGGACCCCACAATCACAACCTCAAAGGATTCAAGCTACAAACAACAAAATAACTGATGAGCGGATAATTTAAACGCTTTTTGGAATTGTGTTTAGTATGTTTTTAGTAGGATCTAGTTACTTTTAGGGATGTTTTCATTAGTTTTTATGTTAAATTCATATTTCTGGACTTTACTATGAGTTTGTGTGTTTTTCTGTGATTTCAGGTATTTTCTGACTGAAATTGAGGGACTTGAGCAAAAATCAGATTCAGAGGTTGAAGAAGGACTGCTGATGCTGTTGGATTCTGACCTCCCTGCACTCAAAGTGGATTTTCTGGAGCTACAGAACTCGAAATGGCGCGCTTCCAATTACGTTGGAAAGTAGACATCCAGGGCTTTCCAGCAATATATAATACTCCATACTTTGGCCAAGAATAGATGACGCAAACTGGCGTTCAACGCCAGCTCTCTGCCCAATTCTGGCGTCCAGCGCCAGAAAAGGATCCAAAACCAGAGTTGAACGCCCAAACTGGCACAAATACTGGCGTTCAACTCCAAGAAGGACCTCTACACATGCAACACTCAAGCTCAGCCCAAGCACACACCAAGTGGGCCCCGGAAGTGGATTTATGCATCAAAATTACTTATTTCTGTAAACCCTAGTGACTAGTTTATTATAAATAGGACCTTTTACTATTGTATTAGACATCTTTGGACGCCTGGTTCTTAGATCAGAGGGGCTGGACATTCGGCCATGCCTGGACCTTTCACTTATGTATTTTAACGGTAGAGTTTCTACACTCCATAGATTAAGGTGTGGAGCTCTGCTGTTCCTCAAAGATTAATGCAAAGTACTACTGTTTTCTATTCAATTCATCTTATTTCGCTTCTAAGATATTCATTCGCTCTTCAACCTGAATGGGATGAACGTGACAATCATCATCATTCCCTATGAATGCGTGCCTGACAACCACTTCCGTTCTACCTTCGACTGAATGAGTATCTCTTAGATCTATTAATCAGAATCTTCGTGCTGTAAGCTAGAATGATGGCGGCATTCAAGAGAATCCGGAAGGTCTAAACCTTGTCTGTGGTATTCCGAGTAGGATTCAATGATTGAATGACTGTGACGAGCTTCAAACTCGCGATTGCTGGGCGTAGTGACAGAACGCAAAAGGATAGTAAATCCTATTCCAGCATGATCGAGAACCGACAGATGAATAGCCGTGCCGTGACAGGGTGCGTTGACCATTTTCACTGAGAGGATAGGATGTAAAACCATTGACAAGGGTGAAGCCTCCAGATGATTAGTCGTGCCATGACAGGGCATTTGGATCATTTTCCCGAGAGAAGACCAAAAGTAGCCATTGACAATGGTGATGCATTACATAAAGCCAGCCATGGAAAGGAGTAAGACTGATTGGATGAAGATAGCAGGAAAGCAGAGGTTCAGAGGAACGAAAGCATCTCTATTCGCTTATCTGAAATTCTCACCAATGAATTACATAAGTATTTCTATCCCTCTTTTATTATTTAATTTCGAAAACTCCATCACTATTTTATATCCGCCTGACTGAGATTTACAAGGTGACCATAGCTTGCTTCATACCAACAATCTCCGTGGGATTCGACCCTTACTCACGTAAGGTATTACTTGGACGACCCAGTGCACTTGCTGGTTAGTTGTGCGAAGTTGTGAACCATGGTATTGGCATCATATTTTTGGCGCCATTACCAGGGAAAGAAAGAGCGATGAATTTTACATAATTAAAGTGTAATCACAATTTCTGCGCACCAAGTTTTTGGCGCCGTTGCCGGGGATTGTTTGAGTTTGGACAACTAACGGTTCATCCTATTGCTCAGATTAGGTAACTTTCTTTTTGTTTTGTTTTCAAAAATTTTTCAAAAATCTTTCAAAAATTTTTCTTTTGTTTTTCGAAAAAAAAATGTGTTTTCAAAAATGTAATTTTCTTCAGAATTTTTAAAGAATGAATTCTAGTGTTTCATGAAGCATGGCTGGCTGTAAAGCCATGTCTAATACGACTGTAGGGCATGTTAGACGTGTCATGTCTGAGTTACATACTAAAGCTTGGCTGGCTATTAAGCCATGCCTGACCCTTTGATTGGAGCTTTAGAGCATAAGATTCCTGAAATTCATATTAAAAATTTTGAATCCTTATTTTTCTCTTTTCTAAATAATTTTCGAAAAACATAAAATAAAAATCCAAAAAAATTAGAAAATCATAAAAATCAAAAATATTTTTTGTGTTTCTTGTTTGAGTCATGTGTCATGTTATAAGTTTGGTGTCAATTGCATGTGCATCTTGCATTTTTCGAAAACTCTCATGCATTCATAGTGTTCTTCATGATCTTCAAGTTGTTCTTGGGTAAGTCTTCTTGTTTGATCTTTGCATTTGCATGTTTTGTGTCTTTTCTTGTTTTTCATATGCATTCTTGAATTCTTAGTGTCTAAGCATTAAAGAATTCTAAGTTTGGTGTCTTGCATGTTTTCTTTGCATAAAAAAATTTTCAAAAATGTGTTCTTGATGTTCATCATGATCTTCATAGTGTTCTTGGTGTTCATCTTGACATTCATAGCATTCTTGCATGCATTCATTGTTTTGATCCATAACTTTCATGCATTGCATCATTTTTCTTGTTTTTCTCTCTCATCATAAAAATTCAAAAATAAAAAAAATATCTTTCCCTTTTTTTTTCTCTCTCATAAATTCGAAAATTAGATTTGACTTTTTCAAAAATTTTTAAAATCAAGTTGTTTTTATGAGTCAAATCAAATTTTTATTTTAAAAATCCTATCATTTTCAAAATCTTTTTCAAAAATCAAATCTTTTTCATTTTTCTTAGTTATTTTCGAAAATTTCAAAAATATTTTTCAAAAATATTTTTCTTAATTTTACATCAAATTTTCGAAAATAACAATAACAATTAATGTTGTGATTCAAAAATTTCAAGTTTGTTACTTGCTTGTTAAGAAAGATTCAAACTTTATGTTTTAGAATCATATCTTGTGATTTCTTGTGAATCAAGTCATTAATTGTGATTTTAAAAATCAAATATTTTTCAAAAACTAATTTCAATCATATCTTTTCAAAAATATCTTCTTATCTTATCTTTTTCAAAAATTTAATTTCAAAATATCTTTTCTAACTTCCTAACTTCTTATCTTTTCAAAATTTGTTTCAACTAACTAACTAACTTTTTGTTTGTTTCTTACCTTTTTCAAAACCACCTAACTAACTCTCTCTATTTTCGAAAATATCTTCTCCCTTTTTCAAAAATTTCTTTTTAATTAACTAATTATTTTATTTTTATTTTGAATTTTCGAAAAAAACTACTAACCTTTTTCAAAAACTATTTTCAAAAATCACTAACTCTTTTTCAAAAATTATTTTCGAAATTTCCCTCTCTCATCTTATTCTATTTATTTATTCATCTACTAACATCTCTCCCTCACCCACCAAAAATCCAAACCCTCTCTCTCTTTTTCTGAGTTCAAATTTTTCTCTTCTTCTTTTCTTCTACTAACAATAAGGAACCTCTTTACTGTGACATAGAGGATTCCTCTTCTTTTCTTTTTCTCTCCTCTTTCTTATGAGCAGGGACAGAGAAAAAGGCATTCTTGTTGAAGCTGATCCAGAACCTGAAAAGACTCTGAAGAGGAAATTAAGAGAAGCTAAATTACAACAATCCAGAGACAACTTGATTGAAAATTTTGAACAAGTAAAGGAGATGGCAGCCGAACCCAACAACAATGCAAGGAGAATGCTTGGTGACTTTACTGCACCAAATTCTAATTTACATGGAAGAAGCATCTCTATTCCTGCCATTGGAGCAAACAACTTTGAGCTGAAACCTCAATTAGTTTCTCTGATGCAGCAGAACTGCAAGTTTCATGGACTTTCATCTGAAGATCCTTTTCAGTTCTTAACTGAATTCTTGCAGATATGTGATACTGTTAAGACTAATGGAGTAGATCCTGAAGTCTACAGGCTCATGCTTTTTCCTTTTGCTGTAAGAGACAGAGCTAGAGTGTGGTTGGACTCTCAACCCAAAGACAGCCTGAACTCTTGGGATAAGCTGGTCACGACTTTCTTAGCCAAGTTCTTTCCTCCTCAAAAGCTGAGCAAGCTTAGAGTGGATGTTCAAACCTTCAAACAAAAAGATGGTGAATCCCTCTATGAAGCTTGGGAAAGATACAAACAGTTGACCAAAAAGTGTCTTTCTGACATGCTTTCAGAATGGACCATCCTGGATATATTATATGATGGTTTATCTGAGCTATCAAAGATGTCATTGGACACTTCTGCAGGTGGATCCATTCACCTAAAGAAAACGCCTGCAGAAGCTCAAGAACTCATCGATATGGTTGCCAATAACCAGTTTATGTACACTTCTGAGAGGAATCCTGTGAGTAATGGGACGCCTATGAAGAAGGGAGTTCTTGAAGTTGATACTCTGAATGCCATATTGGCTCAGAACAAAATATTGACTAAGCAAGTCAATATGATTTCTCAGAGTCTGAATGGAATGCAAGCTGCATCCAACAGTACTCAAGAGGCATCTTCTGAAGAAGAAGCTTATGATCTTGAAAACCCTGCAATAGCAGAGGTAAATTACATAGGTGAACCTTATGGAAACACCTATAATCCATCATGGAGAAATCATCCAAATCTCTCATGGAAGGATCAAAGGCCTCAACAAGGCTTTAATAATGGTGGAAGAAACAGGTTTAGCAATAGCAAGCCTTTTCCATCATCCATTCAGCAACAGACAGAGAATTCTGAACAAAATACCTCTGATTTGGCAAACTTAGTCTCTGATCTGTCCAAGGCCACTGTAAGTTTCATGAATGAAACAAGGTCTTTCATTAGAAATTTGGAAGCACAAGTGGGCCAGCTGAGTAAGAGGATCACTGAAATCCCTCCTAGTACTCTCACAGGCAATACAGAAGAGAACCCAAAAGGGGAGTGCAAGGCCATTGATATAAGCACCATGGCCGAACCTGCAAGGGAAGGAGAGGACGTGAATCCCAAGGAGGAAGACCTCCTGGGACGTTCAGTGATTAATAAGGAGCTTCCCTCTGAGGAGCCAAAGGACTCTGAGGCTCATCTAGAGACCATAGAGATTCCATTGAACCTCCTTATGCCCTTCATAAGCTCTGATGAGTATTCCTCTTCTGAAGAGAATGAGGATGTTACTGAAGAGCAAGCTGCCAAGTTCCTTGGTGCAATCATGAAGCTGAATGCCAAATTATTTGGCATTGAAACTTGGGAAGATGAACCTCCCTTGTTCACCAATGAACTAAGTGATCTGGATCAACTGACATTGCCTCAGAAGAGACAGGATCCTGAAAAGTTCATAATACCTTGTACCATAGGCACCATGATCTTTAAGGCTCTGTGTGACCTTGGTTCAGGGATAAACCTCATGCCCCTCTCTGTAATAGAGAAACTGGGAATCTACGGGGTGCAAGCTTCTAAAATCTCATTAGAGATGGTAGACAATTCAAGAAAACAGGCTTATGGACAAGTAGAGGACGTGTTAGTAAAGGTTGAAGGCCTTTACATCCCTGCTGATTTCATAGTCTTAGATACTGGGAAGGAAGAGGATGAATCCATCATCCTAGGAAGACCTTTCCTAGCCACAGCAAGAGCTGTGATTGATGTGAACAGAGGAGAATTGATCCTTCAATTAAATAAGGACAACCTTGTGTTTACAACTCAAGGATCTCTCTCTGCATCTATGGAGAGGAAGCAGAAAAAGCTTCTCTCAAAGCAGAGTCAACCAAAGCCCCACAGTCAAACTCTAAGTTTGGTGTTGGGAGGCCACAACCAAACTCTAAGTTTGGTGTCAAACCCCCATATCTAAACTCTAAGTTTGGTGTTGGGAGGTCTCAACAAAGCTCTGCACATCTGTGAGGCTCCATGAGAGCCCACTGTCAAGCTATTGACATTAAAGAAGCGCTTGTTGGGAGGCAACCCAATTTTTATCTAACTATATTTTTCTTGGTTATATGTCTTTATAGGTTCATGATCATGTGGAGTCACAAAATAAATATAAAAATTGAAAACAGAATCAAAAACAGCAGAAGAAAAATCACACCCTGGAGGAAGCATCTGCCTGGCGTTCAACGCCAGAACAGAGCATGGTTCTGGCGCTGAACGCCAAAAATGGGTAGTATCTGGGCGCTGAACGCCCAAAATGGGCATCATCTGGGTGCTGAATGCCAGAATTGCACCCTGAAGAGGAGCTGGTGCTGAACGCCCAAAATGGGCAGCATCCTGGCGCTGAACGCCCAGAACAAGCATGGTTCTGGCGTTCAACGCCAGAAATGGCAACAAATGGGCGTTGAACGCCCAAAATGGGCACCAACCTGGTGCTGAACGCCCAGAGTTGTGTGCAAGGGAATTTTACATGCCTAATGGGTGCAGGGATGTAAATCCTTGACACCTCCGGATCTGTGGACACCACAGGATCACCTCAAGATCTGTGGACACCACAGGATCATCTCAGGATCTGTGAATCCCACAGGATCCCCACCCACCTCACCCTCTCTCTCTCCATTCAGGACCATCCCTTCTGTTTTCCATTCACCACTCACATCCATACACACATCCCTCCATCTCCTCCATATCTTCTTCTTCTTTTATTCCTTCTTCTTTTGCTCGAGGGGGAGCAACATTCTAAGTTTGGTGTGGTAAAAGCATAAGCTTTTTGTTTTTCTATTACCATTGATGGCACCTAAACCTCTAAAAGAGGGGAAGGGAAGACAAAGGCTTCCACCTCCGAGTCATGGGAGATGGAAAGATTCATCTCAAGGGTCTATAGCTCAGTGGTAGAACATGTGGCTGCAAATCAAGAGATCCCTGAGATACCTCAGGGGATGCACTTCCCTCCACATAAATATTAGGAGCAAATCAATACCTCCCTAGGAGAATTAAGTTCCAGCATAGGACAATTAAGGGTGAAACATCAAGAGCACTCCATCATCCTTCATGAAATAAGAGAAGATCAAAAAGCAATGAGGGAGGAGCAACAAAGACAAGGAAGAGACATAGAAGAGCTCAAGGACATCTTTGGTTCCTCAAGAAGGAAACGCCACCATCACTAAGGTGGATTCATTCCTTGTTCTTATTTCTTCTGTTTTTCATTTTCTATGTTATGTGCTTATCTATGTTTGTGTCTTCATTACATGATCATTAGTAGTTAGTAACTTTGTCTTAAAGTTATGAATGTCCTATGAATCCATCACCTCTCTTGAATGAAAAATGTTTTAATTCAAAAGAACAAGAAGTACATGAGTTTTGAATTTATCCTTGAACTTAGCTTAATTATATTGATGTGGTGACAATGCTCCTTGTTTTCTGAATGTATGCTTGAACAGTGCATATGTCTTTTGAAGTTGTTGTTTAAGAATGTTAAATATGTTGGCTCTTGAAAGAATGATGACAAGGAGACATGTTATTTGATAATCTGAAAAATCATAAAAATGATTCTTGAAGCAAGAAAAAGCAGCAAAGAACAAAGCTTGCAGAGAAAAAAAAATGGGCGAAAAAAAAATAGAAAGAAAAAGAAAAAGCAAGCAGAAAAAGCCAAAGCTCTTAAAACCAAGAGGCAAGAGCAAAAAGCCAATAACCCTTAAAACCAAAAGGCAAGGGCAAATAAAAAGGATCCCAAGGCTTTGAGCATCAGTGGATAGGAGGGCCTAAAGGAATAAAATCCTGGCCTAAGCGGCTAAACCAAGCTGTCCCTAACCATGTGCTTGTGGCGTGTAGGTGTCAAGTGAAAACTTGAGACTGAGCGGTTAAAGTCAAGGTCCAAAGCAAAAAAAGAGTGTGCTTAAGAACCCTGGACACCTCTAATTGGGGACTTTAGCAAAGCTGAGTCACAATCTGAAAAGGTTCGCCCAATTATGTGCCTGTGGCATTTATGTATCCGGTGGTAATACTGGAAAACAAAGTGCTTAGGGCCACGGCCAAGACTCATAAAATAGCTGTGTTCAAGAATCATCATACTGAACTAGGAGAATCAATAACACTATCTGAACTCTGAGTTCCTATAGATGCCAATCATTCTAAACCTCAATGGATAAAGTGAGATGCCAAAACTATTCAAGAGGCAAAAAGCTACAAGTCCCGCTCATCTGATTGGAGCTATGTTTCATTGATAGTTTGGAATTTATAGTATATTCTCTTCTTTTTATCCTATTTGATTTTCAGTTGCTTGGGGACAAGCAACAATTTAAGTTTGGTGTTGTGATGAGCGGATAATTTATACGCTTTTTGGCATTGTGTTTAGTATGTTTTTAGTAGGATCTAGTTACTTTTAGGGATGTTTTCATTAGTTTTTATGTTAAATTCACATTTCTGGACTTTACTATGAGTTTGTGTGTTTTTCTGTGATTTCAGGTATTTTCTGACTGAAATTGAGGGACTTGAGCAAAAATCAGATTCAGAGGTTGAAGAAGGACTGCTGATGTTGTTGGATTCTGACCTCCCTGCACTCAAAGAAGATTTTCTGGAGCTACAGAACTTGAAATAGAGCGCTTTCAATTGCGTTGGAAAGTAGACATCCAGGGCTTTCCAGCAATATATAATAGTATATACTTTGGCTAAGAATAGATAACGCAAACTGGCGTTCAACGCCAGCTCTCTGCCCAATTCTGGCGTCCAGCGCCAGAAAAGGATCCAAAACCAGAGTTGAACGCCCAAACTGGCACAAATACTGGCGTTCAACTCCAAGAAGGACCTCTACACGTGCAACACTCAAGCTCAGCCCAAGCACACACCGAGTGGGCCCCGGAAGTGGATTTATGCATCAATTACTTATTTCTGTAAACCCTAGTGACTAGTTTATTATAAATAGGACCTTTTACTATTGTATTAGACATCTTTGGACGCCTGGTTCTTAGATCAGAGGGGCTGGCCATTTGGCCATGCCTGGACCTTTCACTTATGTATTTTTAATGGTAGAGTTTCTACACTCCATAGATTAAGGTGTGGAGCTCTGCTGTTCCTCAAAGATTAATGCAAAGTACTACTGTTTTCTATTCAATTCATCTTATTTCGCTTCTAAGATATTCATTCGCTCTTCAACCTGAATGAGATGAACGTGACAATCATCATCATTCCCTATGAATGCGTGCCTGACGACCACTTCCGTTCTACCTTCGACTGAATGAGTATCTCTTAGATCTCTTAATCAGAATCTTCGTGGTGTAAGCTAGAATGATGGCGGCATTCAAGAGAATTCGGAAGGTCTAAACCTTGTGTGTGGTATTCCGAGTAGGATTCCATGATTGAATGACTGTGACGAGCTTCAAACTCGCGATTGCTGGGCGTAGTGACAGAACGCAAAAGGATAGTAAATCCTATTCCAGCATGATCGAGAACCGACAGATGAATAGCCGTGCCGTGACAGGGTGCGTTGACCATTTTCACTGAGAGGATAGGATGTAAACCATTGACAAGGGTGATGCCTCCAAATGATTAGCCATGCCATGACAGGGCATTTGGATCATTTTCCCGAGAGAAGACCGAAAGTAGCCATTGACAATGGTGATGCATTACATAAAGCCAGCCATGGAAAGGAGTAAGACTGATTGGATGAAGATAGCAGGAAAGCAAAGGTTTAGAGGAACGAAAGCATCTCTATTCGCTTATCTGAAATTCTCACCAATGAATTACATAAGTATTTCTATCCCTCTTTTATTATTTAATTTCGAAAACTCCATCACTATTTTATATCCGCCTGACTGAGATTTACAAGGTGACCATAGCTTGCTTCATACCAACAATCTCCGTGGGATTCGACCCTTACTCACGTAAGGTATTATTTGGACGACCTAGTGCACTTGCTGGTTAGTTGTGCGAAGTTGTGAACCATGGTATTGGCATAATGTTTTTGGCGCCATTACCAGGAAAAGAAAGAGCGATGAATTTTACATAATTAAAGTGTAATCACAATTTCTGCGCACCAATAACCCAACAAGGTCAAGCTGCAAGATATCACACATCAGCAGAAAATAGAAAAAATGTCAAAACAAAAGGCATTATATAAAATCTACAAAAGTTATAAAAGCCTCGAAGGCCAGCAAAATCTAAGGATGGCGAGCTACCTTTCTTTGTTTTTCAAAATAAAAGTTGCTAGAAAAGCAACTAAGAAAGCGTCAGTAAATAAATAAAAAAGTTTTAAAAGCCCACAAGCCGGGCCAACTACAGGAAAGAGATCAGCAAACATCAGGAGCCTTCTTGGCAGCATCAGGACAAGGAGAAGGAGGACGAGTCTGGATCGGCACAGCGTCCACAGTCCCATCCTCCCGGTTCAGGATCTGGCAATCCGAGTCAGGCGCAGCAGGAGGAACTGAAGAGGTCGACACTTTGGCAGAGGACGTAGGGGGAACAACATCATCATCACCATCCTCATCATCAGGAACAATCTTGCCATCTCTGACAACGTTGTCCAGGCTAAAAGAGGTGAGATCGGCCTCGAGAGCAATGACCTGAACTTGCTCCCTCAAGTTCTCATAAGCAGCAGTCACGCTACCAACGAGATGACTTTGAAGCTCAGAATAATCTTCCCGGACACTGTCGAGCTCCCCCCTCAGGCGCATCACCTCCCGATAAGATGCAACGTAACTCTCCTTATGCATCAGGACTGTGTCCTCAGCCAACCTCAAAGAAGCCACCAGTGATTGAGAACTCGCCTCCTCGTTCTTCAAGTCCTTCTCCAGCTTGGCTACCTTTATCTCAAGTTCCTCCTTCAACTCCTTCATCCGATCAAACTCTTGTTTCGCCTCCTCCATGAACGCCTTAGTGGCGTGGAGAGGGAGATTCTGAGCAGTCCGATATATGGCAGCCGCCATATACGCCATCTTCACGTGATTTTGGGCCATAAATTCCAAGTGACGGAGGATGGACACATCGTCCATGGAGAGAGCGCCGTAGGGACCGATTTGCTGATCCACAAATTCAATGGCATTAAAATCAGGAGCATCGAGGTCAAAGGACTCAGCAATCTTTTGTTTTTTATTGGGAGGAGCAACAGAGGGAGCAGCAGAAGTAGGGTGAGGATCCACCAAACGGACTCGGGGTGTAGGGATCACCTTCTTCACCCCGGGAGAACTCGGCACTGATGGGTTCTCGCGCACTTGGGAGGACCCCTCCCCAGCCACTTTGGCTGTAACATTTCTGGCAGCAGTCGCCCTCTGCGCCCTCTTAAAAGCTTTCATAGATTCACTATTCTTCATTGCCTCTGCAAATAAAACAGAAAATTCAGCTACAAGTCAGACAAGTCGGAAAGACAGCTACAAGCAACATAAACAGATAATAAAGGAAACACAAGATACCCAGCTCAGTTGGAAGAAGAGAAGGATTGGTTAGAAATTTCTTTGTGTCAAGATGGGGAGGTTGACCCCAGCGTTCTTCCAAGATAGTCACAAAGGCTCGCTCAGCCTCATCCAACATCTCCCACGAGTACCTGGAGACCCTCACGTCTTTTTGCCATTCCAAGGGAAAAGCAGGTTCGTCATTCTCATCCAGGAAAAAGGGCCGAGCTCCTTCAACAGCTCGGATCTTAAAAAAGTAGTTTTTAAAATCACGGAACGACTCGTCGAACATAGAAAAAACCTTCTTTCCCTGGGTAGAACGAAAGGAGACCCAAGCTGACTTCTTTTTTACCACACTGGGCTTCGTCAAGACAAACAGATAGAAAAAGAGAGATTGGGAAGCAGGAATACCAAAACCATTGCACAACAATTGGAAAATTTTAATAAAACCCCAGGAATTGGGGTGAAGTTGAGAAGGGACAACATTACAAGACCATAACAGGTCGGTTTCAAATTGGGTAAAAGGAAGGGTGATACCCAGCTGACCAAAGAAAAAATCATAAGCATAAAAGAAAGGGCGACCATCAACAACCCGAGTTGAAAAGCAGACTCTCTCGTCAGAAGAGGGAGGGACAAGTTCATAGTTCTTCTCATCACCAGAATTACTACAGACACTATGAAACTGCCTAAGCTGAGCACAAAATTCAGAATCAACCAGTGAGACACACATGAGAACCATAGAGTCCACGCAATCGGCCATACCCGCGTGAATCTGGGAAGGCATCTCTACAACGTTATTTCGGGAAGACATGAGGTCAACTAAATCCTACAAAAAGAAAAGAAGAATTGATTACTTAAAAACATCTCGGACAGGGGGCAAAACATCTCGACAGGCGGATAAACAAAAAAGGGAAAACCCCAAAACTCAAGACAAAAAGTCTTGGGGCATCCCTTGGAGGCAGTAAACAAGCAAGGTCTTTAAGTTATTTCTACAGCCTACATCCCAGCGCTCATCAAAATAAAATCCAGAAACAAAACAAAGGAAGCAAAAACACAAAAGGTCCACCCTCCTACAATTTATCAGGAAAAGGATTGCTCCTACAGTTTATCAGCGGAAAAACAGCAAAGGCGCAAACTTTTTCGAAATCAAGCAAAAAATCATCAGCAAAGAACAAGCACCAACATCGAACATACCAAACAGAAATCGTCAAAGACGCAACCTTTTTTCAGAATCAAACAAAGTCATCATTCCAAAGCTTCAAATACAAAAGCATTCACAGAACATGCAAAGTTCTTAAAGTATCAAGCAACAGATGAAGAAACTACAAGACACACAGTGATCAGCAAAAAGACAGAAAGATTCAAACTTTCTCAAAACAGACACAAAAATGGCGTAGAGGAAGGAAGAAAGAAGAGTCAAACCTGTGAAATAAGAGAAAATTGCGAAGAAAAGCAAGGAAGCGGAAGGCGAAAACCAGAATCACCCCTTCCCCCACGAAAAAATGAAGTGACAAAGCAAACGTCGCTAGAAGAAAACGCGAAACGGCAAACTCCAGGTAGAAGCTTCAGAAAAATCAAAAAGTTGAAAGCAAGAGAATGAAAGATGAAATGTGAAGAAGTTACAAAAAGGGTGAAGGAGAGAAACCGTTTCTTGAGTACAAAATTCAAAAATAGAGAAGTTAGGGGAAACGGGGCAATTAAATGTCAATTAAATGCGGATATTAAAACCGCTTGCATTCCCAAAAAAGCGCTAATACGAAAGCGCGCGCTTGTAGAGGAAAACGTTCTACATTCAAAAGCTGCTACAAAAGAAGTCGACAAGATGCTTGAGATCGGCTTCGCTACGAGAAGGACCGAAGTCAAGGATTCGACCTCGACAAAGAAGACCGAGCTCAAGCAGGGGCAATGTTCATACCCTGGGTCGAGCTATCCGACTTGGGATGATCGACGATGCAGCGACCAACCTGTTAAGGTCAAGCGGACCGACTTCGTTACGAAGAACTCGGCCAAATCAACAGGAGAGCCCAAAGGAGGGCCCAACTCAAGGAATACGACCCAAATCCTAAGACAGCCCAAGCCTATAGAGATAAAGGCGGTTCTGTTGAAGATACGCTGACCTGAACTCAAAAGATAAAGATAAGATAAGAATAACTAACTTATCTTATCTGAAAGGTCACATCTCACCATTATAAATACACTGGAGCACCCAGGTATAACTCATACTCTGATTCTACATAACACCTGTTTAATACCCATGCTAACTTAAGCATCGGAGTCTCTTGCAGGTACCCCCCACCCTTCGATGACAAAGGATCAGCAGAACGTCCGGTCCAAACAAGTCGGACGCACCAGCTTCGGCCACCATTCACTAGCCGGACACATCGGTTCCGACCAGCGCAGAAGATCTCGTCCGAGATCGACCTACAGTTTCAGGCAACCCTCGGAACACTATTTAAAGGCCTTAGTTTCATAGAATTAGGTATGCTGGATTGGGAGAAGTCTTCGGACCCTCTCTATTCACCATCAATTTCTTCTCTTTTCTTTCTTACCTTGTAAATATTTTAGTTATGAATTACTAACTCTTTCCATTTGGGAAAGAGAGCTCTATTATTTTTTAATGGATTGATTGTTTTTATTCTTCTTCTTCCGTTCATCTTCTCTTTGATTTGCTAGAAGGAATTTTGCTAATGTTAGTATTCAATCACCTTGGAAAACGGGTTGAATGCAAAATTGATTTCTTGGGAACCTTGGAAAAGGAAACATGAAACCATGCTAGAAATTCCTTCTCACACTTGAGTAGGATCTGGGTTTTGGTTTTTGGATATGGTGACATATAATCCTCCCTCTACTTGGACCTATGATGATGTGTGGTAAAATCAGGGACCATTCTTCATCTCTTCTCATGAGTAATTAGACCAAGAAATTGGCTATTGATCAAGATTTAAGAGATTGAATCACCAAGGGATTGGGGTTCAATCAATCATGATTGCCAAGAGGTCAATGAGTTGCATGATTGAAGATGAGGTGAAATCAATTAATCCGGAGAATGCAATATCTCTTGATCCCAATGTTTATTTTATCTTTCTTTCTTTTATTTACTTTATGGTTATTCACATTTTCTGCACTTTACGTTTCCAGCACTTTACTTTCTTGTACTTTACTTTCCTTGCCATTTACTTTCTTGCACTTTATTGCTTTCCTTTACTTTCATGCAATTTATATTTTCTTGTTTGATTATCACTCCAATCTGAATAGTCTAACTAGGATAATCAATTAACTATTGTTTGCTTTAATCCGTTAATCTCTGTGGGATTCGACCCCACTCCTAGTGGGTTATTACTTGACGATATTTGGTGCGCTTGCCAAAGAACAGATTCATCATTTTTATATGGGGTGTGAATTCCAGTCATCACTTTGTCAAGGTAGTCAGGAAGGCTTTGCATCGAATTGCGTCTGAGGCGTCGGTGAGATACATTCTACTTCTGAAATTACTGAGATGATGGCTGGGGTCTGATGTGCCATCGTACGAAGTCATCTAAGGGGGTTTGAAGTCTTTTCGTATTTTGGCTTTCATGATCTCCTTGCTGAATGGGTCTTGGACTTTGCGGGAGCTGTCTTCGTGGCTGGATCGATTAGTTTTAACTTTGAGATCGGCTTCAAGCTTTAGGAGCTTGTCTTCTAATTCTCGACGTCGCCTAGCTTTCCTTCGCAGGTGTCTCTCGGCCTCCCGTTGATATTCGACTTCTTTTTCAAGTTGTTTTAATCGATCTTGAAGTGCCTCCATGTCTCCTGTGTTTGCTGAGTTCTTATCTTTGTTAGGCTGAGAAGTATTGTCTAGTGTGACCTCCGCGTTCTTATGCAGTGTTCTGTTCTCCAAATCAGAATTGTGGTCGTTGTCAAGGTTGTCCACCATGATGAGGGGATGACTTCCAGGTCCCCGGCAACGGCACCAATGTTCCAAGGGTTACCTGAAACTGTAGGTCGATCTCGGACGAGATCTTCTGTGCTGATCGAAGTTGTAGAATCTGATTTGATGGTAGAAGTTGGACCCGCCGCGTCCGATTTTTTGGACTGGGGATGGTGCTGATCCTTCGTCACTGGAGGGTGGTGGTACCTGCAAGGGACTCCAATGCTTAAGTTAGCAAGGGTATTGAGCAGGTTTTTAGTAGAATCAGAGTATAAGTTATACCTAGGTGCTCCAGTGTATTTATAGTAGTGTGGAGTGACTTTTTCCTGGAGATAAGATAGTTATCTTATCTTATCTTTGAGTAGAGTTTATCTTATCTTCAAGGGAACCGCCCTTATCTCTCTAGGCTTGGGCTGCCTTTGGATTTGGGTCGTGTTCCTCTATTTGGGCCCTTATTTTTGCTTTCCTGGTGACTTGGCTGAGCTCTTTAAGAAGAGGTCGGATGGTTCTGACTCAAAGAGGTTGGTCGATTTAGCCCGGGTCGGACAGTTTGACCTAGGGTATGAACACCTAAGAACATTGGCACCGTTGTCGGGGAACCTGGAAGTCATCCCATCATCATGGCAGACAACCTTGACAAGGACCACAATTCTGATTTAGAGAACAGAACGCCGCATAAGAACGCGGACATCACACCAAACGATACTTCTCAGCCAAACAAAGACAAGAATTTGCCAAGTACAGGGATCATGGAGGCACTTCAAGCTCAGCAAGATCGTCTCAAACAGCTCAAAAAAGAGACCGTGCATCAACGGGAAGCCGAGAGGGACCTATGAAGGGAAACTAGGCGACACCGAGAGTTAGAGGACAAGCTCCTAAAGCTTGAAGCCGATCTCAAAACCAAGACTACCCGATCCAATCATGAAGATAGCTTCCACAAGGATCAGGACCCATTCACCAGAGAGATCATGAAAGCCAAAGTCCCAAAGGACTTCAAAGCTCCTCACATGACCCCGTACGATGGCACAGCAGATCCAAGCCATCATCTCAGCAATTTTAGAAGCAGAATGTATCTCACCGACGCCTCAGATGCTATTCGATGCAAAGCCTTCCCGAAAACACTAACAAAGACAGCAATTAAGTGGTTCGACACTTTGCCCCCCAGATCCATTACAAGTTTCGACGACCTGGCCAAGAAATTTCTTGCCCAATTTTCCATCCAGAAGGACAAAGCCAAACACGCCCCAAGCCTATTAGGAATCAAGCAAAGAGATCGGGAGAGTCTTCGTAGCTACATGGAGAGGTTCAACAAAGCATGCCTTGACATACAAAGCCTACCCACAGAAGCAGCCATTATGGGTCTCATCAATGGCCTACGAGAAGGACCTTTTAGTCACTCCATATAAAAAAAAACATCCAATATCTCTGAATAAAGTGCAGGAATAAGCTGAGAAGTACATCAACATGGAGGAAAACTCCCGGCTAGGAGAGACCTCAAAATCCGGATTCTCCTACTCCTCTCGGGATAAGGGTAAAGAATCCAAGAAAAAAGAAGATCAATACGGCGAGAAGCCTAAAAAATACAACAACTATACCCCTCTTCGAGTGTCTCTTGTGGATGTTTACCGAGAAGTATGCCATACTGAAAGGATACCACCACCTCGCCCACTCAAAAGCACGAAAGGAGGAGGAAATCGGACAGAATACTGTGAATATCACCGAATCTACGGACATCCTACCAATGAGTGCTTCGACTTGAAAAATGTTATTGAGAAATTGGTAAGAGAAGGACGACTAGATCAGTATTTAGCCAACAAATCGAATGAGCCTCGAAAAAGAAGAAGGGACGAAGAGGTCAGACGAAGAGAACGACCACCTCACACCCCAGAGAGACACGTTCATATGATAAACGGAGGATTCGCAAGAAGGGGATCTCAAAATCATCTCGCAAAAGGCACCTCAAAGAAATATATCATGTCGAGGGAGGAGAAGGATCACCCGACCTCTCCACTATTACTTTTACCCAAGAAGACGCAGTAGGCATCATCCCGGGACATGACGATCCTATGGTCATCACTATCATATTGGCCAATGCAAACCTCCACCGAATACTGGTGGACCAAGGAAGCTTGGCAGATATCTTGTTTAAACCCGCCTTCGATAAACTCGGCCTGCAGGAGAAAGAACTTAGAGCATATCCGAACAGCTTGTTTGGACTAGGAGACACTCCAATCCAACTGCTTGGATACATCTCATTATACACAACCTTCGAAAAAGGAACCCGATCAAGGACACTCAACATAGACTACATTGTAGTCGACGTAAGCTCAACCTACAATGCGCTGATAGGTTGGGCAACATTGAATCAGCTCGCAGCAGTAGTTTCAACTCCACATCTATGCATGAAATTCCCAACTCCAGAAGGGATTGCTATGATAAAAGGAGATCAGAAAATAGCGCGACGCTGTTACAATGAAAGTCTGAATCTCAGAGGCAAAGGGAAAGAAATCCACACCATTGAACTCGAGGGAGTTCGAGGTCGGGAAGAACTTTGCCCACAACCTGAGGGCGAAATCGAAGAAGTCCAGATCGGAGACACCCTGTACAAAACAATAAATATTGGGGCAACCCTAAAGAAAGATGTAAAGAAGCCTTTGATACAGTTCCTAAGGGATAATGTCGACCTCTTCGCATGGAGGGCCGCAGACATGCTGGGCATAGACCCCAAGCTAATGTGCCATAAACTGGCAGTATACCCAGGATCTCGGCCAGTACAGCAGAAGCGTAGGAAGCTCGGACCAGAAAGATCCCAAGTTGTGGAAGAACAGTTACAAGCTCTACTGGAGGCAGGATTCATAAGAGAAGTCAAGTACCCCCTATGGCTAGCCAATGTTGTCTTGGTGAAAAAGTCAAATGGGAAATGGTGGATGTGCACTGATTACACCGACCTCAATAAAGCTTGCCCAAAATATCCCTATCCACTCCCAAATATCGACACTCTAGTGGATGCCTCCTCCGGATACAACTACCTCTCATTCATGGATGCTTATTCAGGATACAATCAAATCCCAATATATCCACCCGATCAGGAAAAAACCTCATTCCTAACTCCAAAAGCAAACTATTGTTATGTCGTCATACCATTCGGACTCAAAAACGCAGGAGCGACTTACCAAAGATTAATGAACAAAGTCTTCACAGACCATATCAGAAAACTTATGGAGGTATATGTAGATGACATGTTGGTAAAAACACAGAGTGAAGAGTCACTACTATCAGACCTCACCAAAGTGTTCGACACCATAAGAAAGCACGGTATGTGTTCATACCCTGAGTCGAGCTGTCCGACTTGGGATTATTGACAACAAGCCGACCGACCTCTTCAGGTCAAGACTATCCGACCTGTTATCCAAAGAACTCGGCCAAATCACCAGGAAAGCCTAAAAAGGGCCCAAACAGAGGAACACGACCCAAATCCAAAGGCATCCAAAGCCTATAGAGATAAGGGCGGTTCCCTTGAAGATAAGATGACTTCACTCAAAGATACGATAAGATAAGATAACTATCTTATCTCCAAGAAGGTCACTCCTCACCATTATAAATACACTGGAGCACCCAGGTATAACTCATACTCTGATTCTACTAAAAACCTGCTTAATACCCTTGCTAACTTAAGCATCAGAGTCCCTTGCAGGTACCACCACCCTCCGGTGACAAAGGATCAGCATCACCACCAGTCCAACAAATCGGACGCGATAGCTCCGACCACTACTTACAAGTCAGACACGTAAGCGCCGATCAGCGCAGAAGATCTCATCCGAGATCGACCTACAGTTTCAGGTAACCCTCAGAACATTGGCGCCGTTGTCGGGAAACCTGGAAGTCATCCCATCATCATGGTGGACAACCTTGACAATAACCACAACTCTGATTTGGAGAACAGAACGCCACATAAGAACGCGGAGGTCACACTAGACGATACTTCTCAACCTAACAAAACCAAGAATTCACCAAACACGGAGCCATGGAGGCACTTCAGGATCGCCTAAAACAACTCGAAAAAGAGGTCGAGTATCAACGGGAAGCTGAGAGAGACCTACGAAGGGAAGCTAGGCGACACCGCGAATTATAGGACAAGCTCCTAAAGTTCGAATCCGATCTCAAAACCAAAACTACTCGATCCAGCCACGAGGATAGCTCCCGTAAGGACCAAGACCCATTCACCAAAGAGATCATGAAGACCAAAATTCCAAAAGACTTCAAACCTGCCGACATGACTCTGTACGATGGCCCATCAGATCCCAGCCATCACCTCAGTAATTTTAGAAGTAGAATGTATCTCACTGACGCCTCAGATACAGTCTGCTGTAAAGCCTTCCCGACTACCTTAACAAAGACAGCCATTAAATGGTTCGACAATCTACCCCCTAGTCCATCTCAAGCTTTGACGACTTAGCCAAGAACTTTCTAGCCAGATTCTCTATCCAGAAAGACAAAACTAAGCACACCCCAAGTCTATTAGGGATCAAGTAAGGAGATCAGGAAAGTCTCCGCAGCTACATGTAAAGATTCAACAAAGTATGTCTGGACATACAAAGTCTGCCAACAGAAGCAGCCATTATGGGTCTCATCAATAGCTTACGACAGGGACCTTTCAGTCAATCAATATCGAAAAAACATCCCACATCCATGAATAAAGTGCAAGAACGAGCGGAGAAATACATCAACATGGAGGAAAACTCTCAACTAGGAGAGACCTCAAAGTCCGAATTCTCCTACTCTTCCCGAGATAAGGATAAAGAGTCCAAAAAAAAAGAAGATCAGCATGGAGAAAAGATCAAGAAATACCACAATTACACCCCTCTTCGGGTGTCTCTTGTAGATGTCTACCGAGAAGTATGCCATACTGAAAGGATACCCCCACCTCCCCTACTCAAAAGCAAGAAAGGAGGAGGAAATCGGACAGAATACTGGAAATACCATCGAATCTATGGACATTCCACCAACGAATGTTTCAACTTGAAGAATGTCATAGAAAAACTGGTGAGAGAGGGAAAACTAGATCGGTACTTAGCCAGCAAAGCAGATGAGCCGAGAAAAAGAAGAAGGGACAAAGACGTCGGACGAACTGAACAACCACCTCGTACCCCGGAGAGACACATCCACATGATACACGGAGGATTTGCGGGAGGAAGAATCTCCAAATCATCTCGCAAAAGACATCTTAAAGAAGTATATCATGTCGAGGGAGGAGAAGAAACACCCGACATCCCGACTATTACTTTTACTAAAGAGGACGCAGCTGGCATCATCTCGGGACATGACGATCCCATAGTCATCACTATCATATTAGCCAACGCTAATCTCCAACGCACACTGGTAGACCAGGGAAGCTCGGCTGATATCTTATTCAAAACCGCCTTCAACAAACTCAACCTAGAGGAAAAGGAACTCAGAGCATACCCGAACAGCTTATTCGGGTTAGGAGACACTCTAATCCAACCGCTTGTATACATCTCGCTGCACACAACCTTTGGAAAAGGAAACCGGTCAAAAACACTCAACATAGACTACATCGTGGTCAACATGAGTTCAGCCTACAATGCTCTGATAGGTCGGACAACATTAAATCAGCTCGGCGAAGTAGTCTCGACTCTACATCTGTGCATGAAGTTCCCAACCATAGAAGGGATAGCTATGATAAAAGCAGACCAGAAGATGGCGTGTTGCTGTTACAATGAAAGTCTGAACCTTAGAGGCAGAGGAGAAGAAATCCACACTATCGAACTCGGGGGAGTTTGAGGCGGGAAGAACTTCGTCCACAACCCGAAGGCGAAATAGAAAAAGTCCAGATCGGAGATGTCCCAGATAAAACAACCAATATCGGCACAATCCTAAAAGGAGACGTAAAGGAGTCCCTCATACAGCTCTTAAGAGATAATGTCGACCTCTTCGCATGGAGGACTGCAGACATGCCAGGCATAGACCCCAGGCTAATATACCACAAGCTGGCAGTATACCCAGGATCTCGGCCAGTACAGCAGAGACATAGAAAGCTCGGGCCAGAATGATCCCAAGCTGTGGAAGAGCAGGTACAAGCTCTAATGGAGGCAGGATTCATAAGAGAAGTAAAATACCCACTATGGCTAGCTAACGTCATCTTGGTGAAAAAATCAAATGGAAAGTGGCGGATGTGCACCGACTACACCGATCTCAACAAAGCTTGCCCAAAAGATCCTTATCGACTCCCAAGTATCGACGCTCTGGTAGATGCCTCCTCTGGATACAAATACCTCTCGTTTATGGACACTTATTTGGGATATATTCAAATCCTAATGTACCCACCTGATCAAGAAAAAACCTCATTCTTAACCCCAAAAGCAAACTACTGCTACGTCGTCATGCCATTCGGACTCAAAAATGCAGGAGCCACTTATCAAAGATTAATGAATAAAGTCTTAACAGATCACATCGGGAAAGTCATAGAAGTTTACATGGACGACATGTTAGCAAAGACACAAAGTGAGGAATCATTACTGTCCGACCTCACCCAAGTATTCGACACTATAAGAAGGCTTGGTATGCGACTTAACCCTGTAAAATGCACCTTTGCAGTAGAAGCTGGCAAATTCTTAGGTTTCATGCTCACGCAAAGAGGAATCGAAGCAAATTCGGATAAATGTCGGGCTATACTCGACATGAAGAGTCTGACCTATGTCAAAGAAGTGCTACAACTCAATGGAAGACTGACGGCCTTGTCCAGATTTCTAGCCGGATCAGCAATAAGGTATCTCCCCTTCTACGCCACTCTAAGGAAGGGAAAGAAGTTTGAATGGACAACGGAGTGCGAACAGGCCTTCCAGAATTTTAAAAGGTTCCTGGGACAACCACCTATTCTAACTCGGCCACGGGAAGGAGAACCACTTGTGTTGTACTTCGCAGTAGGAAATCGGGCAGTAGCCTCAGCACTGGTCAGATAGGACAAAAGTGGACATCAACATGTATACTTCATCAGCAGAGCACTACAAGGGTCCGAACTAAACTACCAAAAAATAGAAAAATTTGCCTATGCTCTCAAACTAACGTCTCGACGACTTCACCCATATTTCCAAGCCCACATTATTAAATTCCGGACCAACAGCCCATAAAAGGCATTTTGCAGAAAACAGATTTAGCAGGAAGAATCTTACAGTGGGCAGTCGAGTTATCTGAATTCGACCTTCAATATGAAGCACGGACAGCCATTAAATTACAGTATCTGGCCGACTTCATTGCAGAGTTTATCGACACTCTGAAAATCCCCACAGAGTGGAATCTCTAGGTAGACGGCTCCTCGAAAAAAACCGAAAGTGGCATAGGTGTGATAATAGAAAGCAACCAGGGAACCCAAATAGAACTTTTCCTCAAATTCGGGTTCCCTGCTTCAAACAATCAAGCCGAATATGAGGTATTACTGGCAAGTTTGAAGCTGGCTAAAGAGGTTGGAGCTTAAAAACTTATCATCTTCAGCGACTCACAAGTAGTCACCTCACAAATAGCAGGAAGCTCTCAAGCCAAGGATCCGACCATGAAAAAGTACTTGGATAAAACCAAGGAACAACTCAGACAACTGGGGAATATGAGGTCCGCCACATACCTCGGGAATAGAATGCTCGAGCTGATGCGCTCTCAAAACTAGCCAGCACCAAACCAGGGGGCAACAATAGAAGCCTCATCCAGGAAATACTGCAGAACCCCTCAATCTCGGAAGAAGAAATAGTCCTAGCCATAACAGGTCTGGATCAAGGATGGATGACTCCCATAAATAACTACCTTAAAACAGAAACACTCCCCACAGATAAGAAGGAGGCAAAAAGGTTAAAGCGGGAGGCATAATACTACACCATCATAAACAATACTCTATACAAGAGAAGGATTTCAACACCACTGTTAAAATGTGTGCCGACTTCTAACACTAAGGAAGTTTTGGAAGAAATACACAGTGGCATCTGTGGCAACCATCTCGGAGCACAAGCTCTCACCAAAAAAGTATTCCGAGCCGGATTCTATTGGCCAACTTTATAAAAAGAAGCAATGGAATTCGTAAAGACATGTCCACCATGTCAAAAACATGCCAATTTTCACATCGCCCCACCAGTGGAGCTCATCAATGTAACCTCACCTTGGCCATTTGCAAAATGGGGACTCGACCTCCTTGGGCCCTTCCCCCAAGGATCAAGACAGGTCAAGTTCCTCATCATTGGGGTAGATTATTTTACAAAGTGGATTGAGGCAGAGCCCCTAGCTAACACCACTGTTCAAAGAAGTCGAAAATTCCTATATAGAAACATTGTCACAAGGTTTGGGGTTCCACACTCCATCACCACAGACAATGGCACTCAGTTTACAGACGCAGGCTTCAGAAAATTGGTGGCCGACTTAAAAATAAAGCACCAATTCACATCCGTAGAACACCCCTAGGCTAATGGACAAGCAGAAGCTGCCAACAAAGTCATACTGGCTGGATTAAAACGGAGATTACAGGACGCGAAGGGAGCCTCGGCTGAAGAGCTCCCACAAGTCCTCTGGGTATATCGGACAACCCCACACTCCACTACAAAGGAATCACCTTTCCAATTAGCTTGCGGAACGGAGGCAATGATCCCAGTGGAGGTCGAAGAAGGATCGCCTAGAGTGATCCACTACAATGAAGAGGCCAACTCCCAACTTCAAAGGGAAGAACTTGACCTACTTTCAGAAATTCGAGAAAGAGCTCAGATCAAGGAAGAGGCATTAAAACGTCGAATGGCCTCAAGATACAATCAGAAGGTAGTACAGCGAAGCTTTGCCAACAACGACCTCATCTTAATCCGAAATGATATCGGAACAAGTCGACCGGGAGAGGGGAAGCTAGCGGCTAACTGGAAAGGACCTTACAAGTCACAGAAGTGCTGAGAAAAGGCTACTACACGGTGTCCGAACTAGAAGGGCGAGAGCTACCAAGGTCGTGGCATGCCTGCAACCTAAGAAGGTATTATAGTTAGAGGTAATAAAGATCTTAGGTCAAGGTGCACTCTTTTTTCCTGAAAAGGTTTTTTAACGAGGCGCCAAGCCAAGATCTATGAACTACCTAACTTAGAAGGGTAAAGCGCCCACATGTATATATTTGCATATTTTCTATTTTGAATAAAGCTTTTTCAGATTTTCTACAAATCCTTTTATCAAGACGCATTAATCTGAAACGCAAAAATTCATCTCCCGATTATAAAGCTACAGATCGGCAGAAAGTGAAAATCAAATTCACTGATCGATCACGGTAAAGACTAACAAAGATGAAAACCGAATTCATCAAAGGTCAACCAAGCGAGGATCAAACTCAATTTCTACAAAATCGGCAAGATGAAAAGTGGCCAAAACAGAATAATACAATAAGTTATCAAAAAGTGATCCATAAGAAAGGACCTGACGAGGTCTTAATAAAAATGGGTTGCTAAAAATAACTTAAAGACAGACCGACATAAAGATGTCGGACCATTCGATTACAACAACAAAAGTTATAAAAAGTAAATCCCTAGAAAGAGGGCTGGCCAGCCCTAAAAAAGAGGATTACTAGAAATAACTTAGAAGGGACTGACATGATGAAGTCGGCCCAACAAAATCACAAAAGTTATAAAAAGTAATCCATAAAAAGAGACCTGACAAGGTCCGGAAAAAATGGATTACTAAGAAATAACTTAGAAGGGACCGACATGAAGAAGTCGGCCCAACAAAGCTACAAAAAAGTTATACAAAGTAATCCATAAAAGAGACCTGACAAAAGTCCAAATAAAATGGATTACCAAAAATAGCTTAGAAGGGACCGACATGATGAAGTCGGCCCGACAAACTACAAAAGTTATAAAAGTAATCCATAAAAGAGACCTGACAAAGGTCTAAATAAAATGGATTACCAAAAATAACTCAGAAGGGACTGACATGATGAAGTCGGATAGGCAAACTACAAAAAGTTATAGAAAGTAATCAGAGAGACCTGACAAAGGTCCAAATAAATTACTAGAAATAACTTAGAACGAACCGAGAAGAAGGAGTCGGCCGACAGAAGGCATGAGATGTAAGGGATTCGAGGCGGACCCAGAAAGCCATGAACTCAATAAAATCAAGCTACAAGTATTGTATGAAAGAAAGCAAAGAAGACTAGTTGAACAAAGCTAGCTTCAACTAAAACAGGAAATAAAGCACATAGGCAATCAAAAGAGGTCGGACAGCAAGATTCCAACACTCTCAAGATTCCAGAAAAGTGTCAAAAAGATGCAGACATGCATATCACAGAAACAAGGTTGTTATAATAACAGACTCAAGAGGCCACTTGAAGCCGACCCCAAGAGCTTGAGAAACTACTTTGTTTTTCCTAAATAAAGTTACTAAAAGAAAAGCAACTAAAAATATCCAAAGTCAAATAGACCACCAGCTACAAAATAAAGAGTTCAAAAGCCCACAGACCGGGCTATACACAAATACATCAGAGAAAAATTATAAAAGATCCAAAGACTTCCCAGTAGCAATATCTCAGGGTGAAGGAGGACGAGTTTGAAGAGGTACCGCATCTACCGTCCTATCATCCCGATTCAGGATCTGGACGTCAGGATCGGAATCAGGCTGACCGACCTCAGCTGCTGGAGTTGAGGAAGGCGGGACAACAGAGGCTTTGGCATATGGCACAGGAGGGGGATCCACATCTACATCATCATCATCAGGGTCGTCAGGGACAATCTTACCATCTCTTACAATGTTGTCCAAGCTAAATAGGGTGAGGTCGAGCTCGGGCACGAGAACTCGAACTTGATCCTTCAAATTCTCATAAGCAGCATTCACACTGCCTACAAGATGACCCTGAAGTTAGGCATAGTCAGCTCGAACAGATTCCAAACTCTCCCTAAGATCCATCATCTCCCCATAAGTCAAGACATAGCTCCCCTTATGCTTCAGCGCCATATCCTCAGCTAACTTCGCAGAAGCCACAGCAGCAGTAGCCCGAGTCTTCTTACCCTCCAACTCTTTTTCTAGCCTCGCCACCTTCACCTCAAGCTCCTCCTTCAAACCCTTAATCCGGTCGAACTCCGATTTGGCCTCCTCCATAAAAGCCTTCGTTGCATGAATAGGAAGATCTTGGGCAGTTCGGTGTAAAGCTGCTCCCATATGTGCCATCTTAATGCTGCTCTGAGTAATAAAGTCCAAATGACGAAGAAGAGAGACATCGTCAGTAGGAATAACACCATAAGGAGCAATCTACTGATCAACAAACCCAACAGCATCAAAGTCAGGAGCATCCAAATTGAAGGGCTCGATAGTCCTCTGTCTTTTTGGAGAAGGGCCAACAGTAGAAGAAGTAGCAGCAGAAGTCGGAGGAGGATCAATAAAATGGACCTGAGGAGTTGGAATCATCCTCCTCGGCCCAGTAGAGCTCAAGATTGGCTTTTTAGGAGGAACTTGAGAAGATCCCTCCCTTGCAACTTTTGCCGAGATGTTCTAGGCGGCGATGGCCTTTCTCGCCTTCTTAAAGGCCCTCATGGAGTCATTATTTTTAATCATCTCTGAAAACAACATACAGCAAAGAAACCGAGTTACAAATAGGAAGGGAAAGGAATGAAATCGACAAAAATAAACAAGCACAACAAATACAAAAGAAGTCGACCACTACCTAGCTCAGCTCGGAGAAGAGATGGATTTCCTAGAAATTTCTTTGCAAGATGGGGAGGCTGCCCCTAGTTCTCTTCCAGCACAGTCACAAAGGCTTGCTCAACCTCATCCAACATCTCCCAAGTATACCTAGACACCACTACATTCTTTTGCCATTCTAAAGGAAAGCTGGGCTCGCCATTCTCATCCAAAAAGAAAGGACGAGCTCCTTCAACAGCTCGGACCTTGAAGAAATAATTCTTAAAATCACAAAAAGATTCATCATACATTAAAAAAACTTTCTTTCCCTGGGCAGCATGGAAAGATACCCAAGCAGCCTTCTTCTTAGCCACCCCGGGCTTAGTCAAAACAAAGAGGTAAAGAAAAAGGGTTTGAGATGGTTTAACATCCAACTCTTGACACAGTAATTGAAAAATCTTAAGAAAGCCCCACGAATTTGGGTGAAACTGGGAGGGAGATACATTGCATGACCACATTAAATTAGTCTCAAAAGGAGTAAAAGGAAAAGTAATGTTCAGCTGGCTGAAGAAATAGTCATAGGCGTAAAAGAAGGGACGCTCCCCCTGGACCGAGGTCGGGAAACAAACCCTCTCATTGGAATCAGGCGCTACAAGCTCATAATCTTTCTTCTGGGCCCGACTACAACAAATCCTATGATGTTTCCTCAGTTCTACACAGTACTCAGCATTTACCACAGAGACACACATCAACACGAGGGAGTCCAGCCAGTCCGACATACCCTCAGGGACTTTGAAAGAAGTCTTGACAATATTTTTGCGAGAAGACATGGGTCAACTAAGTCCTACAGTAAGAAAAGGAAAAAGGGGTTACTGATGACAAGTCATCTTAGCCTAGTTTCACTAGCCTTTTTCTTTTGTTTTCAATTGAATTATGCACTTTCTTGAGCCAAAAGCAAGCCAATTTGGTAGATTTTCATGTTTCCTTTGATTTAATCAACCATGTATGAATTCATGCCATTTCATGAGGTTTTATGCTATAAATGTCACATATTATGAAAGAATGAATATCTCATGATTTTGAGCATAGCTTTGATGTGTTTGGTTGATTAATGATAGGTGAAGAAAGCTTGGAGAAAGGTTGATGCAAGAAGGAATGGCTAGGAGGAATGACTTGAGTCTTGAATTAATTATGAACCAGGAGGCAAAAGCTGGAGCAAAAGTTAGCCCCTAACTTTTTGGCTAACTTTTGGGCAAAATTTGGAGCAAAAGTTAGCCCCTAACTTTTTGGCTAACTTTTGGCATGAAAAATACTCCCTGGATGCACCAAAAGTTTGCGCCAATGTTAGCCCTTAACTTTTTGGCTAACGTTGGCGCTTGAAAAACTCCCTGGGCTAGCAAAAGTTTGCACCAACGTTAGCCCCTAACTTTCTGGCTAACGTTGGCGCCATAAATAACTAAGGGAAGGCCAACGTTGGAGCAAAAGTTAGACCCTTAACTTTTGCCCCAACGTTGGTATCAGCAAAACAAGGGTGCTGATGTGAAAAGTTGGAGCAAAAGTTAGACCCTAACTTTTACTCCAACTTTTACTCAAGCTTTCATAATTCCAACCCGGTTCAATTCGGTTCTTCTCCAAACTCCAAGAGCAATCAACCAAGGCCTCTTTCAACCTAATTCCACCAAGAGCAAAGGCCCAATTGAAGGCTTGAAGACTGATGGGATATTTTTGTGGAAAAACGAATTTCTCCAAAACACCCAAATCTAACCGGCAAGTGCACCAGGTCGTATCAAGTAATAAAATTCACGGGAGTGAAGTCGATCCCACAGGGATTGATGGATCAAGCAACTTTAGTGGGTGATTAGTTTAGTCAAGCTAACATTTGTGTGATAATTAATGCAGCAGAAAGTAAATGACAAGGAAAATTAAAGTGCAAAAAGTAAATTGGACAGTAACTTAAAGAACAAGGAAGTAAAATAGCAAGAATCTTAAAGTGCAAGAAAAGTAAATTGCATGAAAGTAAAGGAGACTGGGTGCAGGAAAATTAAATGAAAGCAGTAAATCAAAGCTTAGAACAATTGCAAGGAAATTAAAATTGCATGAAAAGTAAATTCAGATCACAGTGGCTCAAATGTAAAATGCAGAGGAACAAAAGTGCTGGAAAGTAAATTGGGAACAAGGAGATCAGAGAGCAAAGTGACTGTGCTTAATTTGCAGAAATTTAAAAAGGATGTTGAAGATCTCAGGAGTGGATCCTTCCTTGATCCAACAGAGAATAATTGCAGAAGAAAATAGAGAAGAAAGCAGCAAAGAGAGTTTTGATTCAAATCACAATTCACTGAAATTATGTAGACAAGTATACAGAGAGAATTCTCAAGGTGAGATTGAAACAGAATTTCTTCAATTCTCAACCCAAGATTCAAAACAAAAATGAAAACTAAGAGAGAGAGTTCTGTATTCCTAATGCTCCCTAGTGGAGCTCGCCCCCTATTCTCTCTATTCGGGCTTACTTTCTAAAATGAGAATGATGCCTTATATAGGCATTTTTACAAAATAAAAATGAAATTCAAAATAAATTACAATTAAATGAAATTCCTATTTTATCTATCTCTTGTGCCTTTGAGTGATGACAATTGGGCCCTTGCTCTTGATGGAATTGGGTTGATAGAGGCCTTGGTTGATTGCTCTTGGAGTTTGGAGAAGAACCGAATTGAACCGGGTTGGAATCATGAAAGCTTGAGTAAAAGTTGGAGTAAAAGTTAGGGTCTAACTTTTGCTCCAACTTTTCACATCAGCACCCTTCCTTGCTGATACCAACGTTGGGGCAAAAGTTAGGGGTCAAACTTTTGCTCCAACGTTGGCCCCCTTGTGTGCATGTGTGGGGTGCTACTTTGTCCTCTTGTCAACGTTGCCAATTTCATGCCAACTATAGACTATTATATATGGTTGGAAAGCTCTGAATGTCAGCTTTCTAACCCAATTAGAATCACCTCAATTGGACATCTACAACTCAAGTTATGCTCATTTGAAGAGGACAAGGTCGCTGGCCTTGGTGTGCAGCGTTTGAGGTAAAGTTTGCCTCAAACGTGGACGAAAACACCGGTTCTGGAGGCTCAAACGCATTGTTCACCCCATACTATTATACATTGTTGGAAAGCCCTGAATGTCTACTTTCCAATGCCTTTGGAAGCACATCATTTGGAGCTCTACAGCTCGAGTTATACTCCGTCGAAGGTGCAGAGGTCAGTTGGCCTCACTGCATGTTGCCACCATATTCGTTTATGCACATTTCGGGGCAGTTTTCTCCCTCAATTTTAGTGTCCACCATGCAGTGCCATATATGCCTGGAAAGCTCTTGATTCCTACTTTCCATTGCTTTTTGAATCACCTAATTTGGAGCTATGTAGCTCAAGTTATTCATGTTGGAAGTATACCCCTTGTATGCCTTGTGGCGCCAACGTTAGCCAAAAAGTTAGGGGCTAACATTGGCGCAAACTTTTGCTAGCCCAGGGAGTGTTTTTCATGTGCCAACGTTAGCCAAAAAGTTAGGGGCTAACGTTGGCGCAAACTTTTGCTAGCCCAGGGGGTGTTTTTCTCATGCCAACGTTAGCCACAAAGTTAGGGGCTAACGTTGGCGCAAACTTTTGGTGCCCAGGGAGTAACTTTCATGTGTCAACGTTAGCCCAAAAGTTAGGGGCTAACGTTGGGGCTAACTTTTCACCCAAAAGTTTGTGCAAAAGTTTGAGGCTAACTTTTGGTCCAGCTTTTT
This sequence comes from Arachis ipaensis, assembly GCF_059453495.1. Lineage (NCBI taxonomy): Eukaryota > Viridiplantae > Streptophyta > Magnoliopsida > Fabales > Fabaceae > Arachis > Arachis ipaensis. Next base: position 55,083,944 of record NC_142444.1, read on the forward strand.
GCTTCCTGGTTCATTTTCACTTATTCCATTGTCCTCTCTTTACTCCTAGCCATTCCTTCTTGCTTCAACCTTTCTCCAAGATTTCTTCACCTATCATTAATCAACCAAACACATCAAAGCTATGCTTAAAATCATGAGATATTCATTTTATCATAATATGTGACAATTATAGCATAAAACCTCATGAAATAGCATGAATTCATACATGGTTGATTAAATCAAAGGAAGCATGAAAATCTACCCAATTGGCTTGCTTATGGCTCAAGAAAGTGCATAAAACCTATTGAAAACAAATGAAAAAGCATAGAAAAAAATGACATGGTGACATGTCATCACAACACCAAACTTAAACCTTGCTTGTCCCCAAGCAAGAAAAGAATCATGCAATAAAGATTGACAATCCAAGGCAAGAAGAATAGCAACTCAATGTTCTTGGTAAGCTAGTTTTCTAAGCATGCTACAATCACAAAAGAAATGTAAATGATTGATGCTTCCATCTAGCTCAATTTATAAAATCTTTTTCTTATATTTCTTCCTTGAAACAAGCTTTTGATTTTCTTATTAGCTTCTCCTTTTGGGTGCTTTGCTCCATGAGTTGATAACAAAGCTACGACTTCTAAATGCTTTGTTTTCAAGTATTACCACTTGATACATAAGCACCACAAGCATTTGATTAGAGGACTTCATTAAGCTCATTTTTCTTTTCTTTTCTTGACTCTCTAATCATTGATGCTCAGAGCCTTGAGCTTTGAGGGAGTGCTTTTACACTTTGAGCCTAACCTTGACTTCTAAGTGTTTTGTTTTCAAGCATTTGGCTTGATACATAAACACCACAAGTACTTAATAAATAAATTGCCATTGGTACTCAGAGCCTTCAGCTTTCTCAATTTTTCCCTTTTTCTTTTCTTGCTTTAATTGTATTTGCCTCTTCAAGGTTTTCATGATTTTCAAAAGATTTCACAAAATGTTCTAGATGAAAACTTCAATTAAATAAAATCCAATGCAATTGAGCAACAATTAACCATACTAGCTTCCAATTCTTGTATGCACATGCTAAATTCTTCTTTAATGCCTTGTTTGTTTATGATCATGATGCTTTATTGCTTTTGAATTCACAAAACTCAAGTTGGTAATCATAATGGCACAGCACCATGTTGCAATTTAGAATTCAGATTATGCCTTTTCATACACACATGCATACAGAGAAGGTAAAGACAATCATGCAGTTTACAGTGCTTGAAATAAATGAGAGGAAAAGGAACTTTACAACCTTGTAGTTCATCTTCATTTTTGTTGTCCTTTTTCCTCTATTCTTCCTCCTTCCCTTGCCAAACTCAGAATGCTTGCTCATTCTCAAGCAACAATTAGAACAATGGCTATGGGGCTAAGATGGATCATGAATGTCTTACACAATGAAAAGTTAGTAGTACATGTGTTCTAAGCAAGCAAAATTAAAGATAATAATCAAGGCACAAGAGACAGAAACATTGTGATTGCAAACTTAAGAAGGTGAGCACAATACATTGCATAAGAAATAAGTGGCACACCAAACTTAGTGTGACACTTTCACTTGGAATTAATGCAAGTATCTTGTAAGAATTGGAACCAAATTTTGTTGCATAGCAACACCAAACTTAGAATGCAACCATATGTCAATTTACTTGAACTAAAACTAAACAAAAGAAACCGTTATATGTTAAATACAATCACCAAATGAAGAGTCTGTTATGAATAAGGATGTCTTGGTGATGTATTAACAAAAACAGTTAATGAAGGAAAGCATTAAAAATAAGTAAATAAATGAAACAAAGAGAAAACAAAAATTATCCAACTAAAAAGAAAAATAACACTGTAAAAGGCAATATGATTATGCAGACAAGTGATGTTGCTGGATTCATTGCATAGAAAATTAAGTGGCACACCAAACTTAGAATCTTAGCGTGACACTTCATGTAGAATTGATGCAATCATCCAAACAGGATTGAAAACAATTTGTTGCAAGGCAACACCAAACTTAGAATGTGATCATATGCCAATTTATTGAAATTTAAACAAAGCAAGGAGAAGAAATGTACCTACTGTCTACCTGTTCTTTACTTTCTTCCTCTTCTTCCAATTTGTTAAGAGGAATGACTTCAAGAGAGGAGAAGATTCAGCTATTGCCCCCTGTCTTGGTTTCCTCTCAGCAAGCTTTCTTTTGTACATGGCTTGATTGAGCTTGCTTGCTGGATCAGGGGGAGGATTGTTTGCAGTTGACCTTCTCATGAATGTTGTCCTTGGTATCTTGGTCACAATCCTCTTCTTGGTGCTTTTGTTAATTGCCTTCACTTCCTTGAATTTACGACTTGGTTGCTGTGTGATTGTTGGAGTTTTGTCTTCATCAAGAGTCTCTTGCAATGGTGGTTCTGTGGATTCTTCCTTCATGTACTTCTCTGCTTCACTTGAGTTTGGAATTCTTTGGTTGTCTTTCTCACTTTCTTGCTCTTCCACTTCCTCCCTTGCACCCAACATTTGACTTAATAGCTTTTTCATTGAGGAGGTTTGTTGATCTTCCCAACATTTCTTCATCTCTTCTTCATATTTTTCAATCACAGATTCAATTGTCGAGAGTTTTTGGGTCAGGGAAATTTGTGAGAGTTGTGATTCTTCATGTTCCTTTGTCATCTCAAGTGTAGTTTCATTTTTAACCACCTCATTCTTCATTGAAAGTTTACTTGATGCAGTAGCCTCCTCATCTTGTTTTTCCACTTCCACACTCACAAATTGGTCTTCATTTTCCTTGCTTAGTGGATCCGAGCATTTCCCCATGTTCTCCAACTGCTCATCCATCTTCTGAAGACGGATTTCTTGTTCTCTCCAGGATTGTTGTTGTTCCTCCATGAGTTGTTCTTGTCTTTTCAACAATTCTCTAGATTTTTGAAGGGGATCTTCATTTTGCTCTTCCACCTTCTCCCTTGCACTTAACAATTGGTTTACCATCACTTCTATGTTTTTGAATGAATTCTCTTTCTCGTTCCAAGATCTTTGCGCCTCCCTCTCATATTTTTCAAACATGATCTCTAGTTTTGAGAGGCCTAGGTTCGTGGAAGTTTGTGTTGAGGCATATTTAGGTGATGAAGAATTTTCAAATGTAGAAGTGGGAGGTGAGGTTGGACAATCTCTCATGTGAGTTGACTGCTCAGAATTTGCAGTTTCTTGGTAATACTCCCAGCCACCATTGGAATAATGACTTGAATCATTTTGTGGTGGAGGGAAATATCCCATATGATTTTCTTTCTCATCTTGTGGTTCTGAAGCATGGCTCCATGAATTGGAGAGCCCAGAATTTGAAGTTTCTTGGTGATATTCCCATCCATCATTAGAGATTGGTGATGGTGGGTGATATCCCATAGAATTTATTTGATCATAAGATGAGTTGAACTCCATTTGAGTTTTGTAAAACACACAACCAAGGAAAATTGAAATTACTCATATCAGAGATGAGAATTTCTTAGTGAGGCAAAAACTCAAACACCTTGGTTTCACTTTGAAACAGAAAACAAAAATAAAGAAAATGCTTAATCTAGACTTCTCACCCACTTAATCATTGTTGATCTAAATCAATCCCCGGCAACGGCTACAAAAACTTGATGGGATATTTTTGTGGAAAAACGAATTTCTCCAAAACACCCAAATCTAACCGGCAAGTGCACCGGGTCGTATCAAGTAATAAAACTCACGGGAGTGAGGTCGATCCCACAGGGATTGATGGATCAAGCAACTTTAGTGGGTGATTAGTTTAGTCAAGCTAACATTTGTGTGATAATTGATGCAGCAGAAAGTAAATGACAAGGAAAATTAAAGTGCAAAAAGTAAATTGGACAGTAACTTAAAGAACAAGGAAGTAAAATAGCAAGAATCTTAAAGTGCAAGAAAAGTAAATTGCATGAAAGTAAAGGAGACTGGGTGCATGGAAATTAAATGAAAGCAGTAAATCAAATCTTAGAACAATTGCAAGGAAATTAAAATTACATGAAAAGTAAATTCAGATCACAGTGGCTCAAATGTAAAATGCAGAGGAACAAAAGTGCTGGAAAGTAAATTGGGAACAAGGAGATCAGAGAGCAAAGTGACTGTGCTTAATTTGCAGAAATTTAAAAAGGATATTGAAGATCTCAGGAGTGGATCCTTCCTTGATCCAACAGAGAATAATTGCAGAAGAAAATAGAGAAGAAAGCAGTAAAGAGAGTTTTGATTCAAATCACAATTCACTGAAATTATGTAGACAAGTAAACAGAGAGAATTCTCAAGGTGAGATTGAAACAGAATTTCTTCAATTCTCAACCCAAGATTCAAAACAAAAATGAAAACTAAGAGAGAGAGTTCTGTATTCCTAATGCTCCCTAGTGGAGCTCGCCCCCTATTCTCTCTATTCGGGCTTACTTTCTAAAATGAGAATGATGCCTTATATAGGCATTTTTACAAAATAAAAATGAAATTCAAAACAAATTAAAATTAAATGAAATTTCTATTTTATCTATCTCTTGTGCCTTTGAGTGATGACAATTGGGCCATTGCTCTTGATGGAATTGGGTTGATAGAGGCCTTGGTTGATTGCTCTTGGAGTTTGGAGAAGAACCGAATTGAACCGGGTTGGAATCATGAAAGCTTGAGTAAAAGTTGGAGTAAAAGTTAGGGTCTAACTTTTGCTCCAACTTTTCACATCAGCACCCTTCCTTGCTGATACCAACGTTGGGGCAAAAGTTAGGGGTCAAACTTTTGCTCCAACGTTGGCCCCCTTGTGTGCATGTGTGGGGTGCTACTTTGTCCTCTTGTCAACGTTGCCAATTTTATGCCAACTATAGACTATTATATATGGTTGGAAAGCTCTGAATGTCGGATTTCTAACCCAATTGGAATCATCTCAATTGAACATCGACAACTCAAGTTATGCTCATTTGAAGAGGACAAGGTCGCTGGCCTTGGTGTGCAGCGTTTGAGGCAAAGTTTGCCTCAAACGTGGACGAAAACGCCAGTTCTGGAGGCTCAAAAGCATTGTTCACCCCATACTGATATACATTGTTGGAAAGCCCTGAATGTCTACTTTCCAATGCCTTTGGAAGCACATCATTTGGAGCTCTACAGCTCGAGTTATACTCCGTCGAAGGTGCAGAGGTCAGTTGGCCTCACTGCATGTTGCCACCATATTCGTTTATGCACATTTCGGGACAGTTTTCTCCCTCAATTTTAGTGTCCACCATGCAGTGCCATATATGCCTGGAAAGCTCTTGATTCCTACTTTCTATTGCTTTTTGAATCACCTCATTTGGAGCTATGTAACTCAAGTTATTCATGTTGGAAGTATACCCCTTGTATGCCTTGTGGCGCCAACGTTAGCCAAAAAGTTAGGGGCTAACGTTGGCGCAAACTTTTGCTAGCCCAGGGGGTGTTTTTCTCATGCCAACGTTAGCCACAAAGTTAGGGGCTAACGTTGGCGCAAACTTTTGGTGCCCAGGGAGTAACTTTCATGTGTCAACGTTAGCCCAAAAGTTAGGGGCTAACGTTGGGGCTAACTTTTCACCCAAAAGTTTGTGCAAAAGTTTGAGGCTAACTTTTGGTCCAGCTTTTTGCTTCTTGGTTCATTTTCACTTATTCCATTGTCCTCTCTTTACTCCTAGCCATTCCTTCTTGCTTCAACCTTTCTCCAAGCTTTCTTCACCTATCATTAATCAACCAAACATATCAAAGCTATGCTTAAAATCATGAGATATTCATTTTATCATAATATGTGACAATTATAGCATAAAATCTCATGAAATAGCAATTCATACATGGTTGATTAAATCAAAGGAAGCATGAAAATCTACCCAATTGGCTTGCTTATGGCTCAAGAAAGTGCATAAAACCTATTGAAAACAAATGAAAAAGCATAGAAAAACATGACATGGTGACATGTCATCAAAGACCATTTGAAGAAAGTGTATAAATAGATTAGAATTTAAGTTTTAAGGGAGCTTCCCTTTTAGTTTTTCAGCTTAGCTTTCTTTTCGGTTTGCTTAGAAGCTCACTTTTACATTTCTTAGCATTGTTGTTTTAATTCAAGAGAATTTGGGAGGAGAATTGATCTCTCTTCTTCCTTGTTCTTGCCCAGCACTCTTTACTTTTCTTGTCTTGGATTTTAGGTGGAGAATTGAAGAAATTCTGTTTCAATCTCACCTTGGAATCTTGTTTAATTTTCTGCTTAATTGAATTTCAGTTTCGGTTAATTGTTCTTCATCTACTTTCTTTGCAATTTACAATTTCCTTTGCAATTGTTCTTGTTGGATCTAGGAAGGCATTGAGATCTAGACTTGGTTTTCTAGTCTCTTGGGTCCTGAGATCCGGAATTCCCATTTCCCATTCCCTGTTTACTGTTTTCATGCTTATTTACATTTCTGTTTTAAGATCCAGTTTGATTCAAGACATCCTTTACTTCTCTGTTGGTTGCAATTTACTTTTCATTGTTTAATTTCTGCAAATCCAACTCCCCATTCCCTTTACAATTCAAGCCATTTACATTTCTTGCACTTTAAGATTCTGCAATTTACATTTCTTGCATTCTAAGTTTCTGCCATTTAATTTCTTGTTCTTTAAGATTCAGCACTTTAAACTTCAGCTCTCTTTAATTTCATGTCAATTACCCATTCCCTTTACTTTCCATGCAATTTAAATTCTGCAAATCACAAATCACTCAACCAAATCTTGATTCGCTTGACTAAATCAACCACTAAATTAAAATTGCTCAATCCTTCAATTCCTGTGGGATCGACCTCACTCCCGTGAGTTATTATTACTTGATGCGACCCGGTGCACTTGCCGGTTATATTTGGGTGTCTTGGAGAAATTCGTTTCTCCGTGAAAATATCCCATCAGTTACTAAACAGCTCAGGCAAATCAAAAAACAACTCGGGCTAAAGCATACAAACAGTAAAAAGAAAACCCCAAGACGCACACCAAGGTCCAGGGGCATCCTTTGGAGGCAGTAACAGAGAAGGAACTCAGGAAAAATTTACGACCTACATCCCTCAAAACAAAGGAGGTAACCCTCCCGCCCTCGACAACGACATCCCACAAGAAAACACACAAAATAATCTATCAAAATCATCACCTTTTACAGCCTATCAGAAAATATCAAATATCTAAACATGCAAAGAGGTAATCATCAAGGGCACAACCTTCTCTCAAAGTCAGATGGTTCAGCATTTCAAAAGGGAAATCATCAAAGGCACAAATCGAGAATATACAATCAGAAGATAATATCAGCAGTCAAAACCCTAACTAGCAGGAAGCACGAAAAGGGCATGCACAGCAAAGGAGTTCTTAGAGCACACATTTGACCAAATACACGACAAAAGTAGAAAAGATTCAAGCTTTCACAAAACAAAGATCAAAACTTTTCAAAAATAAGTACGAAAAGAATGAAGAAAAAAGAAAACCAACCTGCAAAAGGAAGGAGACGATGAACACTGAAGAGGTTGAAGACGAGAAGCGAGACCAAGAATCACCTTTCAAACAAGTGAAGCACCAACAACCACCAATGGTTCCACAGAGGGGAGCGTGAAAACGCGAAAACAAAAGTCCCTGGCGAGCCAAACAAAACAGAAGAATAAAGAGAAAGGGGAAGTTACAGCAAGCAAGAGAAAGAAAAACAGAAAAGAAAAGCTGTGGTGTAATTCAAAATGAAATAAGAAAGCGGGAGAAATGGAACATTAAGGAGTTAATGGGGCATTAAAAACCCTCACACGTTCCCAAGGCAAGGAACGCTTGTTTCCAAAAATTAAAGAGGCAAAAGAAAAATGTTCCGCATTCAAAAGGAAGCTCTACAAAAACAGATCAACAAATGCTCGAGCTCGCCTTCTCCAGAGAAGGATTGAAGTCCTAAAATTAAGGACTCGGCCTCAAAAGGAAGACCACACTCGAGCAGGGGCATACCCAGGGTCTAGCTGTCCGACCCGGGATAATTGACAACAAGCCAACCGACCTCTTCAGGTCAGGACTATCCGACCTGTTATCCAAAGAACTCGGCCAAATCACTAGGAAAGCCCAAAAAGGGCCCAAATAGAGGAACATGACCCAAATCCAAAGGCAGCCAAAGCCTATAGAGATAAGGGCAGTTCCCTTGAAGATAAGATGACTTCACTCAAAGATAAAATAGGATAAGATAACTATCTTATCTCCAAGAAGGTCACTCCTCACCATTATAAATACACTGGAGCACCCAGGTATAACTCATACTCTGATTCTACTAAAGACCTGCTTAATACCCTTGCTAACTTAAGCATCGGAGTCCCTTGCAGGTACCACCACACTCCAGTGACAAAGGATCAGCATCACCACCAGTCCAACAAATCGGACGCGATAGCTCCGGCCACCACTTACAAGTCGGACACGTCAACACCGATCAGCACAGAAGATCTCGTCCGAGATCGACCTACAGTTTTAGGTAACCCTCGGAACAGTATGCGACTCAATCCAGCAAAATGCACCTTTGCAGTAGAAGCTGGCAAGTTCTTAGACTTCATGCTCACACAAAGAGGAATTGAGGCAAACCCGGATAAATGTCGGGCAATACTCGACATGAAAAGTCCGACCTGCCTCAAAGAGGTACAACAACTCAACGGAAGACTGGCAGCCTTGTCCAGATTTCTAGCCGGATCGGACATAAGGTCTCTCCCCTTCTACGCCACTTTAAAGAAGGGAAAGAGATTTGAATGGACAACGGAGTGCGAGCAAGCTTTCTAGGATTTCAAACGGTTTTTGGGACAACCACCTATTCTAACTTGACCACGGGAAGGAGAACCACTCGTATTATACCTCGCAGTAGGAAATCGGACGATAACCTCAACACTAGTCAGAAAAAACGGGAATGGGCAACAACCCATCTACTTCGTCAGCAAAGCTCTACAAAGGGCAGAACTGAACTATCAAAAGATAGAGAAGTTCGCCTACGCCCTCATACTAACTTCCCGACGACTTCGCCCCTACTTTCAAACTCACACCATCAAGGTTCGGACTAATCAGCCCATGAAAGGCATTCTCCAGAAAACAGACTTAGTGGGATGAATTCTTCAATGGGTAGTCGAGCTATCTGAGTTCGATCTTCAATACAAAACTCAAACAGCCATCAAGTCCCAATATTTGGCCGACGTCATTGCTGAGTACACTGACACTCCGAGGACTCCCACAGAATGGAATCCCTACGTAGACGGCTCTTCAAACAAAATCGGAAGTGGCGCAGGCGTGAAAATAGAAAGCGATCAGGGAACCCAAATCGAACTTTCCTTTAAATTCGGGTTCCCTGGTTCAAACAACCATGCCGAATGAGGCACTACTAGCTGGTTTGAAGCAGGCTAAGGAGGTTAGAGCTCAAAAGCTTATCATCTTCAGCGACTCTCAAGTAGTCACCTCACAAATAGCACGGAGCTACCAAGCCAAGAATCCCACCATGAAAAAGTACTTGGACAAAACTAGGGAACAGCTCGAACAACTCGGGGAATATGAGGTCCGCCACATACCTCGGGAACAGAATGCTCGAGCTGATACACTCTCAAAACTAGCCAGCACCAAACTAGGGGGTTACAATAGAAGCCTCATCCAAGAAATACTGCAGAACCCATCAATCTCAGAAGAAGAAAAGGTCCTAGCCATAACAGGTCTGGATCAAGGATGGATGACTCCCATAATTAACTACCTCAAAACATAAACACTCCCTACAGATAAGAAGGAGGCGAAGAGGTTAAAACGGGAGGCGCAATACTACACCATCATAAACAATACTCTATATAAGAGAGGAATTTCAACACCACTGTTAAAATGTGTGCCAAATTCCAACACAAAGGAAGTTTTAGAAGAAGTACACAGTGGCATCTGTGGCAACCATCTTGGAGCACGAGCTCTCGCCAAGAAAGTACTCCGAGCCAGATTCTATTCACCAACTTTGGAAAAGGAAGCAACAGAGTTCGTAAAGACATGTCCACCATGTCAGAAACATGCTAATTTTCACATCGCCCCACCAGAGGAACTCATCAGCGTAACCTCACCCTGGCCATTTATAAAATGGGGACTCGACCTCCTTGGGCCCTTCCCTCAAAGATCAGGACAGGTCAAGTTCCTCATCGTATGGGTAGACTATTTCACAAAGTGGATTGAGGCAGAGCCCCTAGCTAACGCCACTGCTCAAAGAAGTCGAAAATTCCTATATAGAAACATTGTCACAAGGTTTGGAGTTCCTTACTCCATTACCATAGACAATGGCACTCAATTCACAGACGCAGGCTTTAGAAAATTGGTGGCCGACTTGAAAATAAAGCACCAATTCACTTCCGTAGAACACCCCCAGGCTAATGGACAGGCAGAAGCTAAGCCGCCAATAAAGTCATATTAGCTGGGCTAAAACGGAGATTACAGGATGCAAAGGGATCCTGGGCTGAAGAACTCCCACAAGTCCTATGGGCATATCGGACAACTCCACACTCCACGACGAGGGAATCACCCTTCCGACTAGCTTACGGAATGGAGGCAATGATCCCACTGGAAGTCGAAGAAGAGCCCCCCAGAACGATCTTCTACAATGAAGAGGCCAAACCCCAACTTCAAAAGGAAGAGCTCGACTTACTTCCAAAAATACAGGAAAGAGCTCGGATCAGGGAGGAGGCATTAAAACGTTGAATGGCCCCAAGGTACAATCAAAAGGTAGTTCAGCAAAGTTTTACCAACAACGACCTCATCCTAATCTGAAATGATATCAGAACAAGTCGACCTGGAGAGAGAAAACTGGTGGCTAACTAGAAAGGACCCTACTGAGTCACAGAGGTATTGGGAAAAGGCTACTACAGGGTGTCCGAACTCAAGGGGCAAGAGCTACCAAGGTCATGGCACGCCTACAACCTAAGAAGGTATTATAGTTAGGAAATAATAAAAGATCTTAGGCCAAAGGTGCACTCTTTTTCCTGAAAAGATTTTTTAACGAGGCACCAAGTCAAGATCTGCAAAACTACCTAACTTAAGGGGGTAAAATCCGACATATATATATTTCTCCTGTATGTCTACTTTCTATTTGAATAAAACTTTTCAAATTTCTTCTACAAAGACTCTCTACAGGTCGGCAAGGTGAAAACAAATTCACCGCCCGACCACGATAAAAATCGAATTCATCATCTGAGTTTCGACAAAGATCGGCAAAAAGTGAAAACCAAATTCACTGCTCGATCAAATACAAAGCTACAGGTCGGCAAGGTGAAGATCAAATTCATCGTCCGATCGCAACAAAATATACAATGTTATTAAAAGTAATCTTTAAGCTGAGGCCTGGCCAGCCCTGACTAAAAAATGGATTACTAAAAATAACTTGAGACGGATCGACATGAAGAAGTCAGACCAATCGACCAAAGCGACAAAAAGTTATAAAAAAAAGTGATCCATCGAAAGAGGGCTGACGAGTTCTGAGAAAAAATGGATTGCTAAACATAACTTAGGACGGACCGACATGAAGAAGTCGGACCCGACTGATCAAATCGATAAAGTTATAAAAAGTAATCCACAGAAAGAGGCCTTATCAGCCCTTATAAAAAGTGGATTACTAGAAATAACTAAGAAGGGACTGACATAAAGAAGTCGGCCCAAGCCGATCAAAAGCAACAGAGTTAATAAAAAGTAAATCCATAAAAAGACACCCAGCGAGGTCCAACTAAAACTGGATTACTAGAAACAACTCGAAGGATTCAACGAAAGAAGTCGACCGACAGAAGGCGTGCACTAGAAGGGACACAGCTCGACCCAAAGAAAGCCACGACCTCTCCAAAGTCAATTCACAAGAGTTCTATGAGAATACTAAAAAGAATAGTCGAACAAGGCTAGCCTCAAAAGGTCACTTCGACCACAACAGGAAATAAACGAACACAAAGGCAATCAAAAAAGAGGTCGGACAGCAAAAGCACCAACACTCTTAAGATCCCTGGAAGTTCCAAAAAATTGCAAACAAACACGTCAAGAAGAAACAAAGAAACTATAATAAAGACTCAGAAGGCCACCCGAGAGTCAACCTCAAGAGTTCAAAAGCATTTGTTTTTCTAAAGAAAGTTGCTAACAAAAGCAACTAAAATATCAAAGTCAAAAGAACTACCAATTACAAAAAATCTAGAATTTCAAAGACCCACAAAGTCGGGCCATGAGATACCAAAGCAAAACAAAAACTACAAAGGATTTAAAGACTCCCGAGTGGTGGCATCTCAGGGTAAAGGAGGACGAGTCGCAAGAGGGACAGCATCAACTGTTCCATCTGGCTGAGTCAGAATTTGAACATCGGGATCAGACTCGGGACGGCCGACCTCAGATGCAGGAGCTGGGGAAATCAGGACAACATAAGCTTTGGTGGATGGCACAGGAGGTGGATCTACATCATCATCATCTTCATCCAGGGCAGGGACGATCTTCCCATTTTCCACAATATTGTCCAAACTGAAGAGAGACAGGTCGAGCTCGGGAGCAAGAACTCGGACCTGATCCTTCAAATTCTCATAGGCAGAAGTCACACTGCCCACAAGATGGCCCTGGAGCTCGGCATAATCAGCTTGAGCAGACTCTGACCTCTCCCTGAGTTCTATCATCTCACCATAAGTCTAAACATAGCTATCCTTATGCTTCTGCGCCATCTCCTCAGCCAGATTTGCAGAAGCCACCGCAGCAGTAGCCCGAGTCTTCTCACCTCCCAACTCTTTTTCCAGCTTTGCCACCTTCACCTCAAGTTCCTCCTTCAACCCCTTGATCCTGTCGAATTCTGACTTGGCCTCCTCCATAAAAGCCTTTGTCGCATGAACAGGAAGATTCTGGGCAGTTCGGAATAAGGCTACTCCCATGTGTGCCATCTTAACACTGCTTCAGGTAATGAAGTCCAGATGACGAAGAGTGGATACATCATCAGTAGGAACAACACCATAAGGAGCAATTTGATGATCGACAAACCCCACAGCATCAAAATCAGGGGCGTCCAAATTAAAAGGCTCAACAGTCCTCTGTCTTTTTGGAGGAGGGTCGGTAGTGGGAGAAGAGGTAGCAGCAGAAGTATGGGGATGATCAACCAAATGGACCTGAGGAGTAGAAATCACCCTCCTCAGCCCAAAAGTGCTGAAGGTCGGCTTCTTAGGATAGACCTAAGAAGATCCTTCCCCAGCAGCCTTAGCCGAGATGTTCTGGGCAGCTGTAACCTTCCTCGCCTTAAAGGCCTTCATGGAATCATTATTCTTAACCATCTCTGAAAAACACAGCAAAACCAAGTTACAAAACTGGAAGAAAAGAAACAAAAGCAAGTAAACAAAGCAAAGAAAAAAAGAAGTCGACCACTACTGATGACAAGTCATCTTAGCCTAATTTCACTAGCCTTTTTCTTTTGTTTTCAATTGAATTATGCACTTTCTTGAGCCTTAAGCAAGCCAATTGGGTAGATTTTCATGCTTCCTTTGATTTAATCAACCATGTATGAATTCATGCTATTTCATGAGGTTTTATGCTATAATTGTCACATATTATGAAAGAATGAATATCTCATGATTTTGAGCATAGCTTTGATGTGTTTGGTTGATTAATGATAGGTGAAGAAAGCTTGGAGAAAGGTTGAAGCAAGAAGGAATGACTAGGAGGAAGAGAGGACAAAAAGTTTGAGCAAAAGTTTGCCTCAAACTTTAGCTCAAACTTTTGGATTAATTGAAAATGAACCAGGGAGCAAAAAGCTGGACCAAAAGTTAGCCTCAAACTTTTGTGCAAACTTTTGGGCAAAAAGCTAGAGCAAAAGTTAGCCTCAAACTTTTTGGCTAACTTTTGGGCAAAAAGCTGGAGCAAAAGTTAGCCTCAAACTTTTTGGCTAACTTTTGGCATCACAAATTAACACCCTGGAGAGCAAAATTTTGCGCCAACGTTAGCCCTTAACTTTTTGTCTAACGTTGGCGCATGAAAAACACACCCTGGAGAGCAAAAGTTTGCGCCAACGTTAGCCTCTAACTTTTTGGCTAACATTGGCACCATGAATATGCAAGGGGAGCCCAACGTTGGAGCAAAAGTTTGACCCCTAACTTTTGCCCCAACGTTGGTATCAGCAAAGAAGGGTGGCTGATGTGAAAAGTTGGAGTAAAAGTTAGCCTCAAACTTTTACTCAAACTTTTACTCAAGCTTTCATGATTCCAAACCCGGTTCAATTCGGTTCTTCTCCAAACTCCAAGAGCAATCAACCAAGGCCTCTATCAACCCAATTCCATCAAGAGCAAAAGCCCAATTGAAGGCTTGAAGACCATTTGAAGAAAGTGTATAAATAGCATAGGATTTAAGTTTTTAGGAGAGCTTCCCTTTTAGTTTTCATATAGAGCTTTCTTTTCGGTTTTGGTTGGGAGCTCACTTTTACATTCTAGCATTGTTGTTTTAATTCAAGAGAATTGGGGAGGAGAATTGATCTCTCTTCTTCCTTGTTCTTGCCCAGCACTCTTTAATTTTTTTGCTTCGGATCTTGGGTGGAGAATTGAAGAACTTCTGTTTCAATCTCACCTTGGGATCTTGTTTAATTCTCTGCTTAATTGAATTTCAGTTTCGGTTACTTGCTCTCTCATCTACTTTCTCTGCAATTTACATTTCCTTTGCAATTACTCTTGTTGGATCTAGGAAGGCATTGAGATCTAGACTTGGTTATCTAGTCTCTTGAGTCCTGAGATCTGAATTCCAATTTTACATCCTCTGTTTAATGTTTTTTTCAATCTCATTTACATTTCTGTTTTAAGATCCGGTTTGATTCAAGTCATCCTTTACTTCTCTGTTTGTTGCAATTTACTTTTCCTTGTTTAAATTCTGCAAATCCAATTCCCAATTCCCTTTACAATTTAAGCCATTTACATTTCTTGCACTTTAAGATTCTGCAATTTACATTTCTTGCGTTCTAAGTTTCTGCCATTTAATTTCTTGTTCTTTAAGATTCTGCACTTTAAATTTTAGTTCTCTTTAATTTCATGCCAATTACCCATTCCCTTTACTTTCTATGCAATTTAAATTCTGCAAATCACAATTCACTCAACCAAAACTTGATTCGCTTGACTAAATCAACCACTAAACTAAAATTGCTCAATTCTTCAATCCCTGTGGGATCGACCTCACTCCCGTGAGTTATTATTACTTGATGCAACCCGGTGCACTTGCCGGTTAGATCTGGGTGTTTTGGAGAAATTCGTTTCTTCCACAAAAATATTCCCATCAACTACCCAGCTCAGCTTCGGGAAGGGAGGGGTCCACTAAGAATTTCTTTGTGTCGAGATGAGGGGGTTGTCCCCAAATCTCCTCCAACACATTCACAAAAGCCTGCTTGACCTCATCAAGCATCTCCCACGAATATCTAGACACCACAACATTCTTTTGCCAACATAAGGGGAAGGCAGGTTCACTATTCAGCTCTAAGAAACATGGTCGAGCTCCCTCAATAGCTCGGACCTTAAAAAAGTAATTCTTAAAGTCCCTAAAGGACTCGTCATACATAGAAAACACTTTCTTTCCTTGGGCAGACCGGAAAGAAACCCAAGAAGCTTTCTTTTTGGAAGTCCCAGGTTTGGTCAAAACAAAGAGGTAAAGAAAGAGAGTTTGAGAAGGCGTGACATCCAATTCTTGGCACAGCAACTGAAAGATCTTAATAAAGCCCCAGGAGTTTGGATGGAGCTGTGACGGAGCTACATTACATGACCACAATAAATCGGTCTCGAAAGGGATAAAAGGAAGGGTAATGTTCATTTGGCTAAAGAAGTAGTCATAAGCAAAAAAGAAGGGACGTTCCCCCTGGGTCAGAGAAGGAAAGCAAACCCTCTCGTTAGGGTCAGGCACTACCAACTCATAATTCTTCTCCTGATCCCTACTACTACAGATCCGGTGATGCTTTCTAAGCTCCACGCAGTATTCAGAGTTAACCACTGAAACGCACATCAGAACGAGGGAGTCCAGCCAGTCAGACATGCCCTCAGGGACTTTGGAGGATGTCTTGACAATATTTTTACGAGAAGACATGGGTCAACTAGTTCTACAGCAAGAAAAAGAAAAATGGGTTACTAACCAAAACAGCTCGGGCAAATCAAGAAATCATCTCGAACAAATATGGATACAACTCAGACTAAAGTATACAGCAGCAAAAGGGAAACTCCAGGATTTACATTAAAATCCAGGGGCACCCTTTGGAGGCAGTAACGAGGCAGGAACCAGAAAAGAAGGAAACCAACGGAATATGCCCTAACCATCTCACAAACAATCCTCTTCTAGTAAACGTCACAAAGAAGCAAGAAATTTCATCATCATCAACAAAGGACCATCAAGACTGCAATCTTTCTTCATCAAAAACGGTGCAAACAGGGTAACGAAGACACACAGAAATAAAAGATGCAGGAACGACCCTAATAAAACCTTAGAAAAGCAAAAATCACCAGGCATACATCATAGCAAAGGAAACACAAGGATTATCACAAAAGACGCAAGCTTGTTTAGATAACCATCGTTCACTCCTTGAGAAGATCAAAAGATTCTCAGAGAAAAAACACATGCAGCAGCAGAAGACATATAAAAAAGCGACTAAATGAAAATAACAAAAGGAAGAGAGAACACCAACCTATAGAGGAAGAAGAGACGAGCGTGAGGGAAGGGTTCGAAGGAAACGGCGGCGACCAAACACCCTTGAGTCAAAGTAGACAGAGGGGAGGAAGCAACTCAAGCGAAACGACGGAACGCAAAGGGTTGAGAGAAACAAAGTGAAACAGAAGCGAAAAGAAAGGAAGCAAGAAACTGAAAGATAAGACTTGAAAATTCAAAGTGAAAGGAAAAGAGGGAAATAAGGGAAACGGCAAAAGGGGAGTTAATGAGCATTTAAAACCTCGCACATTCCCAAGGAAGCACAAACGCGCGCAGTAATTAAACAAGGGAAAAGGAAAAAAAACGCTCCGCATTCAAAGGAGGCCAGCAGGAGCTATACGAAGATCGACAAAAAGGCAAAATACTTGAGCTCGACTTCCCCAAAAAGATCAAAATCCGAAGACACGACCTTAAAAGTAAAATCGAGCTCAAGCAGGGGCACTGTTCATACCCTGGGTCGAGTTACTCGACCAGGGCTGATGGAAGACACAGCGACCGACTTCTTCAGGTCAGATCCCCGACCTCTTCTTTAAAAGAGCTCGGCCAAATCGACGTAAGAAGCCCAAGCAGGCCCAAATGAAGGAACACATCCCAATCTAAAGGCATCCAAAGCCTAGAAAGATAAAGGCGGTTCCCCTCAAAGATAAGATAGGATAAGATAACTATCTTATCTCCAGAAAGGTCACTCCACACTACTATAAATACACTGGAGCACCCAGGTATAACTCATACTCTAATTCTACAAAAACCCACTTAATACCCTTGCTAACTTAAGCATCGGAGTCCCTTGCAAGTACCACCACCCTCCGGTGACGAAGGGACAGCACCACCACTAAGCCCAACAAGTCGGACACGGCAGTTCCGACCACCATCAGCAAGTCAGACACAACAGCTCCGACTAGTACAAGAGATCTCGTCCGAGATCAACCTATAGTTTCAGGT
This sequence comes from Arachis ipaensis, assembly GCF_059453495.1. NCBI lineage: Eukaryota > Viridiplantae > Streptophyta > Magnoliopsida > Fabales > Fabaceae > Arachis > Arachis ipaensis. The sequence goes on from NC_142444.1 coordinate 55,101,539, forward strand.
AACCCTCGGAACAAAGAGTTTAAGGAGTTCTTTTTGTACATCTGATTATGTTGTATATCGTTGTATATATTATAGTTTTTCCTCATCTTTATTATTATATTTTGTAAGACGGATAGGAGTTGTGATGTTATGTATGCTTATACTATTTATAAGTTACTTGTTTACGAAGTCTGGTATGTTTGTATATATATATATATTGTGATTGAATTTAGTTATATATGAATGTTTGATTAAGAAAAAGTATTTTCCAATTTTTCAAACAAAACAACGACACGATTTGGAGTTAAAGGCTCATATCTTATTATTAAATATATGGAAGTCGTCATAACATTCTTACTATTAGAGTAGCGCAGCCAGAAGCGTGACATTCTGACAGTAAGGGTATTACATGCAGAGTAAAAGGAAGTATGTGACGGAGAAGAAGGCTTTGTCCTCGTCATCGCCATGCGCTGTCATCGCCTGTAACGACCTAGTTTTCAGAGAAACAAGACTTTTTCCTAAAGCAACGGAGTTTTTCGAAAGTTTTGTGAAGCAAGCACCTCCAAGCACCTCCACTGCATCATCAAGAACCTCAATTTACATCATCACTGCATTATCATCAAGCAAGCACCTCTACTGAGCTAAGCTCGTCGAGTCAAACGTAAAAAACCTAGATTTTGAGCCGCTTTGGCTAGGAATTTTAAAATTCTTATTTTCGTGGTTAGTCTCAGTTTAACACTCCAGATTCGAATCATGAGAGAAAAGAAATAATAATAATAATAATATAATACTATTATATTATTATTTGACCTTCTTGAGTATTATTATATTATTATTTGATATACTTCAGTTAAAATAGGAGATAAATTTAGTAATATAATAACCGAGTTCAAAGTTTGCTGGTGTAGGTTAATACCAGCACCTCTGATGACTTTAGCTATGCTAATGCTTTATCATATACCTTTTATTCTCATCCTTATTATATTATTAGTGACATGTATACTAATAGCTCAAATATTTATCTCTAGATGTGTTATTGTTTGTATCCTAATACATCTAGTTTTAGTAATTATCCTTCTGAAATATTTTTTCAGTAGCTTAAGGTGACTAAGCACCTTAAGCCATGAAATTCCCTCCCCAAATGACACCTTCAAGCTGCTCATTTCTCTCCCTTAAAATTGAAAACAAGAAAGAAAGAAAAGAGAGAAACTCCATGAACGCTTGATCTTCAAAGTTTGATTTCTTCCTCACCAAAACTCCAATCAAAATTCTGAACCAATTAAAGTGATCCTCTCTTCTTCCTCTTCAAATCCATGTCAATTTTCTTGGGACAAAACCAGGTCTGGTGGCTGCTCTTCTCCCTTGTTCAGTTCGGTAATGAGAACCATGCTTATAGTAATCATTTTGTGTGTTTTTTTATGTTTCTTCTTAGATCTCTTTGCTTAGGAGACTTGTGAGTCAAGAAACCTCAACTTTCCGCACGTTTAATGTGAGAAACCCTTTCTTATTTGGCTGCTGATGGTTCGGCCAGCTATGCTTCTTGAGTTTTAAAGTTTTTTTTATTGAATATTAGGAGAAAAAGTGAACTTAAAGTTATATAGCTTTACAGTTTATTTTCCAGCTCGTAAATACCTACCACAGTAAAGCAAGGACTACCACAGTAGAGCAGTTTAAACTTAGCACACCGATTGAAAAATTATATCTGGGACTTGTGACCGGGTAATGTTGGGAATGGCTAGACAACCGACACATGAGCCCATGACTGCACAAGGACTAGACATGCATCATTCTTATATGCACATCATTCTCTGTTGTATATTCTCTGTGTTTATGTTATGTTTTCTTGTAATTCTTTGTTTGTGTTCTATTTTGCTATTTTCACTATTTACTGTATGATTATGTCCTTAAAATATTTTACTGTCTGACAACGACGACAAACGCGATTAACTTGACTAATTAGCCTGACTCTCCTAAGAACTCCCTAGTTCTTACCCCTTTCCTTTCCCCCTTCAGATGGAGACAGGAGTCATCTTCTATGAGGTAGAGGAGCCGTATATACATGAGGATCCGGTTTTCCATACTTACTATGTAGTAGAACAGAGCCTCAGGTACGATATCTACTACGCGGTCACCTTTTTTAGCGTTCACTATCTAGCCGTCTTTTTTATCCTAATGCTCCCTGTAATCTCCGGGTAATTAGTAAATAATTAACCAATAATTTAATTATTATTTAAAGAAATTATAAAATTAAATTTTATAGTTTAGAATGGAATAAATAATCAAAATACAAATTTTGACACTAATTCTAAAAGTTTTGGTCCAAAATTGGTTCAAACGGGCCGAACCAAGCAAACTGGGCCTAAGAACCCAAGGTCCAGCATAAACGAGGCTTTTAGCCTTCTTCCTTTCACAAAATGAGTTTCATGCCGAGGAAGAAGAAGAAAAGAACAAAACCCTTGCCCTCAAATTTTTGTTCCATGTAACTTTCAATCCAGACCTCTGATTGACGAGCCGTTAGCGGCCACGCATTCATCTTGGAATTCTCTACAAAATCCATCTAACAATTTGGTAATAGAACCATGTTTTTTCACCCAGTTCTCCCTTTGATAGTTTAGGGATACTCTAGCGGTGGATAATCACCAAATTTTTTCCATTTGACTTGTTGGTAATGGTAAGGAAATCCTAACCCTTGTGAATTGGTGATTTAGTGAGCTCAATGCTGATTGTTGTGATATTATATAAATTATATTGTGTATCTTGTTGAATTGGAGTTAAATTAGTGGATATTGAAAGCTTGGAATTGAATCTTGGGAGCTGGAATTCAATTTCGTAAATGGTTTGCTATTGGAGTTGGTTGGTTTTTCGGAAAAAAAATTAATATTGGAATTAGTTTGATTTTGAAATAATTTGATGCTGGAAATGATTTGAATGACCGAGAGGTGTTTGGTTTGGTGGTTGGGACCCTTTAATGCCAGGGCATTTTGGCCAGTTTCACTGACCTTTTCTTTACTGTTTTTAGGGTAGTTTCATGCATTTCCTTAGGAAATAAGCTAGTTTTGGGTAGATATTCACTTACATCTTGATTCAAGCATACATTGTGCACTTTACATGATTTCATGAGGATTTTGCATGAATTTAAGGACAAATTGGATGTTGCATTTCCCATGACTTGGACTAGAACTTTGATGCACTTTATTGCTTGATTTCAGGACAAAGGAAGCAAAGAAGAACCACATTAGTGGCTACGTTAGTTACACTAACGTTAACACTAAAGTGGAATACGAGTAACTTGCAAAGTTAATGAGAAAAGTGATTGCCAATAACGCTCTCGAAGCCATCATTGCCCACGTTAAGAGTCACGTTAACTAAGTTAACGTGAACTCTAAAGTGGAAGAAAGGAAATGGAGCCAACGTTAGTGACACTTAACATTATCACTAACGTTGGCCAACTCATACTAGGCCACGTTAACTCCCACGTTAACCTAGTTAACGTGGAAGCTAACGTGAGGAAGGGAGGTGACGCCAACGTTAGTGATACCCAACATTGTCACTAACGTTGGAAGGAGCCCACACATGCCACCATGAGCCACGTTAACTCCCACGTTAACTTAGTTAACGTGGATAAGGGAATGTTGAACCAACGTTAGTGACACTCAACTTTGTCACTAACGTTGGAGATGGCTAGCATAGGCCACGTTAGAAGCCACGTTAACCTAGTTAACGTGGACTCTAACGTGGGAGCTAAGTGGCACATTGGAACGTTAGTGACAATGTTAAGTGTCACTAACTTTCTCGAAGGTTGGCAAGCCTACGTTAAAAGAGCCACGTTAACTAAGTTAACGTGGACTCTAACGTTGGAAAGGGGGAGGCTTCTCAACGTTATTGGGAAAGTTGAGTCCCAATAACGTGTGCGAAGGACAAAGAGGCAACGTTTGTGCCACTAACATTGAGGTTAACGTGACTCTTACTTGGGTAAGGAACGTTAGTGAAAAAGTTGAATGTCACTAACGTTCTCGAACCCATATTTTCACTGAATGTTAACACCACTAACGTCCTGAGCCAAAGTCTCTGCCCACTTCACAATTTCTCTCTGCAAGTAAAGCTAAGCCCAATGAAGAAGATAATTGCTTCAAACTCAAGATCCAAAGGCCCAGACCCAAGACTTGAAGAACCAACTAGAAGAGTAGAAGAGTAGTATATATAGGAGTAACTTTGAATTATTTTGGGAGTTGGAAAATATAGGGAGCCTCTCGGCATAGAATTACTCTCTGTATTTACTTTCTCTGCACTTCTAGTATCATGATGTATTCTCCATTTTTGTTTTCATTTTCCAGAGCTATGAACAACTAAACCCCTTTCATTGGGTTAGGGAGCTCTGTTGTAATTTGATGGATCAATACTAGTTTTCATTATTCTTCTTCTATCTTTTCTCTTGATTTTACTTGAAAGCTTTCGATCTTCATCTAATTGGGTAGTTATCTTGGAAAAGAAGCTATTCATACTTGGATCTCTTCTGAACCTTGAAAGAGGAATGAAGAGATCAAGCTAGAAATGCTTTCTCATGCTGGACCAAATTGGGTTTGGATGGATATGTGACAATAATCCTCTCAACACTTGATTTAGGAAATGCATGTGGTATAATCAGTGACCATACTTCATCTCTTCTCATGAGCAATTGACCAAGGAATTTGCTATTGATTAAGATTTCAGAGATTGAATTACAAGAAATTGTAATTCAATCACTTAAGATTGTCAAGGAGATCAATGAGTGCATTGATTGAGGAAGAGATAAAAATGAAATTGATCCGGAGAATGCAACATCTCCTAAGCCCATTTCTGATCTTACCCATTCTCTTTAATTTCTGTTATTTACTCTTATGAGCAATTCCCCCATTCCCATTTACAATTCTGCAATTTACTTTCAGTTCTTTAATTCTAGCATTTACTTTTTCTGTCATTCACCTTTCCGCCATTTTATTTTCTGCAATTCTAAACTCAAATCCTGGATTCGCTCAACTAGAACATTCCTCTAATTAAAGTTGCTTAATCAATCAATCCTTGTGGGATTCGACCTCACTCTATTGTGAGTTTTTACTTGACGACAAATTCGGTACACTTGCCGAAGGAAATTTGTTAAAAGACAAGTTTTCCGAGCATCAAGTTTATGGCGCCGTTGCCGGGGATTGATTGTGCATCAACAATGATTAGATTGGAGGATAACTAGATTGAGCATTTTATTTTTGTTTGATTTAATTATCTGTTTGAGTCATTTACTTTCTGTTTTAGTTAATTTCTTCCCTTCTCCCTACTTTTTCTTTGTTATTTACCATTCATCTCACTAACCCACTAACTGTTTGATATATTGCATCACTCACACTAACAGTAATTCTGACAAATATACTTTCTGCACCTATTCTCTTTGCTTGTACTTGTTGGTTGTATGACAGGGAGAAGAAGCGGGGCTTCAACTTCCTTTGATTCTGAACCTGAGAGAACCTTCCTTAGACTAAGGAGGGAGGCAAGAGAAAAACATGTGGTTGGTGCTGAAGAAGAGGAGGAACACTTTGAGGAATACTTTGAACCAAACATGGAAGAAAACATGGAAAACCATCACGAAGAAGAGACTCACAACCATGGCGGAAGAGGTCGAGCAAATCATGTTGGGGAGGATAGAAGAGTTTTAGGCTCCTACATCAATCCAAACCCAGGAAACTGTGGAAGTAGCATTCAAAATCCAACCATCCATGCCAACAATTTTGAACTAAAACCACAACTCATCACCCTTGTTCAGAACAACTGTTCGTTCGGAGGAAGTGTCCAAGAGGACCCCAATCAACATCTAACCACCTTCCTGAGAATATGTGACACAGTGAAGTCTAATGGTGTTCATCCTGACGCCTATAGAGTGCTCTTATTTTCATTCTCACTCAAGGATAAGGCAGCCAAGTGGCTGGAGTCTTTCCCAAAGGAGAGCTTGACAACTTGGAAAGATGTGGTGAACAAATTCTTAGCAAGATTTTACCCTCCTCAACGAATCAATAGGCTGAGAGCTGAGGTCCAAACTTTCAGGCAACAAGATGGTTAGACTCTATATGAAGCATGGGAGAGGTTTAAAGACCTAACAAGGAGGTGCCCACCCGATATGTTCAATGAATGGGTGCAGCTGCACATTTTCTATGAAGGGCTCTCTTATGAGTCAAAGAAGGCCATACACCATTCATCCGGAGGATCTTTGAACAAGAAGAAGACCATTGAGGAGGCCATAGATGTCATTGAAACTGTAGCAGAGAATGACTACTTCTATGCTTCCGAAAGAGGGAACACAAGAGGAGTAATAGAGCTAAACAATGTAGATGCTCTGCTGATCCAAAACAAGGATTAAGAATCTACTTGAAGGCATAAGCAAGGAGATTCAAGACAACAAGGTGTTCAAGGAGGAAGTGCGAGCCAGTTTCAAGAACCAGGGAGACACAATCAAGAGGTTGGAATCTCAAGTGGGGTATCTCTCTGAGCAAATTCCCAAACCCACAGATGGATTCCCAAGTGACACAGAGAAGAATCCGAGAGGTGAAACAAAGAAAGTAAGATGGGAAGATTACAAGATGGTCACTATAAGTGATAAGGAGACTGAGGACAAGCCAAGCAAGCTGTCAGAACAACCTGAAGATACCTCAGTAGAGAGGGGGAAAAAGATTACCAAGAACCAGAAATCTCAAAACAAGAGCTGCTGAGACTCTATGCACCTTTTCCCCAACTACTCAATGGTGCTGTGGAGAAGAGAATATACTTAAGATTCCTTGACATGTTTGCATCTTTGCATGTGAACATACCGTTCATCAAGACTATCCAACAAATGCCTGCATACATCAAGTATATGAAGGAGCTGCTTCCCAGGAAAAGCTCACTCAAGGGAGGCCAAACTATAGTGATGAACAAGGAGTGCAGTGCCCTCATTCAACCGCAGTTGCCTACGAAAAGAAAAGATCCAGGGAGTTTTCATGTCCCCTGTGCCATAGGGAAAACAATGTTTGATAGAGCACTCTGCGATTTAGGAGCAAGCATCAACTTAATGCCCTTGTCTCTGGTGAAGAGGCTGCAGATCAATGAGATATTGCCCACAGATGTAGTCATCAGGCTGGCTAACAAAACTCAAAAACAAGCAAGAGGGGTGGTAGAAAACGTGTTGTTAAAAGTGGGGAAATACTTTCTTCCCACAGACTTTGTCATCTTGGACATGGAAGAGAATCACACTCACTCAATCATATTGGAAAGACCATTCCTAGCTACAGCCAGAGCACTCATAGATGTGGAGCGAGGGGAGCTAATATTGAGGATCCATGATGAACGACTCAGCTTTAATGTCTTCAAACTCTTACAAGAAGCAGACCAAGAAAACAAAGAACCAAGCAATGACCATAATGAGATGCTGACAGAGGAAACAAGCACTGAAGCACAACCAACACATCTGAGAACCCCACTGAATGATGAACAAGGCAAACAGCAATTGTCACAGCTCAAGGAGAAGCTGGAGGAACCTAAACCACCAGAGGCATGTGAAGACAACAACAAAATTCCCTTAGAAGAAGAAGTCGCCAAGAGCAAGGCAGCATCAAAAGGGACAAAGAAGAAGGTACCAAGGGGGTGGAGGAACAAGAAGATCCCTACGGAAGGCTTCTCTCCAGGAGATAAAGTGATCTCAGCTTACTTCCCAGATATCCCCCCTAATCTCCACACTGTACCATCTCAGCTACCTAAGGTCTTCACTATCAACAGAGTTCTCTCCTTGGAACATGTAGAGATCATTGATACAACCAATGGATATAAGTCCAAGGCAAGAGGGGAGGACTTGAAGCATTATCAACCTCCCTGATGAAGGAGAAACGTCAAGCTAGTGACGCTAAAGAAGCGCTTCATGGGAGGCAACCCATGTTTTATTAGCTTTTACTAGTGAATAAGTCAATATTCATAAATTCCAACCCAAACTTGGTGAAGTCCTTATATTGCAGTATATAGTGAAGAACAAGTTTGGTGTTCAAAGCGTGCCAAGAAAGCATGAATGCAACAGAGAGCATGCTAGTCTTGGAGCTTTGAACAGAACTTTTCATCACAGTGCTCCAAACTAAGTTTGGTGTCACCCCATGGTGCCACCAATGTGCATATAAGGATACACAGTTAGTTAGTTAGTTGGAGTTCATGAATAAACAAAATCTTTTCTTCTCTTTATTATTCTAGCCGTAAAAATTTAAATTGATTTTTTTTTATATTTCTTACTTTTCTTATTTGATCTTTATAGGGAAAGGAAAGGAGCATTGAAGGAGATTGATTGGACAATTTAATGAGAAAGGTTCGGCCACTTCATGAAGAGGGTACTACACACGTGCCTCAAGGGGGAATGCATTGGGAATGGTTGCCAGGCAACATTGGAGGAAGAACAAACTTGGAAACTGAACTAACTCCATCATAAAGTTGGTAATCCTCGTGCTTACTCCATACAAAACCCTAGAGTAAATTACCATCTCAAGTAAAGGAGGAACCGTTGAGCTAGCGACGATAAAAGAGCGCTCTGTTGGGAGGCAACCCAACCTCAGGTAGTTTCCTTTTCATCTGTATTTCAATAAGGATCACAAGTTGTTTCCCCCTGTATTGCGAGGAGCTAAGTTTGGTGTTCTACACCAAAACAAGTCAAGAGTGAAAGTGTGATTCTAAGTTTGGTGTTCCACCGAAGACATTAGTTAGAATTACACCCCACTCCCAAAACACATTGCTAGCTCCAACCAATCAAGGGAAACCACTTAAATGTAGTTAGACTTTAGTAATAATTGTTGTGTTAACAACAAGATATGAGGTTCTCTGCATATATGCAATGTTTTGTACTGGGCAAGGAACTAAGTTTGGTGTTTACACACCAAATTAAGTTCAAAAGCCACAAGCACACATGCAAGCTAACTATGTCTCAAGTGCTTTGGGAACAAGCAACTTCCAATAACTTTGCAGGAATCTTATGAGGAAATAGTGCACCTTCACCCAAGGAAGTGAAGTAGCAAGGACTAGGATGATGACAAAGAAAGAGGACAACTAGAAATCATCACCCGAAGGTTGTATTGTCACTTAATTCTATTATACTCAGAATTGTTGAAAATTGGAAGTCCGAATGCACTTTTGATTAATAGTTACTCGTAGTTGGAACCTTTTTCAATTCTGTGTTTTAAGTTTTTGGTGTTGAAGAAGGTCTCTGTGTGCTAGTCTCTATGTCACTGCATCCTTACTTTGCTTACTTGTATGTTTGTCCCTTTAAATCAAATTAAAAGAGAATGTGTGTTTTTAAAGACCAGAATAGAGTTCATACTATGGAATAAGTTCATGAGTTTATGGTATAGTCATAAGTTAGCTAAGTTGGTTCAACCATAAGGTGGGAGGACAACTGTCTGTCATGAATACTATGCTTGAGACACACCCCATGAAACTAGCTAAATAAGAAGATCCTGATAAGAAAAAGGGAAAGAACAATCAAAGTTGAGGAATAAAAGAAATAGAGTAAGCAATAAGGCTAGGTACCAATGGTTTTAATCTTGAGGCATGTGTCTGTGGTGCTCCTATGTGAGGGATCTACTTGGATGAATAAGCTCTTAGAGGTGCCTTATCACTTGGTAACTTGGGTTAACTAACTCGGGATTATCAGCTGAAAATCCACTATCAAGAGTAACCCTCACTACAAAGCATTTAGTAACCCAAAGAGGTGCTGGACACCAAGGTCTCAAGAAAAGAAAATAAATAAACTATATGCCTGTGGTGTGTATGTATGGGGGAGAGACTTGAGCAAGTAAGTCCTTAGGGGTGCTTCAACACCTAGCACCTTGAACCAACTGGTTCGGGAGTGTTGGCTGAAAGCTTATTTTAAAGAGTTGCCCCCATACAGAACACTTAGCCTAAGAACACAAATAAGCCCTGAAATAACAACAAAAGGATCAATAAATAAAAGTTTCATGGGATGCAATCACAGTGAGTATTCTAGGACATGATAAAGGTCTGAAATCCAGGAATGAACCTAAGTTGCTATGCATGAAACCACCATAAAATCAGGGACATGACTTCCACAAGAATGACTCATTTCTCTTGGCATTCCATTCATCATTCTCTTGTTCCAGTACTTGCTTAGGGACAAGCAAGCTTTAAGTTTGGTGTTGTGATGCCAGGGCATTTTGGCCAGTTTCACTGACCATTTCTTTACTATTTTTAGGGTAGTTTCATGCATTTCCTTAGAAAATAAGCTAGTTTTGGGTAGATATTCACTTACATCCTGATTCAAGCATACATTATGCACTTTACATGATTTCATGAGGATTTTGCATGAATTTAAGGACAAATTGAATGTTGCATTTCCCATGACTTAGACTAGAATTTTGATGCACTTTATTTCTTGATTTCAGGACAAAGGAAGCAAAGAAGAACTACATTAGTGGCTACGTTAGTTACACTAACGTTAACACTAACATGGAATGGGAGTAACTTGCAAAGTTAATGAGAAAAGTGATTGCCAATAACGCTCTCGAAGCCATCATTGCCCACGTTAAGAGTCACGTTAACTAAGTTAACGTGAACTCTAACGTGGAAGAAAGGAAATGGAGCCAACGTTAGTGACACTTAACATTATCACTAACGTTGGCCAAGTCACACTAGGCCACATTAACTCCCACGTTAACCTAGTTAACGTGGAAGCTAACGTGAGGAAGGGAGGTGACGCCAACGTTAGTGACACCCAACATTGTCACTAACGTTGGAAGGAGCCCACACATGCCACCATGAGCCACGTTAACTCCCACGTTAACTTAGTTAACGTGGAAGCTAACGTGGATAAGGGAATGTTGAACCAACGTTAGTGACACTCAACTTTGTCACTAACGTTGGAGATGGCTAGCATAGGCCACGTTAGAAGCCACGTTAACCTAGTTAACGTGGACTCTAACGTGGGAGCTAAGGGGCACATTGGAATGTTAGTGACAATGTTAAGTGTCACTAACGTTCTCGAAGGTTGGCAAGCCTACGTTAAAAGAGCCACGTTAACTAAGTTAACGTGGACTCTAACGTTGGGAAGGGGGAGGCTTCTCAACGTTATTGGGAAAGTTGAGTCCCAATAACGTGTGCGAAGGACAAAGAGGCAACATTTGTGCCACTAACATTGAGGTTAACGTGACTCTTACTTGGGTAAGGAACGTTAGTGAAAAAGTTGAATGTCACTAACGTTCTCGAACCCATATTTTCACTGAACGTTAACACCACTAACGTCCTAAGCCAAAGTCTCTGCCCACTTCACAATTTCTCTCTGCAAGTAAAGCCAAGCCCAATGAAGAAGATAATTGCTTCAAACTCAAGATCCAAAGGCCCAGACCCAAGACTTGAAGAACCAACTAGAAGAGTAGAAGAGTAGTATATATAGGAGTAACTTTGAATTATTTTGGGAGTTGGAAAATATAGGGAGCCTCTCGGCATAGAATTACTCTCTGTATTTACTTTCTCTACACTTCTAGTATCATGATGTATTCTCCATTTTTGTTTTCATTTTCCAGAGCTATGAACAACTAAACCCCTTTCATTGGGTTAGGGAGCTCTGTTGTAATTTGATGGATCAATACTAGTTTTCATTATTCTTCTTCTATCTTTTCTCTTGATTTTACTTGAAAGCTTTCGATCTTCATCTAATTGGGTAGTTATCTTGGAAAAGAAGCTATTCATACTTGGATCTCTTCTGAACCTTGAAAGAGGAATGAAGAGATCAAGCTAGAAATGCTTTCTCATGCTGGACCAAATTGGGTTTGGATGGATATGTGACTATAATCCTCTCAACACTTGATTTAGGAAATGCATGTGGTATAATCAGTGACCATACTTCATCTCTTCTCATGAGCAATTGACCAAGGAATTTGCTATTGATTAAGATTTCAGAGATTGAATTACAAGAAATTATAATTCAATCACTTAAGATTGTCAAGGAGATCAATGAGTGGATTAATTGAGGAAGAGATAAAAATGAAATTGATCCGGAGAATGCAACATCTCCTAAGCCCATTTCTGATCTTACCCATTCTCTTTAATTTCTGTTATTTACTCTTATGAGCAATTCCCCCATTCCCATTTACAATTCTGCAATTTACTTTCAGTTCTTTAATTCTAGCATTTACTTTTTCTGTCATTCACCTTTCCGCCATTTTATTTTCTGCAATTCTAAACTCAAATCCTGGATTCGCTCAACTTGAACATTCCTCTAATTAAAGTTGCTTAATCAATCAATCCTTGTGGCATTCGACCTCACTCTATTGTGAGTTTTTACTTGACGACAAATTTGGTACACTTGCCGAAGGAAATTTGTTAAAAGACAAGTTTTCCGAGCATCAAGTTTATGGCGCCGTTGCCGGGGATTGATTGTGCATCAACAATGATTAGATTGGAGGATAACTAGATTGAGCATTTTATTTTTGTTTGATTTAATTATCTGTTTGAGTCATTTACTTTCTGTTTTAGTTAATTTCTTCCCTTCTCCCTACTTTTTCTTTGTTATTTACCATTCATCTCACTAACCCACTAACTGTTTGATATATTGCATCACTCACACTAACAGTAATTCTGACAAATATACTTTCTGCACCTATTCTCTTTGCTTGTACTTGTTGGTTGTATGACAGGGAGAAGAAGCGGGGCTTCAACTTCCTTTGATTCTGAACCTGAGAGAACCTTCCTTAGACTAAGGAGGGAGGCAAGAGAAAAACGTGTGGTTGGTGCTGAAGAAGAGGAGGAACACTTTGAGGAATACTTTGAACCAAACATGGAAGAAAACATGGAAAACCATCACGAAGAAGAGACTCACAACCATGGCGGAAGAGGTCGAGCAAATCATGTTGGGGAGGATAGAAGAGTTTTAGGCTCCTACATCAATCCAAACCCAGGAAACTGTGGAAGTCGCATTCAAAAGCCAACCATCCATGCCAACAATTTTGAACTAAAACCACAACTCATCACCCTTGTTCAGAACAACTGTTTGTTCGGAGGAAGTGTCCAAGAGGACCCCAATCAACATCTAACCACCTTCCTGAGAATATGTGACACAGTGAAGTCTAATGGTGTTCATCCTAACGCCTATAGACTGCTCTTATTTTCATTCTCACTCAAGGATAAGGCAGCCAAGTGGCTGGAGTCTTTCCCAAGGGAGAGCTTGACAACATGGAAAGATGTGGTGAACAAATTCTTAGCAAGATTTTACCCTCCTCAACGAATCAATAGGCTGAGAGCTGAGGTCCAAACTTTCAGGCAACAAGATGGTTAGACTCTATATGAAGCATGGGAGAGGTTTAAAGACCTAACAAGGAGGTGCCCACCCGATATGTTCAATGAATGGGTGCAGCTGCACATTTTCTATGAAGGGCTCTCTTATGAGTCAAAGAAGGCCATACACCATTCATCCGGAGGATCTTTGAACAAGAAGAAGACCATTGAGGAGGCCATAGATGTCATTGAAACTGTAGCAGAGAATGACTACTTCTATGCTTCCGAAAGAGGGAACACAAGAGGAGTAATAGAGCTAAACAATGTAGATGCTCTGCTGATCCAAAACAAGGATTAAGAATCTACTTGAAGGCATAAGCAAGGAGATTCAAGACAACAAGGTGTTCAAGGAGGAAGTGCGAGCCAGTTTCAAGAACCAGGGAGACACAATCAAGAGGTTGGAATCTCAAGTGGGGTATCTCTCTGAGCAAATTCCCAAACCCACAGATGGATTCCCAAGTGACACAGAGAAGAATCCGAGAGGTGAAACAAAGAAAGTAAGATGGGAAGATTACAAGATGGTCACTATAAGTGATAAGGAGACTGAGGACAAGCCAAGCAAGCTGTCAGAACAACCTGAAGATACCTCAGTAGAGGAGGGGAAAAAGATTACCAAGAACCAGAAATCTCAAAACAAGAGCTGCTGAGACTCTATGCACCTTTTCCCTAACTACTCAATGGTGCTGTGGAGAAGAGAATATACTCAAGATTCCTTGACATGTTTGCATCTTTGCATGTGAACATACCGTTCATCAAGACTATCCAACAAATGCCTGCATACATCAAGTATATGAAGGAGCTGCTTCCCAGGAAAAGCTCACTCAAGGGAGGCCAAACTATAGTGATGAACAAGGAGTGCAGTGCCCTCATTCAACCGCAGTTGCCTACGAAAAGAAAAGATCCAGGGAGTTTTTATGTCCCATGTGCCATAGGGGAAACAATGTTTGATAGAGCACTCTGCGATTTAGGAGCAAGCATCAACTTAATGCCCTTGTCCCTGGTGAAGAGGCTATAGATCAATGAGATATTGCCCACAGATGTAGTCATCAGGCTGGCTGACAAAACTCAAAAACAAGCAAGAGGGGTGGTAGAAAACGTGTTGTTAAAAGTGGGGAAATACTTTCTTCCCACAGACTTTGTCATCTTGGACATGGAAGAGAATCACACTCACCCAATCATATTGGAAAGACCATTCCTAGCTACAGCCAGAGCACTCATAGATGTGGAGCGAGGAGAGCTAATTTTGAGGATCCATGATGAACGACTCAGCTTTAATGTCTTCAAACTCTCACAAGAAGCAGACCAAGAAAACAAAGAACCAAGCAATGACCATAATGAAATGCTGACAGAGGAAACAAGCACTGAAGCACAACCAACACATCTGAGAAACCCACTGAATGATGAACAAGGCAAACAGCAATTGTCACAGCTCAAGGAGAAGCTGGACGAACCTAAACCACCAGAGGCATGTGAAGACAACAACAAAATTTCCTTAGAAGAAGAAGTCGCCAAGAGCAAGGCAGCATCAAAAGGGACAAAGAAGAAGGTACCAAGGGGGTGGAGGAACAAGAAGATCCCTACGGAAGGCTTCTCTCCAGGAGATAAAGTGATCTCAGCTTACTTCCCAGATATCCCCCCTAATCTCCCCACTGTACCATCTCAGCTACCTAAGGTCTTCACTATCAACAGAGTTCTCTCCTTGGAACATGTAGAGATCATTGATACAACCAATGGATATAAGTCCAAGGCAAGAGGGGAGGACTTGAAGCATTATCAACCTCCCTGATGAAGGAGAAACGTCAAGCTAGTGACGCTAAAGAAGTGCTTCATGGGAGGCAACCCATGTTTTATTAGCTTTTACTAGTGAATAAGTCAATATTCATGAATTCCAACCCAAACTTGGTGAAGTCCTTATATTGCAGTATATAGTGAAGAACAAGTTTGGTGTTCAAAGCGTGCCAAGAAAGCATGAATGCAACAGAGAGCATGCTAGTCTTGGAGCTTTGAACAGAACTTTTCATCACAGTGCTCCAAACTAAGTTTGGTGTCACCCCATGGTGCCACCAATGTGCATATAAGGATACACAGTTAGTTAGTTAGTTGGAGTTCATGAATAAACAAAATCTTTTCTTCTCTTTATTATTCTAGCCGTAAAAATTTAAATTGATTTTTTTTATATTTCTTACTTTTCTTATTTGATCTTTATAGGGAAAGGAAAGGAGCATTGAAGGAGATTGATTGGACAATTTAATGAGAAAGGTTCGGCCACTTCATGAAGAGGGTACTACACACGTGCCTCAAGGGGGAATGCATTGGGAATGGTTGCCATGCAACATTGGAGGAAGAACAAACTTGGAAACTGAACCAACTCCATCATAAAGTTGGTAATCCTCGTGCTTACTCCATACAAAACCCTAGAGTAAATTACCATCTCAAGTAAAGGAGGAACCGTCGAGCTAGCGACGATAAAAGAGCGCTCTGTTGGGAGGCAACCCAACCTCAGGTAGTTTCCTTTTCATCTGTATTTCAATAAGGATCACAAGTTGTTTCCCCCTGTATTGCGAGGAGCTAAGTTTGGTGTTCTATACCAAAACAAGTCAAGAGTAAAAGTATGATTCTAAGTTTGGTGTTCCACCAAAGACATTAGTTAGAATTATACCCCACTTCCAAAACACATTGCTAGCTCCAACCAATCAAGGGAAACCACTTAAATGTAGTTAGACTTTAGTAATAATTGTTGTGTTAACAACAAGATATGAGGTTCTTTGCATATATGCAATGTTTTGTACTGGGCAAGGAACTAAGTTTGGTATTCACACACCAAATTAAGTTCAAAAGCCACAAGCACACATGCAAGCTAACTATGTCTCAAGTGCTTTGGGAACAAGCAACTTCCAATAACTTTGCAGGAATCTTATGAGGAAATAGTGCACCTTCACCCAAGGAAGTGAAGTAGCAAGGACTAGGATGATGACAAAGAAAGAGGGCAACTAGAAATCATCACCCGAAGGTTGTATTGTCACTTAATTCCATTATACTCAGAATTGTTGAAAATTGGAAGTCCGAATGCACTTTTGATTAATAGTTACTCGTAGTTGGAACCTTTTTCAATTCTGTCTTTTAAGTTTTTGGTGTTGAAGAAGGTCTCTGTGTGCTAGTCTCTATGTCACTGCATCCTTACTTTGCTTACTTGTATGTTTGTCCCTTTAAATCAAATTAAAAGAGAATGTGTGTTTTTAAAGACCAGAATAGATTTCATACTATAGAATAAGTTCATGAGTTTATGGTATAGTCATAAGTTAGCTAAGTTGGTTCAACCATAAGGTGGGAGGACAACTGTCTGTCATGAATACTATGCTTGAGACACACCCCATGAAACTAGCTAAATAAGAAGATCCTAATAAGAAAAAGGTAAAGAACAATCAAAGTTGAGGAATAAAAGAAAAAGAGTAAGCAATAAGGCTAGGCACCAATGGTTTTAATCTTGAGGCATGTGTCTGTGGTGCTCCTGTGTGAGGGATCTACTTGGATGAATAAGCTCTTAGAGGTGCCTTATCACTTGGTAACTTGGGTTAACTAACTCGGGATTATCAGCTAAAAATCCACTATCAAGAGTAACCCTCACTACAAAGCATTTAGTAACCCAAAGAGGTGCTGGACACCAAGGTCTCAAGAAAAGAAAATAAATAAACTATATGCCTGTGGTGTGTGTGTATGGGGGAGAGACTTGAGCAAGTAAGTCCTTAGGGGTGCTTCAACACCTAGCACCTTGAACCAACTGGTTCGGGAGTGTTGGCTGAAAGCTTATTTTAAAGAGTTGCCCCCTTACAGAACACTTAGCCTAAGAACACAAATAAGCCCTGAAATAACAACAAAAGGATCAATAAATAAAAGTTTCATGGGATGCAATCACAGTGAGTATTCTAGGACATGATAAAGGTCAGAAAGCCAGGAATGAACCTAAGTTGCTATGCATGAAACCACCATAAAATCAGGGACATGACTTCCACAAGAATGACTCATTTCTCTTGGCATTCCATTCATCATTCTCTTGTTCCAGTACTTGCTTAGGGACAAGCAAGCTTTAAGTTTGGTGTTGTGATGCCAGGGCATTTTGGCCAGTTTCACTGACCTTTTCTTTACTGTTTTTAGGGTAGTTTCATGCGTTTCCTTAGAAAATAAGCTAGTTTTGGGTAGATATTCACTTACATCTTGATTCAAGCATACATTGTGCACTTTACATGATTTCATGAGGATTTTGCATGAATTTAAAGACAAATTGAATGTTGCATTTCCCATGACTTGGACTAGAATTTTGATGCACTTTATTGCTTGATTTCAGGACAAAGGAAGCAAAGAAGAACCACATTAGTGGCTACGTTAGTTACACTAACGTTAACACTAACGTGGAATGGGAGTAACTTGCAAAGTCAATGAGAAAAGTGATTGTCCATAATGCTCTCGAAGCCATCATTGCCCACGTTAAGAGTCACGTTAACTAAGTTAACGTTAACTCTAACGTGGAAGAAAGGAAATGGAGCCAACGTTAGTGACACTTAACATTATCACTAACGTTGGCCAAGTCACACTAGGCCACATTAACTCCCACGTTAACCTAGTTAACGTGGAAGCTAACGTGAGGAAAGGAGGTGACGCCAATGTTAGTGACACCCAACATTGTCACTAACATTGGAAGGAGCCCACACATGCCACCATGAGCCACGTTAACTCCCACGTTAACTTAGTTAATGTGGAAGCTAACGTGGATAAGGGAATGTTGAACCAACGTTAGTGACACTCAACTTTGTCACTAACGTTGGAGATGGCTAGCATAGGCCACGTTAGAAGCCACGTTAACCTAGTTAACGTGGACTCTAACGTGGGAGCTAAGGGGCACATTGGAACGTTAGTAACAATGGTAAATGTCACTAACGTTCTCGAAGGTTGGCAAGCCTACGTTAAAAGAGCCACGTTAACTAAGTTAACGTGGACTCTAACGTTGTGAAGGGGGAGGCTTCTCAACGTTATTGGGAAAGTTGAGTCCCAATAACGTGCGTGAAGGATAAAGAGGCAATGTTTGTGCCACTAACGTTGAGGTTAACGTGACTCTTACTTGGGTAAGGAACGTTAGTGAAAAATTTGAATGTCACTAACGTTCTCGAACCCATATTTTCACTGAACGTTAACACCACTAACGTTCTGAGCCAAAGTCTCTGCCCACTTCACAATTTCTCTCTGTAAGTAAAGCCAAGCCCAATGAAGAAGATAACTGCTTCAAACTCAAGATCCAAAGGTCCAGACCCAAGACTTGAAGAACCAACTAGAAGAGTAGAAGAGTAGTATATATAGGAGTAACTTTGAATTATTTTAGGAGTTGGAAAATATAGGGAGCCTCTGGGCATAGAATTACTCTCTGTATTTACTTTCTCTGCACTTCTAGTATCATGATGTATTCTCCATCTTTGTTTTCATTTTCCAGAGCTATGAACAACTAAACTCCTTTCATTGGGTTAGGGAGCTCTGTTGTAATTTGATGGATCAATACTAGTTTTCATTATTCTTCTTCTATCTTTTCTCTTGATTTTACTTGAAAGCTTTCGATCTTCATCCAATTGGGTAGTTATCTTGGAAAAGAAGCTATTCATACTTGGATCTCTTCTGAACCTTGAAAGAGGAATGAAGAGATCAAGCTAGAAATGCTTTCTCATGCTGGACCAAATTGGGTTTGGATGGATATGTGACTATAATCCTCTCAACACTTGATTTGGAAAATGCATGTGGTATAATCAATGACCATACTTCATCTCTTCTCATGAGCAATTGACCAAGGAATTGGCTATTGATCAATATTTGAGAGATTAAATTACAAGAAATTGTAATTCAATCACTTAAGATTACCAAGGAGATCAATGATTGCATTGATTAAGGAAGAGATGAAAATGAAATTGATCCGGAGAATGCAACATCTCCTAAGCCCAATGAACTCCCCATTTCTGATCTTACCCATTCTCTTTAATTTCTGTTATTTACTCTTATGAGCAATTCCCCCTTTCCCATTTACAATTCTGCAATTTACTTCAGTAATTTACTTTCAGTTCTTTAATTCTAGCATTTACTTTTTCTGTCATTTACCTTCCCGCCATTTTATTTTCTGCAATTCTAAACTCAAATCCTGGATTCGCTCAACTAGAACATTCCTCTAATTAAAGTTGCTTGATCAATCAATCCTTGTGGGATTCGACCTCACTCTATTGTGAGTTTTTACTTGACGACAAATTCGGTACACTTGCCGAAGGAAATTTGTTAAGAGACAAGTTTTCTGAGCATCACCCTTGAGGGGTGGCAAAAGTTCAACATTTAGAGGAGATGCTGCCAAAATTTTTATGAAAATAGGAGGCCTCATTTGAGGTGATTATTTAGAAAGATTTAGATTTTTAAGGCTTTTATAATTTGATTTTTGAGTTATTAGGAAAAGTATTACATTTTGAATTTGTTTTATTTAAAAAAGAATAAATTGTGTTTTGAGTATGAGTTGTTGATGAATGAAATGGGAGGTGTGATAATAAGGAATGAAGGATGATGAGAATTGATTTTTAAGTCTATTGTTGAATGAATATGAATGAATTATAATGATAATGAGATATGTGTGACCAGATAAGAGCCAGTGGCGTTGTCCACTTGCTCCGGAAAAGAGATAAGGAAGAAGAATGATGAGAACTGAGTTTGATTATAAAATTGAATGAATATGAATGAATTGTAATGATAATGAGAATGAATTTCTGAATGTGACTCTGGGTAAAATACAGTGGTGTTATTCACTTGCTCCGGGTAAGAGTCAATAAGTCGGGTAAGATGAAGTGGTATTATCCACTTGCTTCGGGTTAGAGTTTGAGACTCCGAGTAAGATGCAAGGGTTGAATTCTATTTTCTTTTGCTTCGGATTGAGAACTGTAACACCACCTGGGTAAGAGGCAAGGGTGAAGCTGTCCACTGCTCCGGGTATGCGG
This sequence comes from Arachis ipaensis, assembly GCF_059453495.1. NCBI lineage: Eukaryota > Viridiplantae > Streptophyta > Magnoliopsida > Fabales > Fabaceae > Arachis > Arachis ipaensis. Next base: position 55,121,839 of record NC_142444.1, read on the forward strand.
GTAAGATGCAAGAGTTGCAGCGTTATTCCACTTGCTCCGTGTTAGGTATTCTCTCCAGGGTTAACTACCGAACATGTCGGGTTTGGCTTTATAACCGACAGATGAGACTCGTCAGCCATAGGACAGCCATACATCATATGCATATGTGTGTTTTGTTTGATTATGTATTAATTGAGCTTGCCTAATTGATTATTATGCTTACTTGCTATATTTGCTATTTACTGTATCTGTATCCTACTTGTATTTGCTTTGTCTGTATTGCTTGTCTGTACACTAGAGTTTTGGGGAAATGGAGGAAATAAAAAGTGAAGGATTGGATCACAATTAGATTGGAGGATACAAAGAGTGAATTGTAGGGTCAGAGTTTAATGAGACAGAAAGTGAATTATAGAATTAGAGTTAGGTTGATACTTGGATACCTTAGAGAGTTTTACTAAATTTATGGTTTAATTTATTCCTTTAAGTTTAATTCTGAGTGTCGAAGTTCTTGGAATACCTTTGGCTTTTTCGGGACCTTATATATTAACTATGTGGGCACATTTATCATTCTGAGAACCTTCAGTTCTCATTCCATACATATATTATTGTTTTCAGATGCAGGATGCTAGGCACCTTACTAAGCATTCTAGATACTCTTGGGAGCGAAGAACTATCTTGGGACTTGGTATTTGTATTTGATTTATGTTTATATATGTGTATAGATTCTCCATCTTGTATATATAATGTTTTGACCCTCTTAGAGGTTGACTTAGAGAAACAGGATTTATATTTATCTGTTGGTTTATTTTTGGGGTTATATATATATTCTAGTCGACCTTTGCTTCCCAGGTCGAGTATAGATCTTGATTATATAACTATCATTTGGAACTCTACTTTTATATATCTGTCTTTTGGTTTTCTGTATAAGCTTTCTATCTTTCCGTTTCTCGTGAGCGTTGTACCTTCGATTTTATTTTCGTCGTACCCCTTTTCTCTCAAGGCTCCTAGATATATTATCCTTGTATATATATATATATATATATTTACTTTTAGAGGTCGTAGCGCCTCGCTACCTCTGTTTTACATCTTAGGCGTAAAGCTCTGTATGGTAGGGTGTTACACTCCCTATGAGTTTTTGTTTCCTGGCTTCAACCTGATGCTCCAGGCCACCCTTTTCTCAACGGACCTGATATTCGTTCCCAGCTCAACCACTGAACCAGGTGGCACCCGAGCCTGAGTACCTGAAGAGCTAGTATTTATTCATGACTACGTCCCTATGATTCCTCCGGAGCAAGACTTTCCTCCCGAGATGATTGTTCTAGAAGGTCAGCCAAATGATCAGTCGATACTTGATGAGTCCATATTTGACGGTAAAGTTTGGCTTAAATTCGATGGATTTCATCACATAAACTCACACTTAATCACCAAAATAGCATACTTTTGTGTTTTATCCCTAAATTGAACCTAAATGTAAAAACATGCATTTTTGTGCTTAAATTGAGCAATTTAATCCCACTTTTATTCCATTTAATACCGTGATATGTTTGTTGAGTGATTTTAGGTCCTAGAAGCAAGAATGGTTTGGTAGAAGTGGAAGAAAGCATGCAAAAAGGGAGAAAACATGAAGAAAACAAAGGAGAATAGCATTTTAGAGTGTGCCCACGCATACTTTCTGTTCCTACGCACAAGGGTCAAAATCACCACCTATGCCAATGCACAACTCTATGCCTATGCACAAGTACAGAAATCAACAAGTGTGCCTACACACAACCCTGTGCATATGCACAGGTGAAAAAAATTAGCAACTGTACGTACACACACATCTGTGCGTACGCACAAGTCCCTACGCGTGACTTCATTAAAAAGTCATGTGGATCACGAATTTGGGGCTTTCTTGGCCTAATTTTTGGAGTTGCTGAAGCCTATTGGAGTGCTATATCAAGGGGAAGTGACAACATATCAAGGCATTAGGTTTTATTAGGTTTTAGATTAGTTTTCATTAGTTTAGGAGGCCTCCAAATATGCATTAGGAGTAGGAGTAGTGCAGATAGCAAATTTTCTCCTAGGATTTTGTTAATTTCTATTGTAGCATTTTATAGTAAGTTTTGATCTTGGATTTTGCTCATCTAATTATAAGTACTCTTTAATTTCTTCTTTAATTTCACTACTCTTGTCACATTTTGCTTTTACTTCAAGTTATTTGTTAATATATCCAATTTTGGTTTCTTGAAGTTTTGATTCATGCATTTAATGTTTTATGCTTTATAGTTGCTTGGTTACTTGTCTATTGTTGATATTGTGAATATTTTGGTTATAGTTTTCAGTTTTTTTTGCAATTTCTCATGTTTTGTTTTTATGCCCACCAAGTGTTTGTGAAAATGCCACTTGGTAATTTTGATTAGATTCTCACACCTTGGCTTAGGATTTGAATTCCTAGGATACTAGAGTCATAATGTCCGATATTTAGTGGTAATTGTTGGGTAGTTAGTTGACTCTTGTTTCCATTGACGCGAGGTTTTTACCAATTAATTTGGTAAGTTAGCTAGGACTTATGGATTAAGGTCAATTATGCTTGCTTCACTTACTACTCGATGTTAGGGGTAGACAAAGTGAGATTGACTCATCATAGTTGCCATAGTTGTGGTTATGACGATGATAGGATTCCTTGGATCCTCATTCCCAAGTCAACGCTCTTTATGCATTTATAGCATTTTCTGTAAGAATTGCGACAAATTAATTGTCTAATTAAGTAATTAAAATTGCCCAAAATTGGATCCAAAAATTTAGAGTGATAATTTAAGGATTTAAATATGATTTTTGGACTCATTAGTGAAAATAGTCAAAAACCTTAGAAAAATATTAGAAATGAAAAACCAGGCGTTAATTTTAAAGGTTTCGCCCAAAGTTGGGCCGAACGGGCTAAAAACGCTAACGGGTTGGACTGGGTCCAAGTTGGGCCCAAGCCCAACATATATAAGCCAATTAATGAACCCATTTCAGCATTTAACACACTCAAAAACACACCCACTCAGCTGAAAAGAAAAGAGGGAAGAGGAAGAAGAAAACACTATTCATCATCATCTTCTCAAGCTCATATCTTGAGCTATAGAGCTCCGATCGCTGCACCATTTGCAGCCACGCGATCCTTGTGAAGATCTCTACAAAATTCACCAAAGAAACTGGTAAGGAAACCACGAATCCTTCTCAGTTCTTCTCTTCAAAATTTTGAAATTTTAAGGTTTTTGATTAAGTGGAATTTTGTGATTTTGGGTGTTTAGGTACACTTTAGCCTTTGATTACCTTTGGATTTGGCATCCAAAACTGTTGGATTAGGTGAGTTGCTCTTGAACCCTTGTGAGATTATGATTAAATTGAGCCCTAGGTTGATTAGTTATGATTTATGTGTAATATAGCTTGAGGTTGTGATTATTGGCAATTGTTGGAGCTTGTTGGTGCTTGTTGGAGTTATATTGGTAGCTTGGATTGTGGTTAGAAGCTAGCTTGTGCTCATTTGGGATTTTGGTTCATATTAGAAATCGGCCAAGGTATGGTTTCGGTTTTTTCTATGTAATATATAATATTCATGGACACTTAGGCTAGTGACCCATAGGATAGGATTGGATTGTATTAATTGTTTGGTTGGTTAGTTGAGATATGATGCATGATGAATTGATGAGTTTTGAATATTTTGATGAGATGTGATGTTAATGTTGATAAAATGATGTTGAAGAGAAAGGTTGAGATTCAATGATTTCAGTCATGATTATTGATAATGATATGATGGTTTAAGTATGATATGTGTGATGTTGAGATTGATGAAATGGCAATGTGTTTGAGAAAAAGTTGGTATGAATGGTGGAATTTGATACAAAGGGTGAGTTATGATGGGAAATTGAGTTTGGAATTGTTTGAATTGGTTTTGTTTGTGTGTTGCAAGGAATTGGGAGATTTATGCAATTTGGTAAAAACTGATTTTTAGTGAACTTTGACGGGTCATAACATGTGCCTCAGTTTTCAAAAGTTGTTAAAATTTGTTTAGAATTAAACTCCATTGAAAGCTTTTCAAATTAATACAAAGTTTGTAAAATTTATATTTTTGTAGAGGAAGTTATGATCGTTCAAAGTTTGGTGCCAAAATCTGAAATTCTGCAAAGTTACAAAATTTTGTGATTTCTGGTATGTGCGCACGCACAACCTTGTGCGCACGTACAGCCTTGTACGTATGCACATGCAGGGGAAGGCTTCCTGTTTAGAGCGCTAGCACAGCTTATGCGCACACACAACCAATGAAGAATTACAACCTGTGCACACACACACGTTGGGAAAGGCAGTCTCTTGGGGGCGCTAGCACAGCTTGTGCGAGCAAACAAAATTGTGAAAAATTGCACTTGTACGTACGCACACCCCTATGCATATGCACACGTTTTAAAAATCCTCTTGGGCGTGCGCACATAGACCCCTGTGCATACGCACACGCCCTGTTTTATAACTTAAACTTTGTTTTTAAACTATTTTACTTTTCCAACAAGTTTGTATACTTCTATAACACCTAATTAAGACTCTTGGGCTTAATATCGGGTATTAAAACATGGAGAAGGTCTTAGGAGATTTGAGTTGGTATTATTTTGAAAAGTTAGAGAACGGAGGCTTAGGTTTCTGGTGTACTGAGGATGGGTCTGGTGAAATGAGAAGGGAGAACATATCTGAATTAAGAAATTGACGAACTGATGAGTTTGTAATGAAAATGTGAATTGACAGTAGTCGAGATTAGTCGAGGACTCGGAAGGGAAATGCGAATTGACAGTGGTTGAGATGAGTCGAGGACTCGAAATGGAAATGTTGGATCCATGATATACTGAAAATGTTTTTGAAAACCACTGAACTACTATTTTATACTGAGATTGATGAGACGCTATGCGCTCGGCAGGGACGGTAGTTAATCTCGCCTTTCAAGGTAGTGGCGACAGCATAAGGATGGTGGTTAATCCCGCTAACGTTGAGATGTGAGGCCTGTGGCAAGAGTATCTCACTCGCATCCCTTCGGATCAATAGAGTGTGCAGGCACAAAATCTTGGACGGTGTTCTGAGCACCATATTTCGGGGATTCCCAACGATGATTCCGAAGGGCAACATCTCCATGGAGATGTGTTGGGTTGGTAGTTGAATCGACAATGTGATATCACAGCCAGTAGGATAGGCATTCATCATATGTATTTTATCTGTTTGTTTGCTTTGCCGACTTGTAATTGCTTGCCTAATTGTATAACATGCCTAATTGCTTACTTGAATTACTTGCCATATATGCCTATACTTGTGTTTTACTTGCATTGCAATTAATTGTGTTTTCTACTGGGATTGAGGAGGTTAGGAAGGCGGTGGTGATGGGATCGCATGGAGGATAGGTTGGTCAAGGCTGTGGGACAACGGAGATCTGTTAGACTAGAAAATCCTCTAAGTTAGATTACCCTTTTAATATGTTAAGGTTTAAATTATGTTAAGGTTTTATATATGCTTTACTATTTTTAGTTATGCCTTAAGATTGAATCTTGTGATGGATATGAAGTCTAGGATTACCTTTGGCATCCCGGGGTCTTATATCTTACATCACTGGGTACTATTACCATACTGAGAACCTCCGGTTCTCATACCATATTCTGTTGTTATTTTTCAGATACAAGTCGTAACCCAACTCAGTGAGTTGTTTGGATGGTGACAGAAGCGGAGGATCATGATACTTTTGGAGTCTTTTTGATTATTTTGTTTACATATCTCTCACTTTTCTATCTTGCTTTTGCCTAGAGGCTTGTATTGAGAGAGAAAAACTTGTATGAGCTATTTTGAACTTCAGATTCTATTTTGTCTGTATATATGGCTAGCCGGCTTAAACTTTACGAGCCGTGGCTAGATTCTTATGATATTAAGCTCTTATCTTTTGTTATATTATATCTATATCTTGTGCTTTAAGTTAGAAGCTCCGTTAGTACGTTCTATGCTTTTCAAATCCTATTTTTGAGCTATATCTTTCATCGGGCTTCTAGATTATATTAATTCTTTCTATATAGTATATGTATGAGCTTTAGAACTGTCATAACCTTTGATTAACCTTTGATTTATGACACGAGGTAAGGCTTAGGCTAATTATGGTGTTACATTTTCACTAAGTTTTGATCTTATATTCCTTTTACTCGCATCAAATCCTTTTGTGATCATATCTTAGTTCTTTTATTTCTTAAGTTCTTTCAATCTTTCATTCTTTGATTGTAAAAAACCCCATTTTTCTCACAACTAAAAGTGTGACACTTCAATTGCATTCCTAGGGAGAACGACCTGAGGTTTAATTACTCTCGGTTATATTTGTATTTGGAAATTAAAGCTTCGATGTTGGGAGTTAGTTGTTGATTTGGTCTATACTTGCAACGAGATTCTATTTTTGTGAAATTCTAGATCAACATTAATCCTCATCATCAAGTTTTTGGCGCCGTTGTCGGAGAATGCAATCGGTGTTATGTTTTTGGTTGTTGTGAATATGTCCATAGTGTAAATAGCTTACTTTTTGGTTATTTGGTTGTTTTTATTAATATTTAGGTGTTTGTTTTTTTTCTTGTTTGTTGATGTCTTTTGCTTCTATTTTCTACTTTCTTTATGAGTTATCACCCTTGTTGCTTAGAGCTTGGTTGTGATTGTATTGTAGGGTATGATGACTTCAACTTGGGATTGCATCATGGGGTGGGAGAATCAATTAAGGGAGGAACCAATTGTGTATGAGCAACACTCATGGCAACCACCTCCCTCATACTACAACGAGCCAAACCTTTCCCTATGTGCATACCAAATCCAAAGGTATGAACGGTACCCCCAACCTTCAAGCACCACACCCTCAACCTCCATGGAATCAAAATGCTTATACACCTTGCCATCAACCATATGAACCATCACCTCCTTATACACCACCTCAATACCTTCACCCATATGACACACCTTCCAATTATACACCCATATGACACCCACCCAACCATTGATTTTTCTTTTTCACCAAAATGTGAAGTTTCCCAACCCTTGTCCCAAGAACAACAAGACCTTCAAGCATTCTTTCAAGAGTAAGAATGGTTCTGAAAAGAAGCAAGGGGAGTTCATGGCTACCATAGCTGAAGCGGTGAACCGATTGACCTTACTACGCTCAAGCAATCAAGACATTCCCCTTGAAGAATGTGGAGGAGCAACGAAGAAGTGTAGTGAGGAGGAGAACATAGAGTCTCAAATAGAAGGAGTGGAGTTGAAGCTTGAGTCACAAGAGGAGGAAGGTAAAGCTATTGAACCACAAGAGGTAAATGGAGAATTGAGGGAGTTTGATCAAGAAGTGGATTGCATCATCAATGATTTTTTGTCCACCTTGGCCGATCCCCTCAATGATCTTGAAGAACCTTTCCCTTTTGAGTTTGAGAGAGATGGGGAAGAGCTTGAAAATGGTGGTGAGGAAGAAGTGATCACCCAAGAAGTGGAGGCATTCATGCAAGAGATTAATAGGATGACTCCAATCCAAGGACAAATTGAGTGGGTAACAATATCATCAATGAGCTTCATAGGCCCACACCACTTTGCTCTCTTGGAAACGGATCATCAACTTAAGATCCTTCTTAGGGTGTTCAATAATGAAGAAATGGGTGTTGGTTGCCAAAGGAGTTCAATGTATAAGTGGTGCAAGGCTCAATTGGGAGAATCACAAGGTTTAATTGGGTGCTTCAAAGGTGATTCAAAAGATTGTTCATCTAAGTGTAAGAGTAAGAAGCAACAAGAGGATGACCGGGAAGCTAGAATTTGGGACCCCGGAGGAGGTTTGAAGAGCAAACATGGGTGGCGACTCAAGGATGAGTGGAAGCATAAGCCACCATGACACAAGGTTCACTCAACAAGTCCAACTTGAGAACTTTAAACCAAAGTGCCAGGTGGGAGACACCCCACCAATGTAATATCCTTCTAACTCTTCTCTCTTTTAGTTTTTGCTTATTGAATTTTCTCTCTTTAGCTAGCTTAGTTTGATTGAATTCTAGGCTTAATTTAGTTGTATTTTGGTTTTTTTTAGGTAAGCTTAGTGGAATAATATGTTTTTATGGTTTTAAAATGATTTGGGGCTTGAAAAAAACTGTTTTGGAAGTCATGTTGGTGCCTTAGAGGCATTAAAATTTTTTGCAAAAACAGGGCAGTGTGCCCACGCACACACCTGTGCCCACGCACACTTTTCCCAGATTTTGACTTCTGTGTGTACGCACACTCACCAACACCCCTTCTGTTGGGAGCATTCGCACACCCTGTGCGCACGCGAACCCCGAATCTTTTTGCTCTTGTGCGTGCGCACACATGCATGTGCGTACGCACACGTCATTTTACCCTGTTTCAAAAAAAAATCTTATGTGCGTGCGCACGCGCACTTCTTGACACCCTTCCTGCCAGGAGCGCTCGCACACCCTGTGCGTTCGCATCCCTTTTGTTCTTTTTCCTTTTTGTGCGTACGCACAAGTCGCGTTCTGGGCATTAATTAGGAAGGATGCCCTGTTGCGCCAGCAACTCCAATCTTCTCCTTCTTAGCTGCAGCTACCTTCGACCCCGCCCCCTTCTTCCCGTCGACCGCCACCGGCACCGCCAAATCGCCGTCACCATCCCTCTCTCTTTCTTCTTCCTTCTTCCATCTCTTTTCTTCTTCTTTCTTCTTCTTCTCCTCTCTTTACTCTTTTTTTGTTTTGTTTATTTTCTTGCTTTTTTTTCTTTATTTGACTTTGGTAATCTAGCTTAAGTTTTGCTTAATTAGTTGTTTTTGAATTGTAAGTGTTCAATTTTTTATTTATGGGTTGTTGATGCTTGAATTTTGGCTTGAAATTATTGAATATGTGCACTAAATACCATGTGTTTGCTCAAATGCCTGAATGAACTTTTTATTTAATGCATGTGTTGTAGCTACCATATGTGTTAGACCATATCCTTGTTTGGCATTCTAATCAAGAATGGTGCACTTTTGCATGATTATAATATTATTTAGGATTAAAATTTCAATAATGTACTTGTTTAATGCTTTGAGTTGCTAGCACCAAATTGATATGAAAAGTGACATTTGACTTCTTTTTGGTGAGATTTTTAACAAGTGCATATTGAATGTAGTGAATTGAATTGAATTGCTTGTTCATCATGATTTTTAAATTAATATAATCACATCACAAGGTCCTTGTTTCTTGTTAATGCTTTGCATTTGTTTGAGTTGGCTTGACTTGATTCTCATCAAGCTTGTCACTTTTTGTAACAAACACCTTAACCATGTGATTATTTCATTATTCCTAAGGATGAATAAGTAGTTTCTTTTCATCATTGAATTGGTTATTGCTTGTTGTGATATTTTATTAACCTTGCACTTTCACTTGCACAATTTCAATATCCGATATTTTCTAAATTCAATTCACTCGTGTTGTAATTGCCTAAGCTTGATTGATTCTAATTTACTATTATTCATTGCGTGCAACTTAGGCCATTTAGTTGAGGAACCCATGCTTATTTTTTTATTGTGTGGATGCCGTTTTAACCGGTTGTTGTGCGTGTTCTAACCGCGCGCATAATTGGAATACACACGGCTCATTTTTATCATACCACACCACTATGCAAACTTTCTCAATTAGATGCTTATTTGCTTCTTACTTTACCTTTTTGTGCTACTTGCTTTATGATTCTTAATTATACTTTATTCATTCTTTTTTAGGATGAGACATAAAGGTAAGGAGCCGGTAGAGGAGGAGGACGCCGAATATGGAGATGCCGAGAATGCATTAAACTTGGCAATTTCCATGCAACCCGAGCCCCCCGCATTCGCCAGCTGAAGGTGGAACGCTTTAGAGCCATTCTCTCCGGATTGTGTTTGTGCACGGAGGATCGTGCAATGCTTAAGTGTGGGAGAGGTTTTGCCATTTTTTGGAGCGTATTTTCTTTTTCAAACACTTTGCACTTTATTTTTGTTTCTTTTTATTATGTTTCTTATAGATATTTGGAGTGTTTTTTATTGTTGCATTGCATTTTCTTCTAGTATATATATCTTAGAC